>NW_027596153.1:0-490000 GCF_964194155.1 Cetorhinus maximus
CGAGAGGAATCGGGAGTTGAAGAGGAGCGCGAGAGGAGATGGGAGTTGAAGAGAAGCGCCAGAGGAGTCGGGAGTTGAAGAGAAGCGCGAGAGGAGTCGGGAGTGAAGAGAAGCACGAGAGAAGCCGGGAGTTGAAGAGAAGCGCGAGAGGAGTCGGGAGTTGGAGAGAAGCACAAGAGGAGCCGGGAGTTGAAGAGAAGCGCAAGGGGAACTAGGAGTTGAAGAGAAGCGTGAGAGGATTCGGGAGTGAAGGGAAGCACGAGAGGAGCTGGGAGTTGAAGAGAAGCGCGAGAGGAGTCATGAGTTGAAGAGAAGCGCGAGAAGAGTCGGGAGTTGAAGAGAAGCGCGAGAGGAGCTGGGAGTTTAAGAGGAGCGCGACAAGAGCCGGGGTTGAAAATTAGCCCTAGAGGAATCGGGAGTTGAAGAGAAGCGTGAGAGGAGCAGGGAGTTGGAGAGAAGCGCAAGAGAAGTCGGGAGTTCAAGAGATGCGCGAGAGGAGCCGTGAGTTGAAGAGAAGCACGAGAGGAGTCGGGGGTTGAAGAGAAGCACGAGAGGAGTCGGGAGTTGAAGAGAAGCGCGAGGGGAGCCAGGAGTTGAAGAGAAGCGCGCGAAGAGTCGGGAGTTGGAGAGAAGCGCGAGAGGAGCTGGGAGTTTAAGAGTAGCGCGACAGGAGCCGGGGTTGAAAATTCGCCCTAGAGGAATCGGGAGTTGAAGAGAAGCGTGAGAGGAGCTGGGAGTTGGAGATAAGCGCGAGAGGAGTCGGGAGTTGAAGAGAAGCGTCAGAGGAGTCGGGAGTTGAAGAGAAGCGTGAGAGGAGCCGGGAGTTGAATAGAAGCGTAAGAGGAGCCGGGAGTTGAAGAGAAACGCGAGAGGAGTCAGGAGTTGAAGAGAAGCACATGAGGAGCCGGGAGTTCATAAGGAGCACGAGAGAGTCGGGAGTTGAAGAGAAGCGCGAGGGGAGTCGGGAGTTGAAGAGAAGCGCAAGGGGAGCCAGGAGTTGAAGAGAATCGTGAGAGGATTCGGGAGTTGAAGAGAAGTGCGAGAGGAGACGGGGATTGAAGAGGATCTCAGAGAGGAGTCTGGTGTAGAAGACAAACGCGAGAGGAGCTGGGTGTTGAACAGAAGCGTGAGAGGAGCCGGGAGATGAAGAGAAGCTCGAGAGAAGCCGGGAGTTGAAAAGGAGCGCGAGAGGAGTCGGGAGTTGGAGAGATGCACGGTCGGAGCCGGGAGTTGAAGAGAAGCGCCAGAGAAGCCGGGAGTGGACGAGAAGCACGAGAGGAGCTGGGAGTTGAAGAGAAGCGCGAGGGGAGCCAGGAGTTGAAGAGAAGCGTGAGAGGAGACGGGAGTTGAATAGAAGAGTGAGAGGAGACGGGAGTTGGAGAGAAGCGTGAGAGGAGCCGGGAATTGAAGAGAAGCGCGAGAGGAGCCGGGAATTGAAGAGCAGCGCGAGCAGAGTCGGGAGTTGAAGAGAAGCGGGAGAGAAGCTGGGAGTTGATAAGGAGCGCAAGAGACATCCAGAGTTGAAGAGAAGCGTGAGAGGAGCCGGGAGTTGAAGAGAAACGTGAGAGGAGTCAGGAGTTGAAGTCAAGCGCGTGAGGAGCCGGGAGTGGAAGAGAAGCACGAGAGGAGTCGGGAGTGGAAGAGAAGCACGAGAGGAGTCGGGAGTTGAAGAGAAGCGCAAGGGGAGCCAGGAGTTGAAGAGAAGCGTGAGAGGATTCGGGAGTTGAAGAGAAGTGCGAGAGGAGACGGGGATTGAAGAGGATCTCAGAGAGGAGTCTGGTGTAGAAGACAAACGCGAGAGGAGCTGGGTGTTGAACAGAAGCGTGAGAGGAGCCGGGAGATGAAGAGAAGCTCGAGAGAAGCCGGGAGTTGAAAAGGAGCGCGAGAGGAGTCGGGAGTTGGAGAGAAGCACAAGAGGAGCCGGGAGTTGAAGAGAAGCGCAAGGGGAGCCAGGAGTTGAAGAGAAGCGTGAGAGGATTCGGGAGTGGAAGAGAAGCACGAGAGGAGCTGGGAGTTGAAGAGAAGCGCGAGAGGAGTCATGAGTTGAAGAGAAGCGCGAGAAGAGTCGGGAGTTGAAGAGAAGCGCGAGAGGAGCTGGGAGTTTAAGAGGAGCGCGACAGGAGCCGGGGATGAAAATTAGCCCTAGAGGAATCGGGAGTTGAAGAGAAGTGTGAGAGGAGCAGGGAGTTGGAGAGAAGCGCAAGAGAAGTCGGGAGTTGAAGAGAAGCGCGAGAGGAGCCGTGAGTTGAAGAGAAGCACGAGAGGAGTCGGGGGTTGAAGAGAAGCACGAGAGGAGTCGGGAGTTGAAGAGAAGCGCAAGGGGAGCCAGGAGTTGAAGAGAAGTGTGAGAGGATTCGGGAGTTGAAGAGAAGTGCGAGAGGAGATGGGGATTGAAGAGGATCTCAGAGAGGAGTCTGGTGTAGAAGACAAACGCGAGAGGAGCTGGGTGTTGAACAGAAGCGTGAGAGGAGCCGGGAGATGAAGAGAAGCTCGAGAGAAGCCGGTAGTTGAAAAGGAGCCTGAGAGGAGTCGGGAGTTGGAGAGAAGCGCCAGAGGAGTCGGGAGTTGAAGAGATGCGCGAGAGGAGTCGGGAGGTGAAGAGAAGCACGGGAGAAGCCGGGAGTTGAAGAGAAGCACGAGAGGAGTCGGGAGGTGAAGAGAAGCGCGAGAGGAGTCGGGAGTTGAAAAGAAGCACAAGAGGAGTCAGTGGTTGAAGAGGAGATAGGAGAGGAGTCCGGTGTTGAAAAGGAGCGCGAGAGGAGTCTGGAGTTGAAGAGAAGCACGAGAGGAGCCGGGAGTTGAAGAGAAGCGTGAGAGGATTCGGGAGTTGAAGAGAATTGCGAGAGGAGACGGGGATTGACGAGGAGCTCGGAGAGGAGTCTGGTGCTGAAGAGAAGCGCGAGAGGAGCCGGGTGTTGAACAGAAGCTTGAGAGGAGCCTGGAGATGAAGAGAAGCACAAGAGAAGCTGGGAGTCGATAATGAGCGCGAGAGGAGCCGGCAGTTGAAGAGAAGCGCTGGAGGAGTCAGGAGTTGAAGAGAAGCGCGAGAGAAGCCGGGAGTGGACGAGAAGCACAAGAGGAGCTGAGAGTTGAAGAGAAGCGCGAGAGTAGCTGGGAGTTGAAGAGAAGCGCGAGAGTAGTCGGGAGTTGAAGAGAAGTGCGAGAGGAGCCGCATGTTGAAAATGATCCCGAGAGGAGTCGCGAGTTGAAGAGGAGCACGAGAGAAATCAGGAGTTGAAGACAAGCGCGAGAGGAGCCGGGAGTTGAAGAGAAGCGCGAGAAGAGCCGGGAGTTGGAGAGAAGCGCGAGAGGAGTCAGGAGTTGAAGAGAAGCTCGAGAGGAGCCGGGAGTTCGAGAGAAGCGCGAGAGGAGCCGGGAGTTGAAGAGAAGTGTGAGAGGAAACGGGAGTTGAAGAGAAGCGTGAGAGGAGCCGGGAGTTGAAGAGAAGCGTGAGAAGAGACGGGAGTTGGAGAGAAGCGTGAGAGGAGCCGGGAATTGAAGAGAAGCGCGAGAGGAGTCGGGAGTTGAAGAGAAGCGGGAGAGAAGCTGGGAGTTGTTAAGTAGCGCAAGAGATATCCAGAGTTGAAGGGAAGCGTAAGAGGAGCCGGGAGTGGAAGAGAAGCACGAGAGGAGCTGGGAGTTGAAGAGAAGCGCCAGAGGAGTCGGGAGTTGAAGAGATGCGCGAGAGGAGTCACGAGTTGAAGAGAAGCGCGAGAGGAGCCAGGAGTTGAAAATGAGCCAGAGAGGAGTCGGGAGTTGAGGAGAAGCTTGAGTGGAGTCGGGGGTTGCAGAGGAGCTAGGAGAGGAGTCAGGTGTTGAAAAGGAGCGCGAGAGGAATCGGGAGTTGAAGACAAGAGCGAGAGGAGCTGAGAGTTTAAGAGGAGCTCGACAGGAGCCGGTGTTGAAATTGAGCCCGAGAGGAATCGGGAGTTGAAGAGTAGCACGAGAGGAATCGGGTGTTGAAGAGGAGCGCGAGAGGAGTCCGGAGTTGAAGAGACGTGCGAGAGAAGCCGAGAATTGAAAATGAGCCCGAGAGGAGTCGGGTGTTGAGGAGAAGCGCGAGTGGAGTCGGGAGCTAAAAAGGAGCGCGAGTGGAGTTTGGAGTTGAAGAGAAGCGCGAGAGGAGCTGAGAGTTTAAGAGGAGCGCGACAGGAGCCGGGGTTGAAATTGAGCCCGAGAGGAATCGGGAGTTGAAGAGGAGCGCGAGAGGAATCGGGAGTTGAAGAGCAGCGCGAGAGGAGCCGGGAGTTGAAGAGAAGCGCGAGATGAGTCGGGAGTTGAACAGAAGCGGGAGAGAAGCTGGGAGTTTATAAGGAGCGCGAGAGACATCTAGAGTTGAAGAGAAGCGTAAGAGGAGCCGGGAGTTGAAGAGAAGCGCGAGAGGAGCCGGGAGTTTTAAATGAGCCCGAGAGGAGGCGGGAGTTGAGGAGAAGCGCGAGTGGAGTCGGGAGCTAAAAAGGAGCGTGAGTGGAGTTTGGAGTTGAAGAGAAGCGCGAGAGGAGCTGAGAGTTTAAGAGGAGCGCGACAGGAGCCGGGGTTGAAATTGAACCTGAGAGGAATCGGGAGTTGAAGAGGAGCGCGAGAGGAGATGGGAGTTGAAGAGAAGCGCCAGAGGAGTCGGGAGTTGAAGAGAAGCGCGAGAGGAGTCGGGAGTGAAGAGAAGCACGAGAGAAGCCGGGAGTTGAAGAGAAGCGCGAGAGGAGTCGGGAGTTGGAGAGAAGCACAAGAGGAGCCGGGAGTTGAAGAGAAGCGCAAGGGGAACTAGGAGTTGAAGAGAAGCGTGAGAGGATTCGGGAGTGAAGGGAAGCACGAGAGGAGCTGGGAGTTGAAGAGAAGCGCGAGAGGAGTCATGAGTTGAAGAGAAGCGCGAGAAGAGTCGGGAGTTGAAGAGAAGCGCGAGGGGAGCTGGGAGTTTAAGAGGAGCGCGACAAGAGCCGGGGTTGAAAATTAGCCCTAGAGGAATTGGGAGTTGAAGAGAAGCGTGAGAGGAGCAGGGAGTTGGAGAGAAGCGCAAGAGAAGTCGGGAGTTCAAGAGATGCGCGAGAGGAGCCGTGAGTTGAAGAGAAGCACGAGAGGAGTCGGGGGTTGAAGAGAAGCACGAGAGGAGTCGGGAGTTGAAGAGAAGCGCAAGGGGAGCCAGGAGTTGAAGAGAAGCGCGCGAAGAGTCGGGAGTTGGAGAGAAGCGCGAGAGGAGCTGGGAGTTTAAGAGTAGCGCGACAGGAGCCGGGGTTGAAAATTCGCCCTAGAGGAATCGGGAGTTGAAGAGAAGCGTGAGAGGAGCTGGGAGTTGGAGATAAGCGCGAGAGGAGTCGGGAGTTGAAGAGAAGCGTGAGAGGAGTCGGGAGTTGAAGAGAAGCGTGAGAGGAGCCGGGAGTTGAATAGAAGCGTAAGAGGAGCCGGGAGTTGAAGAGAAACGCGAGAGGAGTCAGGAGTTGAAGAGAAGCACATGAGGAGCCGGGAGTTCATAAGGAGCACGAGAGAGTCGGGAGTTGAAGAGAAGCGCGAGGGGAGTCGGGAGTTGAAGAGAAGCGCAAGGGGAGCCAGGAGTTGAAGAGAATCGTGAGAGGATTCGGGAGTTGAAGAGAAGTGCGAGAGGAGACGGGGATTGAAGAGGATCTCAGAGAGGAGTCTGGTGTAGAAGACAAACGCGAGAGGAGCTGGGTGTTGAACAGAAGCGTGAGAGGAGCCGGGAGATGAAGAGAAGCTCGAGAGAAGCCGGGAGTTGAAAAGGAGCGCGAGAGGAGTCGGGAGTTGGAGAGATGCACGGTCGGAGCCGGGAGTTGAAGAGAAGCGCCAGAGAAGCCGGGAGTGGACGAGAAGCACGAGAGGAGCTGGGAGTTGAAGAGAAGCGCGAGGGGAGCCAGGAGTTGAAGAGAAGCGTGAGAGGAGACGGGAGTTGAATAGAAGAGTGAGAGGAGACGGGAGTTGGAGAGAAGCGTGAGAGGAGCCGGGAATTGAAGAGAAGCGCGAGAGGAGCCGGGAATTGAAGAGCAGCGCGAGCAGAGTCGGGAGTTGAAGAGAAGCGGGAGAGAAGCTGGGAGTTGATAAGGAGCGCAAGAGACATCCAGAGTTGAAGAGAAGCGTGAGAGGAGCCGGGAGTTGAAGAGAAACGTGAGAGGAGTCAGGAGTTGAAGTCAAGCGCGTGAGGAGCCGGGAGTGGAAGAGAAGCACGAGAGGAGTCGGGAGTGGAAGAGAAGCACGAGAGGAGTCGGGAGTTGAAGAGAAGCGCAAGGGGAGCCAGGAGTTGAAGAGAAGCGTGAGAGGATTCGGGAGTTGAAGAGAAGTGCGAGAGGAGACGGGGATTGAAGAGGATCTCAGAGAGGAGTCTGGTGTAGAAGACAAACGCGAGAGGAGCTGGGTGTTGAACAGAAGCGTGAGAGGAGCCGGGAGATGAAGAGAAGCTCGAGAGAAGCCGGGAGTTGAAAAGGAGCGCGAGAGGAGTCGGGAGTTGGAGAGAAGCACAAGAGGAGCCGGGAGTTGAAGAGAAGCGCAAGGGGAGCCAGGAGTTGAAGAGAAGCGTGAGAGGATTCGGGAGTGGAAGAGAAGCACGAGAGGAGCTGGGAGTTGAAGAGAAGCGCGAGAGGAGTCATGAGTTGAAGAGAAGCGCGAGAAGAGTCGGGAGTTGAAGAGAAGCGCGAGAGGAGCTGGGAGTTTAAGAGGAGCGCGACAGGAGCCGGGGATGAAAATTAGCCCTAGAGGAATCGGGAGTTGAAGAGAAGTGTGAGAGGAGCAGGGAGTTGGAGAGAAGCGCAAGAGAAGTCGGGAGTTGAAGAGAAGCGCGAGAGGAGCCGTGAGTTGAAGAGAAGCACGAGAGGAGTCGGGGGTTGAAGAGAAGCACGAGAGGAGTCGGGAGTTGAAGAGAAGCGCAAGGGGAGCCAGGAGTTGAAGAGAAGTGTGAGAGGATTCGGGAGTTGAAGAGAAGTGCGAGAGGAGATGGGGATTGAAGAGGATCTCAGAGAGGAGTCTGGTGTAGAAGACAAACGCGAGAGGAGCTGGGTGTTGAACAGAAGCGTGAGAGGAGCCGGGAGATGAAGAGAAGCTCGAGAGAAGCCGGTAGTTGAAAAGGAGCCTGAGAGGAGTCGGGAGTTGGAGAGAAGCGCCAGAGGAGTCGGGAGTTGAAGAGATGCGCGAGAGGAGTCGGGAGGTGAAGAGAAGCACGGGAGAAGCCGGGAGTTGAAGAGAAGCACGAGAGGAGTCGGGAGGTGAAGAGAAGCGCGAGAGGAGTCGGGAGTTGAAAAGAAGCACAAGAGGAATCAGTGGTTGAAGAGGAGATAGGAGAGGAGTCCGGTGTTGAAAAGGAGCGCGAGAGGAGTCTGGAGTTGAAGAGAAGCACGAGAGGAGCCGGGAGTTGAAGAGAAGCGTGAGAGGATTCGGGAGTTGAAGAGAATTGCGAGAGGAGACGGGGATTGACGAGGAGCTCGGAGAGGAGTCTGGTGCTGAAGAGAAGCGCGAGAGGAGCCGGGTGTTGAACAGAAGCTTGAGAGGAGCCTGGAGATGAAGAGAAGCACAAGAGAAGCTGGGAGTCGATAATGAGCGCGAGAGGAGCCGGCAGTTGAAGAGAAGCGCTGGAGGAGTCAGGAGTTGAAGAGAAGCGCGAGAGAAGCCGGGAGTGGACGAGAAGCACAAGAGGAGCTGAGAGTTGAAGAGAAGCGCGAGAGTAGCTGGGAGTTGAAGAGAAGCGCGAGAGTAGTCGGGAGTTGAAGAGAAGTGCGAGAGGAGCCGCATGTTGAAAATGATCCCGAGAGGAGTCGCGAGTTGAAGAGGAGCACGAGAGAAATCAGGAGTTGAAGACAAGCGCGAGAGGAGCCGGGAGTTGAAGAGAAGCGCGAGAAGAGCCGGGAGTTGGAGAGAAGCGCGAGAGGAGTCAGGAGTTGAAGAGAAGCTCGAGAGGAGCCGGGAGTTCGAGAGAAGCGCGAGAGGAGCCGGGAGTTGAAGAGAAGTGTGAGAGGAAACGGGAGTTGAAGAGAAGCGTGAGAGGAGCCGGGAGTTGAAGAGAAGCGTGAGAAGAGACGGGAGTTGGAGAGAAGCGTGAGAGGAGCCGGGAATTGAAGAGAAGCGCGAGAGGAGTCGGGAGTTGAAGAGAAGCGGGAGAGAAGCTGGGAGTTGTTAAGTAGCGCAAGAGATATCCAGAGTTGAAGGGAAGCGTAAGAGGAGCCGGGAGTGGAAGAGAAGCACGAGAGGAGCTGGGAGTTGAAGAGAAGCGCCAGAGGAGTCGGGAGTTGAAGAGATGCGCGAGAGGAGTCACGAGTTGAAGAGAAGCGCGAGAGGAGCCAGGAGTTGAAAATGAGCCAGAGAGGAGTCGGGAGTTGAGGAGAAGCTTGAGTGGAGTCGGGGGTTGCAGAGGAGCTAGGAGAGGAGTCAGGTGTTGAAAAGGAGCGCGAGAGGAATCGGGAGTTGAAGACAAGAGCGAGAGGAGCTGAGAGTTTAAGAGGAGCTCGACAGGAGCCGGTGTTGAAATTGAGCCCGAGAGGAATCGGGAGTTGAAGAGTAGCACGAGAGGAATCGGGTGTTGAAGAGGAGCGCGAGAGGAGTCCGGAGTTGAAGAGACGTGCGAGAGAAGCCGAGAATTGAAAATGAGCCCGAGAGGAGTCGGGTGTTGAGGAGAAGCGCGAGTGGAGTCGGGAGCTAAAAAGGAGCGCGAGTGGAGTTTGGAGTTGAAGAGAAGCGCGAGAGGAGCTGAGAGTTTAAGAGGAGCGCGACAGGAGCCGGGGTTGAAATTGAGCCCGAGAGGAATCGGGAGTTGAAGAGGAGCGCGAGAGGAATCGGGAGTTGAAGAGCAGCGCGAGAGGAGCCGGGAGTTGAAGAGAAGCGCGAGATGAGTCGGGAGTTGAACAGAAGCGGGAGAGAAGCTGGGAGTTTATAAGGAGCGCGAGAGACATCTAGAGTTGAAGAGAAGCGTAAGAGGAGCCGGGAGTTGAAGAGAAGCGCGAGAGGAGCCGGGAGTTTTAAATGAGCCCGAGAGGAGGCGGGAGTTGAGGAGAAGCGCGAGTGGAGTCGGGAGCTAAAAAGGAGCGTGAGTGGAGTTTGGAGTTGAAGAGAAGCGCGAGAGGAGCTGAGAGTTTAAGAGGAGCGCGACAGGAGCCGGGGTTGAAATTGAACCTGAGAGGAATCGGGAGTTGAAGAGGAGCGCGAGAGGAGATGGGAGTTGAAGAGAAGCGCCAGAGGAGTCGGGAGTTGAAGAGAAGCGCGAGAGGAGTCGGGAGTGAAGAGAAGCACGAGAGAAGCCGGGAGTTGAAGAGAAGCGCGAGAGGAGTCGGGAGTTGGAGAGAAGCACAAGAGGAGCCGGGAGTTGAAGAGAAGCGCAAGGGGAACTAGGAGTTGAAGAGAAGCGTGAGAGGATTCGGGAGTGAAGGGAAGCACGAGAGGAGCTGGGAGTTGAAGAGAAGCGCGAGAGGAGTCATGAGTTGAAGAGAAGCGCGAGAAGAGTCGGGAGTTGAAGAGAAGCGCGAGGGGAGCTGGGAGTTTAAGAGGAGCGCGACAAGAGCCGGGGTTGAAAATTAGCCCTAGAGGAATTGGGAGTTGAAGAGAAGCGTGAGAGGAGCAGGGAGTTGGAGAGAAGCGCAAGAGAAGTCGGGAGTTCAAGAGATGCGCGAGAGGAGCCGTGAGTTGAAGAGAAGCACGAGAGGAGTCGGGGGTTGAAGAGAAGCACGAGAGGAGTCGGGAGTTGAAGAGAAGCGCAAGGGGAGCCAGGAGTTGAAGAGAAGCGCGCGAAGAGTCGGGAGTTGGAGAGAAGCGCGAGAGGAGCTGGGAGTTTAAGAGTAGCGCGACAGGAGCCGGGGTTGAAAATTCGCCCTAGAGGAATCGGGAGTTGAAGAGAAGCGTGAGAGGAGCTGGGAGTTGGAGATAAGCGCGAGAGGAGTCGGGAGTTGAAGAGAAGCGTGAGAGGAGTCGGGAGTTGAAGAGAAGCGTGAGAGGAGCCGGGAGTTGAATAGAAGCGTAAGAGGAGCCGGGAGTTGAAGAGAAACGCGAGAGGAGTCAGGAGTTGAAGAGAAGCACATGAGGAGCCGGGAGTTCATAAGGAGCACGAGAGAGTCGGGAGTTGAAGAGAAGCGCGAGGGGAGTCGGGAGTTGAAGAGAAGCGCAAGGGGAGCCAGGAGTTGAAGAGAATCGTGAGAGGATTCGGGAGTTGAAGAGAAGTGCGAGAGGAGACGGGGATTGAAGAGGATCTCAGAGAGGAGTCTGGTGTAGAAGACAAACGCGAGAGGAGCTGGGTGTTGAACAGAAGCGTGAGAGGAGCCGGGAGATGAAGAGAAGCTCGAGAGAAGCCGGGAGTTGAAAAGGAGCGCGAGAGGAGTCGGGAGTTGGAGAGATGCACGGTCGGAGCCGGGAGTTGAAGAGAAGCGCCAGAGAAGCCGGGAGTGGACGAGAAGCACGAGAGGAGCTGGGAGTTGAAGAGAAGCGCGAGGGGAGCCAGGAGTTGAAGAGAAGCGTGAGAGGAGACGGGAGTTGAATAGAAGAGTGAGAGGAGACGGGAGTTGGAGAGAAGCGTGAGAGGAGCCGGGAATTGAAGAGAAGCGCGAGAGGAGCCGGGAATTGAAGAGCAGCGCGAGCAGAGTCGGGAGTTGAAGAGAAGCGGGAGAGAAGCTGGGAGTTGATAAGGAGCGCAAGAGACATCCAGAGTTGAAGAGAAGCGTGAGAGGAGCCGGGAGTTGAAGAGAAACGTGAGAGGAGTCAGGAGTTGAAGTCAAGCGCGTGAGGAGCCGGGAGTGGAAGAGAAGCACGAGAGGAGTCGGGAGTGGAAGAGAAGCACGAGAGGAGTCGGGAGTTGAAGAGAAGCGCAAGGGGAGCCAGGAGTTGAAGAGAAGCGTGAGAGGATTCGGGAGTTGAAGAGAAGTGCGAGAGGAGACGGGGATTGAAGAGGATCTCAGAGAGGAGTCTGGTGTAGAAGACAAACGCGAGAGGAGCTGGGTGTTGAACAGAAGCGTGAGAGGAGCCGGGAGATGAAGAGAAGCTCGAGAGAAGCCGGGAGTTGAAAAGGAGCGCGAGAGGAGTCGGGAGTTGGAGAGAAGCACAAGAGGAGCCGGGAGTTGAAGAGAAGCGTGAGAGGATTCGGGAGTTGAAGAGAATTGCGAGAGGAGACGGGGATTGACGAGGAGCTCGGAGAGGAGTCTGGTGCTGAAGAGAAGCGCGAGAGGAGCCGGGTGTTGAACAGAAGCTTGAGAGGAGCCTGGAGATGAAGAGAAGCGCAAGAGAAGCTGGGAGTCGATAATGAGCGCGAGAGGAGCCGGCAGTTCAAGAGAAACGCTGGAGGAGTCAGGAGTTGAAGAGAAGCGCGAGAGGAGCCGGGAGTTGAAGAGAAGCACGAGAGGATTTGGGAGTTGAAAAGAAGCGCGAGAGGAGCCGGGAGTTGAAGAGAAGCGCGAGAGGTGTTGGGAGTTGAAGAGAAGCGCGAGAGCAGCCGGGAGTTGGAGAGAAGCACGAGAGGATTCGGGAGTTGAAAAGAAGCGCGAGAGGAGCCGGGAGTTGAAGAGGAGCGCGAGAGGAGTCGGGAGTTGAAGAGCAGCGCGAGATGAGCCGGGAGTTGAAGAGAAGCGCGAGAGGAGTCGGGAGTTGAAGAGAAGCACGAGAGGAGCTGGGAGTTGAAGAGAAGCGCGAGAGGAGTCATGAGTTGAAGAGAAGCGCGAGAAGAGTCGGGAGTTGAAGAGAAGCGCGAGAAGAGCTGGGAGTTTAAGAGGAGCGCGACAGGAGCCGGTGTTGAAAATTAGCCCTAGAGGAATCGGGAGTTGAAGAGAAGCGCGAGAGGAGCCGGGAGTTGAAGAGAAGCACGAGAGGAGTCGGGAGTTGAAGAGAAGCACGAGAGGAGTCGGGAGTTGAAGAGAAGCGCAAGGGGAGCCAGGAGTTGAAGAGAAGCGTGAGAGGATTCGGGAGTTGAAGAGAAGTGCGAGAGGAGATGGGGATTGAAGAGGATCTCAGAGAGGAGTGTGGTGTAGAAGACAAATGGGAGAGGAGCTGGGTGTTGAACAGAAGCGTGAGAGGAGCCGGGAGATGAAGAGAAGCTCGAGAGAAGCCGGGAGTTGAAAAGGAGCCTGAGAGGAGACGGGAGTTGGAGAGAAGCACGAGAGGAGCCGAGTGTTGAAGAGAAGCGCAAGGGGAGCCAGGAGTTGAAGAGAAGCGTGAGAGGATTCGGGAGTGGAAGAGAAGCACGAGAAGAGCTGGGAGTTGAAGAGAAGCGCGAGAGGAGTCATGAGTTGAAGAGAAGCGCGAGAAGAGTCGGGAGTTGAAGAGAAGCGCGAGAGGAGCTGGGAGTTTAAGAGGAGCGCGACAGGAACCGGGGTTGAAAATTAGCCCTAGAGGAATCGGGAGTTGAAGAGAAGCGCCAGACGAGTCGGGAGTTGAAGAGATGCGCGAGAGGAGTCGGGAGGTGAAGAGAAGCGCGAGAGGAGCCGGGAGTTGAAAAGAAGCACAAGAGGAGTCAGTGGTTGAAGAGGAGATAGGAGAGGAGTCTGGTGTTGAAAAGGAGCGCGAGAGGAGTCTGGAGTTGAAGAGAAGCACGAGAGGAGCCGGGAGTTGAAGAGAAGCGTGAGAGGATTCGGGAGTTGAAGAGAATTGCGAGAGGAGACGGGGATTGACGAGGAGCTCGGAGAGGAGTCTGGTGCTGAAGAGAAGCACGAGAGGAGCCGGGTGTTGAACAGAGCTTGAGAGGAGCCTGGAGATGAAGAGAAGTGCAAGAGAAGCTGGGAGTCGATAATGAGCGCGAGAGGAGCCGGCAGTTGAAGAGAAGTGCTGGAGGAGTCAGGAGTTGAAGAGAAGCGCGAGAGAAGCCGGGAGTGGAAGAGAAGCACGAGAGGAGCTGAGAGTTGAAGAGAAGCGCGAGAGGAGCTGGGAGTTGAAGAGAAGCGCGAGAGTAGTCGGGAGTTGAAGAGAAGTGCGAGAGGAGCCGCATGTTGAAAATGAGCCCAAGAGGAGTCGCGAGTTGAAGAGGAGCACGAGAGAAATCGGGAGTTGAAGAGAAGCACGAGAGGAGCCGGGAGTTGAAGAGAAGCGCGACGAGAGCCGGGAGTTGGAGAGAAGCGCGAGAGGAGTCAGGAGTTGAAGAGAAGCTCGAGAGGAGCCGGGAGTTCGAGAGAAGCGCGAGAGGAGCCGGGAGTTGAAAGAAGAGCGCGAGAGGAGTCGGGAGTTGAAGAGAAGCGCGAGAGGAGTCCGGAGTTGAAGAGAAGTGCGAGAGAAGCTGGGAATTGAAAATGAGCCCGAGAGGAGTCAGGAGTTGAGGAGAAGCGCGAGTGGAGTTTGGAGTTGAAGAGAAGCGCGAGAGGAGCTGAGAGTTTAAGAGGAGCGCGACAGGAGCCGGGGTTGAAATTGAGCCCGAGAGGAATCGGGAGTTGAAGAGGAGCGCGAGAGGAATCGGGAGTTGAAGAGCAGCGCGAGAGGAGCCGGGAGTTGAAAAGAAGCGCGAGATGAGTCGGGAGTTGAACAGAAGCGGGAGAGAAGCTGGGAGTTTATAAGGAGCGCGAGAGACATCTAGAGTTGAAGAGAAGCGTAAGAGGAGCCGGGAGTTGAAGAGAAGCGCGAGAGGAGCCGGGAGTTTTAAATGAGCCCGAGAGGAGTCGGGAGTTGAGGAGAAGCGCGAGTGGAGTCGGGAGCTAAAAAGGAGCGTGAGTGGAGTTTGGAGTTGAAGAGAAGCGCGAGAGGAGCTGAGAGTTTAAGAGGAACGCGACAGGAGCCGGGGTTGAAATTGAGCCCGAGAGGAATCGGGAGTTGAAGAGGAGCGCGAGAGGAGCTGGGAGTTGAAGAGAAGCGCCAGAGGAGTCGGGAGTTGAAGAGAAGCGCGAGAGGAGTCGGGAGTGAAGAGAAGCACGAGAGAAGCCGGGAATTGAAGAGAAGCGCGAGAGGAGTCGGGAGTTGCAGAGAAGCGCAAGAGGAGCCGGGAGTTGAAGAGAAGCGTGAGAGGATTCGGGAGTTGAAGAGAATTGCGAGAGGAGACGGGGATTGACGAGGAGCTCGGAGAGGAGTCTGGTGCTGAAGAGAAGCGCGAGAGGAGCCGGGTGTTGAACAGAAGCTTGAGAGGAGCCTGGAGATGAAGAGAAGCGCAAGAGAAGCTGGGAGTCGATAATGAGCGCGAGAGGAGCCGGCAGTTGAAGAGAAACGCTGGAGGAGTCAGGAGTTGAAGAGAAGCACGAGAGAAGCCGGGAGTGGAAGAGAAGCACGAGAGGAGCAGGGAGTTGAAGAGAAGCGCGAGAGGAGCCGGGAGTTGAAGAGAAGCGCGAGAGTAGTCGGGAGTTGAAGAGAAGAGTGAGAGGGGCCGCGTTTTGAAAATGAGCCCGAGAGGAGTCGCAAGTTGAAGAGGAACACGAGAGGAATCGGGAGTTGAAGAGAAGCGCGAGAGGAGCCGGGAGTTGGAGAGAAGCGCGAGAGAAGTCGGGAGTTGAAGAGAAGCGCGAGAAGAGCCGGGAGTTGGAGAGAAGCTCGAGAGGAGTCGGGAGTTGGAGAGAAGCCTGAGAGTACCCGGGAATTGAAGAGAAGCGTGAGTGGAGACGGGAGTTGGAGAGAAGCGCGAGAGGAGCCGGGAATTGAAGAGAAGCGCGAGAGGAGTCGGGAGTTGAAGAGAAGCTGGGAGTTGATAAGGAGCGCAAGAGACATCCAGAGTTGAAGGGAAGCGTAAGAGGAGCCGGGAGTTGAAGAGAAGCGTGAGAGGAGCCGGGAGTTGAAGAGAAGCGCCAGAGAAGCCGGGAGTGGAAGAGAAGCACGAGAGGAGCGGGGAGTTGAAGAGAAGCGGCAGAGGAGTCGGAAGTTGAAGAGAAGCGCGAGAGGAGTCAGGAGTTGAAGAGAAGCGCGAGAGGAGCCAGGAGTTGAAGAGAAGCGCGAGAGGAGCCAGGAGTTGAAAATGAGCCCGAGAGGAGTCGGGAGTTGAGGAGAAGCGTGAGTGGAGTCGGGGGTTGCAGAGGAGCTAGGAGAGGAGTCAGGTGTTCAAAAGGAGCGCGAGAGGAATCGGGAGTTGAAGAGAAGCGCGAGAGGAGCTGAGAGTTTAAGAGGAGCTCGACAGGAGCAGGTGTTGAAATTGAGCCCGAGAGGAATCGGGAGTTGAAGAGTAGCACGAGAGGAATCGGCTGTTGAAGAGGAGCGCGAGAGCAGGTGGGAGTTGGAGAGAAGCACGAGAGGATTCGGGAGTTGAAAAGAAGCGCGAGAGGAGCCAGGAGTTGAAGAGAAGCGCTAGAGGAGTCGGGAGTTGAAGAGCAGTGCGAGAGGAGCTGGGAGTTGAAGAGAAGCGCGAGAGGAGTCGGGAGTTGAAGAGAAGCGGGAGAGAAGCTGGGAGTTTATAAGGAGCACAAGAGACATCTAGAGTTGAAGAGAAGCGTAAGAGGAGCCGGGAGTTGAAGAGAAGCGTGAGAGGAGCCGGGAGTTGAAGAGAAGCGTGAGAGGAGACGGGAGTTGAAGAGAAGCGTGAGATGAGACGGGAGATGAAGAGAAGTGCGAGAGAAGCTGGGAGTTGATAAGGAGCGCGAGAGACATCTAGAGTTGAAGAGAAGCGCGAGAGGTGTTGGGAGTTGAAGAGAAGCGCGAGAGCAGCCGGGAGTTGGAGAGAAGCACGAGAGGATTCGGGAGTTGAAAAGAAGCGTGAGAGGAGTCGGGAGTTGAAGAGAAGCGCGAGAGGAGTCGGGAGTTGAAGAGCAGCGCGAGAGGAGCCGGGAGTTGAAGAGAAGCGCGAGAGGAGTCGGGAGCTGAAGAGAAGAGGGAGAGAAGCTGGGAGTTTATAACGAGCGCGAGAGACATCTAGAGTTGAAGAGAAGCGTAAGAGGAGCCGGGAGTTGCAGAGAAGCATGAGAGGAGCCGGGAGTTGAAGAGAAGCATAAGAAGAGCCGGGAGTTGAAGAGAAGCGTAAGTGGAGCCGGGAGTTGAAGAGAAGCGTGAGAGGAGCCGGGAGTTGAAGAGAAGCATAAGAAGAGCCGGGAGTTGAAGAGAAGCGTATGTGGAGCCGGGAGTTGAAGAGAAGCGTGAGAGGAGACGGGAGTTGGAGAGAAGCGTGAGATGAGCCGGGAGTTGAAGAGAAGCGTGAGAGGAGACGGGAGTTGAAGAGAAGCGTGAGAGGAGACGAGAGTTGAATAGAAGCGTGAGAGGAGCCGGGAGTTGAAGAGAAGCGTGAGAGGAGACGGGAGTTGGAGAGAAGCACGAGAGGAGCCGGGAATTGAAGAGAAGCGGGAGAGAAGCTGGGAGTTGATAAGGAACGCAAGAGACATCCAGAGTTGAAGGGAAGCGCAAGAGGAGCCGGGAGTTGAAGAGAAGCGTGAGAGGAGCCGGGAGTTGAAGAGAAGTGCGAGAGGAGCCAGGAGGTCAAGAGAAGCGCGAGAGGAGCCAGGAGTGGAAGAGAAGCACGAGAGGAGCTGGGAGTTGAAGAGAAGCGCGAGAGGAATCAGGAGTTGAAGAGAAGCGCCACAGAAGTCGGGAGTGGAAGAGAAGCACGAGAGGAGCTGGGAGTTGAAGAGAAGCGCGAGAGGAGTCAGGAGTTGAAGAGAAGCGCTAGTGGATCCAGGAGTTGAAAATGAGCCCGAGAGGAGTCGGGAGTTGAGGAGAAGCGTGAGTGGAGTCAGGGGTTGCAGAGGAGCTAGGAGAGGAGTCAGGTGTTGAAAAGGAGCACGAGAGGAATCGGGAGTTGAAGAGAAGCGCGAAAGGAGCTGAGAGTTTAAGAGGAGCTCGACAGGAGCCGGTGTTGAAATTGAGCCCGAGAGGAATCGGGAGTTGAAGAGTAGCGGGAGAGGAATCGGGAGTTGAAAAGAAGCGCGAAAGGAGCCGGGAGTTGAAGAGAAGCGCGAGAGGAGTCGGGAGTTGAAGAGCAGCGCGAGAGGAGCCGGGAGTTGAAGAGAAGCGCGAGAGGAGTCGGGAGTTGAAGAGAAGCGGGAGAGAAGCTGGGAGTTTATAACGAGCGCGAGAGACATCTAGAGTTGAAGAGAAGCGTAAGAGGAGCCGGGAGTTGCAGAGGAGCATGAGAGGAGCCGGGAGTTGAAGAGAAGCGTAAGTGGAGCCGGGAGTTGAAGAGAAGCGTGAGAGGAGACGGGAGTTGGAGAGAAGCGTGAGAGGAGACGGGAGTTGGAGAGAAGTGTGAGAGGAGACGGGAGTTGAAGAGAAGCCTAAGAAGAGCCGGGAGTTGAAGAGAAGCGTAAGTGGAGCCGGGAGTTGAAGAGAAGCGTGAGAGCAGACGGGAGTTGGAGAGAAGCGTGAGAGGAGACGGGAGTTGAAGAGAAGCGTGAGAGGAGACGGGAGTTGAATAGAAGCGTGAGAGGAGCCGGGAGTTGAAGAGAAGCGTTAGAGGAGACGGGAGTTGGAGAGAAGCGCGAGAGGAGCCGGGAATTGAAGAGAAGCGCGAGAGGAGTCGGGAGTTGATGAGAAGCGGGAGAGAAGCTGGGAGTTGATAAGGAGCGCAAGAGACATCCAGAGTTGAAGGGAAGCGTAAGAGGAGCCGGGAGTTGAAGAGAAGCGTGAGAGGAGCCGGGAGTTGAAGAGAAGCGTAAGAGGAGCCGGGAGTTGAAGAGAAACGCGAGAGGAGTCAGGAGTTGAACTCAAGCGCGTGAGGAGCCGGGAGTGGAAGAGATGCACGAGAGGAGTCGGGAGTGGAAGAGAAGCACGAGAGAAGTCGGGAGTTGAAGAGAAGCGCAAGGGGAGCCAGGAGTTGAAGAGAAGCGTGAGAGGATTCGGGAGTTGAAGAGAAGTGCGAGTGGAGACGGGGATTGAAGAGGAGCTCAGAGAGGAGTCTGGTGTAGAAGACAAACGAGAGAGGAGCTGGGTGTTGAACAGAAGCGTGAGAGGAGCCGGGAGATGAAGAGAAGCTCGAGAGAAGCCGGGAGTTGAAGAGAAGCGCGAGAGGAGTCGGGAGTTGGAGAGAAGCACGAGAGGAGCCGGGAGTTGAAGAGAAGCACGAGGGGAGTCAGGAGTTGGAGAGAAGCGCGAGAGGAGCCGGGAATTGAAGAGAAGTGCGAGAGGAGTCGGGAGTTGAAGAGAAGCTGGGAGTTGATAAGGAGCGCAAGAGACATCCAGAGTTGAAGGGAAGCGTAAGAGGAGCCGGGAGTTGAAGAGAAGCGTGAGAGGAGCCGGGAGTTGAAGAGAAGCGCCAGAGAAGCCGGGAGTGGAAGAGAAGCACGAGAGGAGCGGGGAGTTGAAGAGAAGCGGCAGAGGAGTCGGAAGTTGAAGAGAAGCGTGAGAGGAGTCAGGAGTTGAAGAGAAGCGCGAGAGGAGCCAGGAGTTGAAGAGAAGCGCGAGAGGAGCCAGGAGTTGAAAATGAGCCCGAGAGGAGTCGGGAGTTGAGGAGAAGCGTGAGTGGAGTCGGGGGTTGCAGAGGAGCTAGGAGAGGAGTCAGGTGTTCAAAAGGAGCGCGAGAGGAATCGGGAGTTGAAGAGAAGCGCGAGAGGAGCTGAGAGTTTAAGAGGAGCTCGACAGTAGCCGGTGTTGAAATTGAGCCCGAGAGGAATCGGGAGTTGAAGAGTAGCACGAGAGGAATCGGGTGTTGAAGAGGAGCGCGAGAGCAGCTTAGAGTTGGAGAGAAGCACGAGAGGATTCGGGAGTTGAAAAGAAGCGCGAGAGGAGCCGGGAGTTGAAGAGAAGCGCGAGAGGAGTCGGGAGTTGAAGAGCAGCGCCAGAGGAGCCGGGAGTTGAAGAGAAGCGCAAGAGGAGTCGGGAGTTGAAGAGAAGCGCGAGAGAAGCTGGGAGTTTATAAGGAGCGCAAGAGACATCTAGAGTTGAAGAGAAGCGTAAGAGGAGCCGGGAGTTGAAGAGAAGCATGAGAGGAGCCGGGAGTTGAAGAGATGCGTGAGAAGAGCCGAGAGTTGAAGAGAAGCGTGAGAGGAGACGGGAGTTGAAGAGAAGCGTGAGAGGAGACGGGAGATGAAGAGAAGTGCGAGAGAAGCTGGGAGTTGATAAGGAGCGCGAGAGACATCTAGAGTTGAAGAGAAGCGTAAGAGGAGCCGGGAGTTGAAGAGAAGCGTGAGAAGAGCCGAGAGTTGAAGAGAAGCGTGAGAGGAGACGGGAGTTGAAGAGAAGCGCCAGAGAAGCCGGGAGTGGAAGAGAAGCACGAGAGGAGCTGGGAGTTGAAGAGAAGACCCAGAGGAGTCGGGAGTTGAAGAGTAGCGTGAGAGGAATCGGGTGTTGAAGAGAAGCGCGAGAGCAGCCGGGAGTTGGAGAGAAGCACGAGAGGATTCGGGTGTTGAAGTGAAGCGCGAGAGGAGCCGGGAGTTGAAGAGAAGCGCGAGAGGAGTCGGGAGTTGAAGAGCAGCGCGAGAGGAGCCGGGAGTTGAAGAGAAGCACGAGAGGATTTGGGAGTTGAAAAGAAGCGCGAGAGGAGCCGGGAGTTGAAGAGAAGCGCGAGAGGTGTTGGGAGTAGAAGAGAAGCGCGAGAGCAGCCGGGAGTTGGAGAGAAGCACGAGAGGATTCGGGAGTTGAAAAGAAGCGCGAGAGGAGCCGGGAGTTGAAGAGAAGCGCGAGAGGAGCCAGGAGTGGAAGAGAAGCACGAGAGGAGCTGGGAGTTGAAGAGAAGCGCGAGAGGAGTCAGGAGTTGAAGAGAAGCGTGAGAGGAGCCGGGAGTTGAAGAGAAGCGCCAGAGAAGCCGGGAGTGGAAGAGAAGCACGAGAGGAGCTGGGAGTTGAAGAGAAGCGCGAGAGGAGTCAGGAGTTGAAGAGAAGCGCGAGAGGAGTCAGGAGTTGAAGAGGAGCGCTAGAGGATCCAGGAGTTGAAAATGAGCCCGAGAGGAGTCGGGAGTTGAGGAGAAGCGTGAGTGGAGTCAGGGGTTGCAGAGGAGCTAGGAGAGGAGTCAGGTGTTGAAAAGGAGCACGAGAGGAATCGGGAGTTGAAGAGAAGCGCGAGAGGAGCTGAGAGTTTAAGAGGAGCTCGACAGGAGCCGGTGTTGAAATTGAGCCCGAGAGGAATCGGGAGTTGAAGAGTAGCGGGAGAGGAATCGGGTGTTGAAAAGAAGCGCGAAAGGAGCCGGGAGTTGAAGAGAAGCGCGAGAGGAGTCGGGAGTTGAAGAGAAGCGTGAGAGGAGACGGGAGATGAAGAGAAGTGCGAGAGAAGCTGGGAGTTGATAAGGAGCGCGAGAGACATCTAGAGTTGAAGAGAAGCGTAAGAGGAGCCGGGAGTTGAAGAGAAGCGTGAGAAGAGCCGAGAGTTGAAGAGAAGCGTGAGAGGAGACGGGAGTTGAAGAGAAGCGTGAGAGGAGACGGGAGATGAAGAGAAGTGCCAGAGAAGCTGGGAGTTGATAGTGAGCGCGAGAGGAGCCGGGAGTTGAAGAGATGCACGGTCGGAGCCGGGAGTTGAAGAGAAGCGTCAGAGAAGCCGGGAGTGGAAGAGAAGCACGAGAGGAGCTGGGAGTTGAAGAGAAGCGCCAGAGGAGTCGGGAGTTGAAGAGTAGCGTGAGAGGAATCGGGTGTTGAAGAGAAGCGCGAGAGCAGACGGGAGTTGGAGAAAAGCACGAGAGGATTCGGGAGTTGAAGTGAAGCGCGAGAGGAGCCGGGAGTTGAAGAGAAGAGCGAGAGGAGTCGGGAGTTGAAGAGCAGCGCGAGAGGAGCCGGCAGTTGAAGAGAAGCACGAGAGGATTTGGGAGTTGAAAAGAAGCGCGAGAGGAGCCGGGAGTTGAACAGAAGCGCGAGAGGTGTTGGGAGTTGAAGAGAAGCGCGAGAGGAGTCAGGAGTTGAAGAGAAGCGCGAGAGGAGCCAGGAGTTGAAGAGAAGCGCGAGAGGAGCCAGGAGTTGAAAATGAGCCCGAGAGGAGTCGGGAGTTGAGGAGAAGCGTGAGTGGAGTCGGGGGTTGCAGAGGAGCTAGGAGAGGAGTCAGGTGTTCAAAAGGAGCGCGAGAGGAATCGGGAGTTGAAGAGAAGCGCGAGAGGAGCTGAGAGTTTAAGAGGAGCTCGACAGGAGCAGGTGTTGAAATTGAGCCCGAGAGGAATCGGGAGTTGAAGAGTAGCACGAGAGGAATCGGCTGTTGAAGAGGAGCGCGAGAGCAGGTGGGAGTTGGAGAGAAGCACGAGAGGATTCGGGAGTTGAAAAGAAGCTCGAGAGGAGCCAGGAGTTGAAGAGAAGCGCTAGAGGAGTCGGGAGTTGAAGAGCAGTGCGAGAGGCGCTGGGAGTTGAAGAGAAGCGCGAGAGGAGTCGGGAGTTGAAGAGAAGCGGGAGAGAAGCTGGGAGTTTATAAGGAGCGCAAGAGACATCTAGAGTTGAAGAGAAGCGTAAGAGGAGCCGGGAGTTGAAGAGAAGCGTGAGAGGAGCCGGGAGTTGAAGAGAAGCGTGAGAGGAGACGGGAGTTGAAGAGAAGCGTGAGATGAGACGGGAGATGAAGAGAAGTGCGAGAGAAGCTGGGAGTTGATAAGGAGCGCGAGAGACATCTAGAGTTGAAGAGAAGCGCGAGAGGTGTTGGGAGTTGAAGAGAAGCGCGAGAGCAGCCGGGAGTTGGAGAGAAGCACGAGAGGATTCGGGAGTTGAAAAGAAGCGTGAGAGGAGTCGGGAGTTGAAGAGAAGCGCGAGAGGAGTCGGGAGTTGAAGAGCAGCGCGAGAGGAGCCGGGAGTTGAAGAGAAGCATAAGAAGAGCCGGGAGTTGAAGAGAAGCGTAAGTGGAGCCGGGAGTTGAAGAGAAGCGTGAGAGGAGCCGGGAGTTGAAGAGAAGCATAAGAAGAGCCGGGAGTTGAAGAGAAGCGTATGTGGAGCCGGGAGTTGAAGAGAAGCGTGAGAGGAGACGGGAGTTGGAGAGAAGCGTGAGATGAGCCGGGAGTTGAAGAGAAGCGTGAGAGGAGACGGGAGTTGAAGAGAAGCGTGAGAGGAGACGGGAGTTGAATAGAAGCGTGAGAGGAGCCGGGAGTTGAAGAGAAGCGTGAGAGGAGACGGGAGTTGGAGAGAAGCATGAGAGGAGCCGGGAATTGAAGAGAAGCGGGAGAGAAGCTGGGAGTTGATAAGGAACGCAAGAGACATCCAGAGTTGAAGGGAAGCGCAAGAGGAGCCGGGAGTTGAAGAGAAGCGTGAGAGGAGCCGGGAGTTGAAGAGAAGTGCGAGAGGAGCCAGGAGGTCAAGAGAAGCGCGAGAGGAGCCAGGAGTGGAAGAGAAGCACGAGAGGAGCTGGGAGTTGAAGAGAAGCGCGAGAGGAATCAGGAGTTGAAGAGAAGCGCCACAGAAGTCGGGAGTGGAAGAGAAGCACGAGAGGAGCTGGGAGTGGAAGAGAAGCGCGAGAGGAGTCAGGAGTTGAAGAGAAGCGCTAGTGGATCCAGGAGTTGAAAATGAGCCCGAGAGGAGTCGGGAGTTGAGGAGAAGCGTGAGTGGAGTCAGGGGTTGCAGAGGAGCTAGGAGAGGAGTCAGGTGTTGAAAAGGAGCACGAGAGGAATCGGGAGTTGAAGAGAAGCGCGAAAGGAGCTGAGAGTTTAAGAGGAGCTCGACAGGAGCCGGTGTTGAAATTGAGCCCGAGAGGAATCGGGAGTTGAAGAGTAGCGGGAGAGGAATCGGGAGTTGAAAAGAAGCGCGAAAGGAGCCGGGAGTTGAAGAGAAGCGCGAGAGGAGTCGGGAGTTGAAGAGCAGCGCGAGAGGAGTCGGGAGTTGAAGAGAAGCGTGAGAGGAGTCGGGAGTTGAAGAGAAGCGGGAGAGAAGCTGGGAGTTTATAACGAGCGCGAGAGACATCTAGAGTTGAAGAGAAGCGTAAGAGGAGCCGGGAGTTGCAGAGGAGCATGAGAGGAGCCGGGAGTTGAAGAGAAGCGTAAGTGGAGCCGGGAGTTGAAGAGAAGCGTGAGAGGAGACGGGAGTTGGAGAGAAGCGTGAGAGGAGACGGGAGTTGGAGAGAAGCGTGAGAGGAGACGGGAGTTGAAGAGAAGCCTAAGAAGAGCCAGGAGTTGAAGAGAAGCGTAAGTGGAGCCGGGAGTTGAAGAGAAGCGTGAGAGCAGACGGGAGTTGGAGAGAAGCGTGAGAGGAGACGGGAGTTGAAGAGAAGCGTGAGAGGAGACGGGAGTTGAATAGAAGCGTGAGAGGAGCCGGGAGTTGAAGAGAAGCATTAGAGGAGACGGGAGTTGGAGAGAAGCGCGAGAGGAGCCGGGAATTGAAGAGAAGCGCGAGAGGAGTCGGGAGTTGATGAGAAGCGGGAGAGAAACTGGGAGTTGATAAGGAGCGCAAGAGACATCCAGAGTTGAAGGGAAGCGTAAGAGGAGCCGGGAGTTGAAGAGAAGCGTGAGAGGAGCCGGGAGTTGAAGAGAAGCGTAAGAGGAGCCGGGAGTTGAAGAGAAACGCGAGAGGAGTCAGGAGTTGAACTCAAGCGCGTGAGGAGCCGGGAGTGGAAGAGATGCACGAGAGGAGTCGGGAGTGGAAGAGAAGCACGAGAGAAGTCGGGTGTTGAAGAGAAGAACAAGGGGAGCCAGGAGTTGAAGAGAAGCGTGAGAGGATTCGGGAGTTGAAGAGAAGTGCGAGTGGAGACGGGGATTGAAGAGGAGCTCAGAGAGGAGTCTGGTGTAGAAGACAAACGAGAGAGGAGCTGGGTGTTGAACAGAAGCGTGAGAGGAGCCGGGAGATGAAGAGAAGCTCGAGAGAAGCCGGGAGTTGAAGAGAAGCGCGAGAGGAGTCGGGAGTTGGAGAGAAGCACGAGAGGAGCCGGGAGTTGAAGAGAAGCGCGAGGGGAATCAGGAGTTGGAGAGAAGCGCGAGAGGAGCCGGGAATTGAAGAGAAGTGCGAGAGGAGTCGGGAGTTGAAGAGAAGCTGGGAGTTGATAAGGAGCGCAAGAGACATCCAGAGTTGAAGGGAAGCGTAAGAGGAGCCGGGAGTTGAAGAGAAGCGTGAGAGGAGCCGGGAGTTGAAGAGAAGCGCCAGAGAAGCCGGGAGTGGAAGAGAAGCACGAGAGGAGCGGGGAGTTGAAGAGAAGCGGCAGAGGAGTCGGAAGTTGAAGAGAAGCGCGAGAGGAGTCAGGAGTTGAAGAGAAGCGGGAGAGGAGCCAGGAGTTGAAGAGAAGCGCGAGAGGAGCCAGGAGTTGAAAATGAGCCCGAGAGGAGTCGGGATTTGAGGAGAAGCGTGAGTGGAGTCGGGGGTTGCAGAGGAGCTAGGAGAGGAGTCAGGTGTTCAAAAGGAGCGCGAGAGGAATCGGGAGTTGAAGAGAAGCGCGAGAGGAGCTGAGAGTTTAAGAGGAGCTCGACAGGAGCCGGTGTTGAAATTGAGCCCGAGAGGAATCGGGAGTTGAAGAGTAGCACGAGAGGAATCGGGTGTTGAAGAGGAGCGCGAGAGCAGCTTGGAGTTGGAGAGAAGCACGAGAGGATTCGGGAGTTGAAAAGAAGCGCGAGAGGAGCCGGGAGTTGAAGAGAAGCGCGAGAGGAGTCGGGAGTTGAAGGGCAGCGCCAGAGGAGCCGGGAGTTGAAGAGAAGCGCGAGAGGAGTCGGGAGTTGAAGAGAAGCGGGAGAGAAGCTGGGAGTTTATAAGGAGCGCAAGAGACATCTAGAGTTGAAGAGAAGCGTAAGAGGAGCCGGGAGTTGAAGAGAAGCGTGAGAGGAGACGGGAGATGAAGAGAAGTGCGAGAGAAGCTGGGAGTTGATAAGGAGCGCGAGAGACATCTAGAGTTGAAGAGAAGCGTAAGAGGAGCCGGGAGTTGAAGAGAAGCGTGAGAAGAGCCGAGAGTTGAAGAGAAGCGTGAGAGGAGACGGGAGTTGAAGAGAAGCGTGAGAGGAGACGGGAGATGAAGAGAAGTGCCAGAGAAGCTGGGAGTTGATAGTGAGCGCGAGAGGAGCCGGGAGTTGAAGAGATGCACGGTCGGAGCCGGGAGTTGAAGAGAAGCGCCAGAGAAGCCGGGAGTGGAAGAGAAGCACGAGAGGAGCTGGGAGTTGAAGAGAAGCGCCAGAGGAGTCGGGAGTTGAAGAGTAGCGTGAGAGGAATCGGGTGTTGAAGAGAAGCGCGAGAGCAGACGGGAGTTGGAGAAAAGCACGAGAGGATTCGGGAGTTGAAGTGAAGCGCGAGAGGAGCCGGGAGTTGAAGAGAAGCGCGAGAGGAGTCGGGAGTTGAAGAGCAGCGCGAGAGGAGCCGGCAGTTGAAGAGAAGCACGAGAGGATTTGGGAGTTGAAAAGAAGCGCGAGAGGAGCCGGGAGTTGAACAGAAGCGCGAGAGGTGTTGGGAGTTGAAGAGAAGCGCGAGAGGAGTCAGGAGTTGAAGAGAAGCGCGAGAGGAGCCAGGAGTTGAAGAGAAGCGCGAGAGGAGCCAGGAGTTGAAAATGAGCCCGAGAGGAGTCGGGAGTTGAGGAGAAGCGTGAGTGGAGTCGGGGGTTGCAGAGGAGCTAGGAGAGGAGTCAGGTGTTCAAAAGGAGCGCGAGAGGAATCGGGAGTTGAAGAGAAGCGCGAGAGGAGCTGAGAGTTTAAGAGGAGCTCGACAGGAGCAGGTGTTGAAATTGAGCCCGAGAGGAATCGGGAGTTGAAGAGTAGCACGAGAGGAATCGGCTGTTGAAGAGGAGCGCGAGAGCAGGTGGGAGTTGGAGAGAAGCACGAGAGGATTCGGGAGTTGAAAAGAAGCGCGAGAGGAGCCAGGAGTTGAAGAGAAGCGCTAGAGGAGTCGGGAGTTGAAGAGCAGTGCGAGAGGAGCTGGGAGTTGAAGAGAAGCGCGAGAGGAGTCGGGAGTTGAAGAGAAGCGGGAGAGAAGCTGGGAGTTTATAAGGAGCGCAAGAGACATCTAGAGTTGAAGAGAAGCGTAAGAGGAGCCGGGAGTTGAAGAGAAGCGTGAGAGGAGCCGGGAGTTGAAGAGAAGCGTGAGAGGAGACGGGAGTTGAAGAGAAGCGTGAGATGAGATGGGAGATGAAGAGAAGTGCGAGAGAAGCTGGGAGTTGATAAGGAGCGCGAGAGACATCTAGAGTTGAAGAGAAGCGCGAGAGGTGTTGGGAGTTGAAGAGAAGCGCGAGAGCAGCCGGGAGTTGGAGAGAAGCACGAGAGGATTCGGGAGTTGAAAAGAAGCGTGAGAGGAGTCGGGAGTTGAAGAGAAGCGCGAGAGGAGTCGGGAGTTGAAGAGCAGCGCGAGAGGAGCCGGGAGTTGAAGAGAAGCATAAGAAGAGCCGGGAGTTGAAGAGAAGCGTAAGTGGAGCCGGGAGTTGAAGAGAAGCGTGAGAGGAGCCGGGAGTTGAAGAGAAGCATAAGAAGAGCCGGGAGTTGAAGAGAAGCGTATGTGGAGCCGGGAGTTGAAGAGAAGCGTGAGAGGAGACGGGAGTTGGAGAGAAGCGTGAGATGAGCCGGGAGTTGAAGAGAAGCGTGAGAGGAGACGGGAGTTGAAGAGAAGCGTGAGAGGAGACGGGAGTTGAATAGAAGCGTGAGAGGAGCCGGGAGTTGAAGAGAAGCGTGAGAGGAGACGGGAGTTGGAGAGAAGCATGAGAGGAGCCGGGAATTGAAGAGAAGCGGGAGAGAAGCTGGGAGTTGATAAGGAACGCAAGAGACATCCAGAGTTGAAGGGAAGCGCAAGAGGAGCCGGGAGTTGAAGAGAAGCGTGAGAGGAGCCGGGAGTTGAAGAGAAGTGCGAGAGGAGCCAGGAGGTCAAGAGAAGCGCGAGAGGAGCCAGGAGTGGAAGAGAAGCACGAGAGGAGCTGGGAGTTGAAGAGAAGCGCGAGAGGAGCCGGGAGTTGAACAGAAGCGCGAGAGGTGTTGGGAGTTGAATAGAAGCGCGAGAGCAGCCGGGAGTTGGAGAGAAGCACGAGAGGATTCGGGAGTTGAAAAGAAGCGCGAGAGGAGCCGGGAGTTGAAGAGGAGCGTGAGAGGAGACGGGAGTTGGAGAGAAGCACGAGAGGAGCCGGGAATTGAAGAGACGCGGGAGAGAAGCTGGGAGTTGATAAGGAACGCAAGAGACATCCAGAGTTGAAGAGAAGCGCGAGAGGAGTCGGGAGTTGAAGAGCAGCGCGAGAGGAGCCGGGAGTTGAAGAGAAGCGCGAGAGGAGTCGGGAGTTGAAGAGAAGCGGGAGAGAAGCTGGGAGTTTATAACGAGCGCGAGAGACATCTAGAGTTGAAGAGAAGTGTAAGAGGAGCCGAGAGTTGAAGAGAAGCATGAGAGGAGCCGGGAGTTGAAGAGAAGCATAAGAAGAGCCGGGAGTTGAAGAGAAGCGTAAGTGGAGCCGGGAGTTGAAGAGGAGCGTGAGAGGAGCCGGGAGCTGAAGAGAAGCATAAGAAGAGCCGGGAGTTGAAGAGAAGCATGAGAGGAGACGGGAGTTGAAGAGAAGCGTGAGAGGAGACGGGAGTTGAATAGAAGCGTGAGAGGAGCCGGGAGTTGAAGAGGAGCGTGAGAGGAGACGGGAGTTGGAGAGAAGCACGAGAGGAGCCGGGAATTGAAGAGAAGCGGGAGAGAAGCTGGGAGTTGATAAGGAACGCAAGAGACATCCAGAGTTGAAGGGAAGCGTAAGAGGAGCCGGGAGTTGAAGAGAAGCGTGAGAGGAGCCGGGAGTTCAAGAGAAGCGCGAGAGGAGCCAGGAGTGGAAGAGAAGCACGAGAGGAGCTGGGAGTTGAAGAGAAGCGCGAGAGGAGTCAGGAGTTGAAGAGAAGCGCCAGAGAAGCCGGGAGTGGAAGAGAAGCACGAGAGGAGCTGGGAGTTGAAGAGAAGCGCGAGAGGAGTCAGGAGTTGAAGAGAAGCGCGAGAGGAGTCAGGAGTTGAAGAGAAGCGCGAGAGGAGCCAGGAGTTTAAAATGAGCCCGAGAGGAGTCGGGAGTTGAGGAGAAGCGTGAGTGGAGTCAGGGGTTGCAGAGAAGCTAGGAGAGGAGTCAGGTGTTGAAATTGAGCCCGAGAGGAATCGGGAGTTGAAGAGTAGCGGGAGAGGAATCGGGAGTTCAAAAGAAGCGCGAGAGGAACCGGGAGTTGAAGAGAAGCGCGAGAGGAGTCGGGAGTTGAAGAGCAGCGCGAGAGGAGCCGGGAGTTGAAGAGAAGCGCGAGAGGAGTCAGGAGTTGAAGAGAAGCGCGAGAGGAGCCAGGAGTTGAAAATGAACCCGAGAGGAGTCAGGAGTTGAGGAGAAGCGTGAGTGGAGTCAGGGGTTGCAGAGGAGCTAGGAGAGGAGTCAGGTGTTGAAAAGGAGCACGAGAGGAATCGGGAGTTGAAGAGAAGCGCGAGAGGAGCTGAGAGTTTAAGAGGAGCTCGACAGGAGCCGGTGTTGAAATTGAGCCCGAGAGGAATCGGGAGTTGAAGAGTAGCGGGAGAGGAATCGGGAGTTGAAAAGAAGCGCGAGAGGAGCCGGGAGTTGAAGAGAAGCGCGAGAGGAGTCGGGAGTTGAAGAGCAGCGCGAGAGGAGCCGGGAGTTGAAGAGAAGCGCTGGAGGAGTCAGGAGTTGAAGAGAAGCGCGAGAGAAGCCGGGAGTGGAAGAGAAGCACGAGAGGAGCTGAGAGTTGAAGAGAAGCGCGAGAGGAGCTGGGAGTTGAAGAGAAGCGCGAGAGTAGTCGGGAGTTGAAGAGAAGTGCGAGAGGAGCCGCATGTTGAAAATGAGCCCAAGAGGAGTCGCGAGTTGAAGAGGAGCACGAGAGAAATCGGGAGTTGAAGAGAAGCACGAGAGGAGCCGGGAGTTGAAGAGAAGCGCGAGAAGAGCCGGGAGTTGGAGAGAAGCGCGAGAGGAGTCAGGAGTTGAAGAGAAGCTCGAGAGGAGCCAGGAGTTCGAGAGAAGCGCGAGAGGAGCCGGGAGTTGAAAGAAAAGCGCGAGAGGAGTCGGGAGTTGAAGAGAAGCGCGAGAGGAGTCCGGAGTTGAAGAGAAGTGCGAGAGAAGCTGGGAATTGAAAATGAGCCCGAGAGGAGTCGGGAGTTGAGGAGAAGCGCGAGTGGAGTCGGGAGCTAAAAAGGAGCGCGAGTGGAGTTTGGAGTTGAAGAGAAGCGCGAGAGGAGCTGAGAGTTTAAGAGGAGCGCGACAGGAGCCGGGGTTGAAATTGAGCCCGAGAGGAATCAGGAGTTGAAGAGGAGCGCGAGAGGAATCGGGAGTTGAAGAGCAGCGCGAGAGGAGCCGGGAGTTGAAGAGAAGCGCGAGATGAGTCGGGAGTTGAACAGAAGCGGGAGAGAAGCTGGGAGTTTATAAGGAGCGCGAGAGACATCTAGAGTTGAAGAGAAGCGTAAGAGGAGCCGGGAGTTGAAGAGAAGCGCGAGAGGAGCCGGGAGTTTTAAATGAGCCCGAGAGGAGTCGGGAGTTGAGGAGAAGCGCGAGTGGAGTCGGGAGCTAAAAAGGAGCGTGAGTGGAGTTTGGAGTTGAAGAGAAGCGCGAGAGGAGCTCAGAGTTTAAGAGGAGCGCGACAGGAGCCGGGGTTGAAATTGAGCCCGAGAGGAATCGGGAGTTGAAGAGGAGCGCGAGAGGAGCTGGGAGTTGAAGAGAAGCGCCAGAGGATTCGGGAGTTGAAGAGAAGCGCGAGAGGAGTCGGGAGTGTAGAGAAGCACGAGAGAAGCCGGGAATTGAAGAGAAGCGCGAGAGGAGTCGGGAGTTGAAGAGAAGCGCGAGAGGAGCCGGGAGTTGAAGAGAAGCGTGAGAGGATTCGGGAGTTGAAGAGAATTGCGAGAGGAGACGGGGATTGACGAGGAGCTCGGAGAGGAGTCTGGTGCTGAAGAGAAGCGCGAGAGGAGCCGGGTGTTGAACAGAAGCTTGAGAGGAGCCTGGAGATGAAGAGAAGTGCAAGAGAAGCTGGGAGTCGATAATGAGCGCGAGAGGAGCCGGCAGTTGAAGAGAAACGCTGGAGGAGTCAGGAGTTGAAGAGAAGCACGAGAGAAGCCGGGAGTGGAAGAGAAGCACGAGAGGAGCTGGGAGTTGAAGAGAAGCGCGAGAGGAGCTGGGAGTTGAAGAGAAGCGCGAGAGTAGTCGGGAGTTGAAGAGAAGAGTGAGAGGGGCCGCGTTTTGAAAATGAGCCCGAGAGGAGTCGCAAGTTGAAGAGGAACACGAGAGGAATCGGGAGTTGAAGAGAAGCGCGAGAGGAGCCGGGAGTTGGAGAGAAGCGCGAGAGAAGTCGGGAGTTGAAGAGAAGCGCGAGAAGAGCCGGGAGTTGGAGAGAAGCTCGAGAGGAGTCGGGAGTTGGAGAGAAGCCTGAGAGTACCCGCGAATTGAAGAGAAGCGTGAGTGGAGACGGGAGTTGGAGAGAAGCGCGAGAGGAGCCGGGAATTGAAGAGAAGTGCGAGAGGAGTCGGGAGTTGAAGAGAAGCTGGGAGTTGATAAGGAGCGCAAGAGACATCCAGAGTTGAAGGGAAGCGTAAGAGGAGCCGGGAGTTGAAGAGAAGCGTGAGAGGAGCCGGGAGTTGAAGAGAAGCGCCAGAGAAGCCGGGAGTGGAAGAGAAGCACGAGAGGAGCGGGGAGTTGAAGAGAAGCGGAAGAGGAGTCGGAAGTTGAAGAGAAGCGCGAGAGGAGTCAGGAGTTGAAGAGAAGCGCGAGAGGAGCCAGGAGTTGAAGAGAAGCGCGAGAGGAGCCAGGAGTTGAAAATGAGCCCGAGAGGAGTCGGGAGTTGAGGAGAAGCGTGAGTGGAGTCGGGGGTTGCAGAGGAGCTAGGAGAGGAGTCAGGTGTTCAAAAGGAGCGCGAGAGGAATCGGGAGTTGAAGAGAAGCGCGAGAGGAGCTGAGAGTTTAAGAGGAGTTCGACAGGAGCAGGTGTTGAAATTGAGCCCGAGAGGAATCGGGAGTTGAAGAGTAGCACGAGAGGAATCGGGTGTTGAAGAGGAGCGCGAGAGCAGGTGGGAGTTGGAGAGAAGCACGAGAGGATTCGGGAGTTGAAAAGAAGCGCGAGAGGAGCCAGGAGTTGAAGAGAAGCGCTAGAGGAGTCGGGAGTTGAAGAGCAGTGCGAGAGGAGCTGGGAGTTGAAGAGAAGCGCGAGAGGAGTCGGGAGTTGAAGAGAAGCGGGAGAGAAGCTGGGAGTTTATAAGGAGCGCAAGAGACATCTAGAGTTGAAGAGAAGCGTAAGAGGAGCCGGGAGTTGAAGAGAAGCGTGAGAGGAGCCGAGAGTTGAAGAGAAGCGTGAGAGGAGACGGGAGTTGAAGAGAAGCGTGAGAGGAGACGGGAGATGAAGAGAAGTGCGAGAGAAGCTGGGAGTTGATAAGGAGCGCGAGAGACATCTAGAGTTGAAGAGAAGCGTAAGAGGAGCCGGGAGTTGAAGAGAAGCGTGAGAAGAGCCGAGAGTTGAAGAGAAGCGTGAGAGGAGACGGGAGTTGAAGAGAAGCGTGAGAGGAGACGGGAGATGAAGAGAAGTGCCAGAGAAGCTGGGATTTGATAGTGAGCGCGAGAGGAGCCGGGAGTTGAAGAGATGCACGGTCGGAGCCGGGAGTTGAAGAGAAGCGCCAGAGAAGCCGGGAGTGGAAGAGAAGCACGAGAGGAGCTGGGAGTTGAAGAGAAGCGCCAGAGGAGTCGGGAGTTGAAGAGTAGCGTGAGAGGAATCGGGTGTTGAAGAGAAGCGCGAGAGCAGCCGGGAGTTGGAGAGAAGCACGAGAGGATTCGGGAGTTGAAGTGAAGCGCGAGAGGAGCCGGGAGTTGAAGAGAAGCGCGAGAGGAGTCGGGAGTTGAAGAGCAGCGCGAGAGGAGCCGGGAGTTGAAGAGAAGCACGAGAGGATTTGGGAGTTGAAAAGAAGCGCGAGAGGAGCCGGGAGTTGAACAGAAGCGCGAGAGGTGTTGGGAGTTGAAGAGAAGCGCGAGAGCAGCCGGGAGTTGGAGAGAAGCATGAGAGGATTCGGGAGTTGAAAAGAAGCGCGAGAGGAGTCGGGAGTTGAAGAGAAGCGCGAGAGGAGTCGGGAGTTGAAGAGCAGCGCGAGAGGAGCCGGGAGTTGAAGAGAAGCGCGAGAGGAGTCGGGAGCTGAAGAGAAGAGGGAGAGAAGCTGGGAGTTTATAACGAGCGCGAGAGACATCTAGAGTTGAAGAGAAGCGTAAGAGGAGCCGGGAGTTGAAGAGAAGCATGAGAGGAGCCGGGAGTTGAAGAGAAGCATAAGAAGAGCCGGGAGTTGAAGAGAAGCGTAAGTGGAGCCGGGAGTTGAAGAGAAGCGTGAGAGGAGCCGGGAGTTGAAGAGAAGCATAAGAAGAGCCGGGAGTTGAAGAGAAGCGTAAGTGGAGCCGGGAGTTGAAGAGAAGCGTGCGAGGAGACGGGAGTTGGAGAGAAGCGTGAGATGAGCCGGGAGTTGAAGAGAAGCGTGAGAGGAGACGGGAGTTGAAGAGAAGCGTGAGAGGAGACGGGAGTTGAATAGAAGCGTGAGAGGAGCCGGGAGTTGAAGAGAAGCGTGAGAGGAGACGGGAGTTGGAGAGAAGCACGAGAGGAGCCGGGAATTGAAGAGAAGCGGGAGAGAAGCTGGGAGTTGATAAGGAACGCAAGAGACATCCAGAGTTGAAGGGAAGCGTAAGAGGAGCCAGGAGTTGAAGAGAAGCGTGAGAGGAGCCGGGAGTTGAAGAGAAGCGCGAGAGGAGCCAGGAGTGGAAGAGAAGCACGAGAGGAGCTGGGAGTTGAAGAGAAGCGCGAGAGGAGTCAGGAGTTGAAGAGAAGCGTGAGAGGAGCCGGGAGTTGAAGAGAAGCGCCAGAGAAGCCGGGAGTGGAAGAGAAGCACGAGAGGAGCTGGGAGTTGAAGAGAAGCGCGAGAGGAGTCAGGAGTTGAAGAGAAGCGCGAGAGGAGTCAGGAGTTGAAGAGAAGCGCTAGAGGATCCAGGAGTTGAAAATGAGCCCGAGAGGAGTCGGGAGTTGAGGAGAAGCGTGAGTGGAGTCAGGGGTTGCAGAGGAGCTAGGAGAGGAGTCAGGTGTTGAAAAGGAGCACGAGAGGAATCGGGAGTTGAAGAGAAGCGCGAAAGGAGCTGAGAGTTTTAGAGGAGCTCGACAGGAGCCGGTGTTGAAATTGAGCCCGAGAGGAATCGGGAGTTGAAGAGTAGCGGGAGTGGAATCGGGAGTTGAAAAGAAGTGCGAAAGGAGCCGGGAGTTGAAGAGAAGCGCGAGAGGAGTCGGGAGTTGAAGAGCAGCGCGAGAGGAGCCGGGAGTTGAAGAGAAGCGCGAGAGGAGTCGGGAGTTGAAGAGAAGCAGGAGAGAAGCTGGGAGTTTATAACGAGCGCGAGAGACATCTAGAGTTGAAGAGAAGCGTAAGAGGAGCCGGGAGTTGCAGAGAAGCATGAGAGGAGCCGGGAGTTGAAGAGAAGCGTAAGTGGAGCCGGGAGTTGAAGAGAAGCGTGAGAGGAGACGGGAGTTGGAGAGAAGCGTGAGAGGAGACGGGAGTTGGAGAGAAGCGTGAGAGGAGACGGGAGTTGAAGAGAAGCCTGAGAAGAGCCGGGAGTTGAAGAGAAGCGTAAGTGGAGCCGGAAGTTGAAGAGAAGCGTGAGAGCAGAACGGGAGTTGGAGAGAAGCGTGAGAGGAGACGGGAGTTGAAGAGAAGCGTGAGAGGAGACGGGAGATGAATAGAAGCGTGAGAGGAGCCGGGAGTTGAAGAGAAGCGTTATAGGAGACGGGAGTTGGAGAGAAGCGCGAGAGGAGCCGGGAATTGAAGAGAAGCGCGAGAGGAGTCGGGAGTTGATGAGAAGCGGGAGAGAAGCTGGGAGTTGATAAGGATTGCAAGAGACATCCAGAGTTGAAGGGAAGCGTAAGAAGAGCCGGGAGTTGAAGAGAAGCGTGAGAGGAGCCGGGAGTTGAAGAGAAGCGTAAGAGGAGCCGGGAGTTGAAGAGAAACGCGAGAGGAGTCAGGAGTTGAACTCAAGCGCGTGAGGAGCCGGGAGTGGAAGAGATGCACGAGAGGAGTCGGGAGTGGAAGAGAAGCACGAGAGAAGTCGGGAGTTGAAGAGAAGCGCAAGGGGAGCCAGGAGTTGAAGAGAAGCGTGAGAGGATTCGGGAGTTGAAGAGAAGTGCGAGTGGAGACGGGGATTGAAGAGGAGCTCAGAGAGGAGTCTGGTGTAGAAGACAAACGAGAGAGGAGCTGGGTGTTGAACAGAAGCGTGAGAGGAGCCGGGAGATGAAGAGAAGCTCGAGAGAAGCCGGGAGTTGAAGAGAAGCGCGAGAGGAGTCGGGAGTTGGAGAGAAGCACGAGAGGAGCCGGGAGTTGAAGAGAAGCACGAGGGGAGTCAGGAGTTGGAGAGAAGCGCGAGAGGAGCCGGGAATTGAAGAGAAGTGCGAGAGGAGTCGGGAGTTGAAGAGAAGCTGGGAGTTGATAAGGAGCGCAAGAGACATCCAGAGTTGAAGGGAAGCGTAAGAGGAGCCGGGAGTTGAAGAGAAGCGTGAGAGGAGCCGGGAGTTGAAGAGAAGCGCCAGAGAAGCCGGGAGTGGAAGAGAAGCACGAGAGGAGCGGGGAGTTGAAGAGAAGCGGCAGAGGAGTCGGAAGTTGAAGAGAAGCGCGAGAGGAGTCAGGAGTTGAAGAGAAGCGGGAGAGGAGCCAGGAGTTGAAGAGAAGCGCGAGAGGAGCCAGGAGTTGAAAATGAGCCCGAGAGGAGTCGGGAGTTGAGGAGAAGCGTGAGTGGAGTCGGGGGTTGCAGAGGAGCTAGGAGAGGAGTCAGGTGTTCAAAAGGAGCGCGAGAGGAATCGGGAGTTGAAGAGAAGCGCGAGAGGAGCTGAGAGTTTAAGAGGAGCTCGACAGGAGCCGGTGTTGAAATTGAGCCCGAGAGGAATCGGGAGTTGAAGAGTAGCACGAGAGGAATCGGGTGTTGAAGAGGAGCGCGAGAGCAGCTTGGAGTTGGAGAGAAGCACGAGAGGATTCGGGAGTTGAAAAGAAGCGCGAGAGGAGCCGGGAGTTGAAGAGAAGCGCGCGAGGAGTCGGGAGTTGAAGAGCAGTGCCAGAGGAGCCGGGAGTTGAAGAGAAGCGCAAGAGGAGTCGGGAGTTGAAGAGAAGCGGGTGAGAAGCTGGGAGTTTATAAGGAGCGCAAGAGACATCTAGAGTTGAAGAGAAGCGTAAGAGGAGCCGGGAGTTGAAGAGAAGCATGAGAGGAGCCGGGAGTTGAAGAGATGCGTGAGAAGAGCCGAGAGTTGAAGAGAAGCGTGAGAGGAGACGGGAGTTGAAGAGAAGCGTGAGAGGAGACGGGAGATGAAGAGAAGTGCGAGAGAAGCTGGGAGTTGATAAGGAGCGCGAGAGACATCTAGAGTTGAAGAGAAGCGTAAGAGGAGCCGGGAGTTGAAGAGAAGCGTGAGAAGAGCCGAGAGTTGAAGAGAAGCGTGAGAGGAGACGGGAGTTGAAGAGAAGCGTGAGAGGAGACGGGAGATGAAGAGAAGTGCCAGAGAAGCTGGGAGTTGATAGTGAGCGCGAGAGGAGCCGGGAGTTGAAGAGATGCACGGTCGGAGCCGGGAGTTGAAGAGAAGCGCCAGAGAAGCCGGGAGTGGAAGAGAAGCACGAGAGGAGCTGGGAGTTGACGAGAAGCGCCAGAGGAGTCGGGAGTTGAAGAGTAGCGTGAGAGGAATCGGGTGTTGAAGAGAAGCGCGAGAGCAGCCGGGAGTTGGAGAGAAGCACGAGAGGATTCGGGAGTTGAAGAGCAGCGCGAGAGGAGCCGGGAGTTGAAGAGAAGCACGAGAGGATTTGGGAGTTGAAAAGAAGCGCGAGAGGAGCCGGGAGTTGAAGAGAAGCGTGAGAGGTGTTGGGAGTTGAAGAGAAGCGCGAGAGCAGCCGGGAGTTGGAGAGAAGCACGAGAGGATTCGGGAGTTGAAAAGAAGCGCGAGAGGAGCCGGGAGTTGAAGAGAAGCGTGAGAGGAGTCGGGAGTTGAAGAGCAGCGTAAGAGGAGCCGGCAGTTGAAGAGAAGCGTGAGAGGAGCCGGGAGTTGAAGAGAAGCGCGAGAGGAGCCAGGAGTGGAAGAGAAGCACGAGAGGAGCTGGGAGTTGAAGAGAAGCGCGAGAGGAGTCAGGAGTTTAAGAGAAGCATGAGAGGAGCCGGGAGTTGAAGAGAAGCGCCAGAGAAGCCGGGAGTGGAAGAGAAGCACGAGAGGAGCTGGGAGTTGAAGAGAAGCGTGAGAGGAGTCAGGAGTTGAAGAGAAGCGCGAGAGGAGTCAGGAGTTGAAGAGAAGCGCTAGAGGATCCAAGAGTTGAAAATGAGCCCGAGAGGAGTCGGGAGTTGAGGAGAAGCGTGAGTGGAGTCAGGGGTTGCAGAGGAGCTAGGAGAGGAGTCAGGTGTTGAAAAGGAGCACGAGAGGAATCGGGAGTTGAAGAGAAGCGCGAGAGGAGCTGAGAGTTTAAGAGGAGCTCGACAGGAGCCGGTGTTGAAATTGAGCCCGAGAGGAATCGGGAGTTGAAGAGTAGCGGGAGAGGAATCGGGAGTTGAAAAGAAGCGCGAAAGGAGCCGGGAGTTGAAGAGAAGCGCGAGAGGAGTCGGGAGTTGAAGAGCAGCGCAAGCGGAGCCGGGAGTTCAAGAGAAGCGCGAGAGGAGTCGGGAGTTGAAGAGAAGCAGGAGAGAAGCTGGGAGTTTATAACGAGCGCGAGAGACATCTAGAGTTGAAGAGAAGCGTAAGAGGAGCCGGGAGTTGCAGAGAAGCATGAGAGGAGCCGGGAGTTGAAGAGAAGCGTAAGTGGAGCCGGAAGTTGAAGAGAAGCGTGAGAGGAGACGGGAGTTGGAGAGAAGCGTGAGAGGAGACGGGAGTTGGAGAGAAGCGTGAGAGGAGACGGGAGTTGAAGAGAAGCCTAAGAAGAGCCAGGAGTTGAAGAGAAGCGTAAGTGGAGCCGGGAGTTGAAGAGAAGCGTGAGAGCAGACGGGAGTTGAAGAGAACCGTTAGAGGAGACGGGAGTTGGAGAAAAGCGCGAGAGGAGCCGGGAATTGAAGAGAAGCGCGAGAGGAGTCGGGAGTTGATGAGAAGCGGGAGAGAAGCTGGGAGTTGATAAGGAGCGCAAGAGACATCCAGAGTTGAAGGGAAGCGAAAGAGGAGCCGGGAGTTGAAGAGAAGCGTGAGAGGAGCCGGGAGTTGAAGAGAAGCGTAAGAGGAGCCGGGAGTTGAAGAGAAACGCGAGAGGAGTCAGGAGTTGAACTCAAGCGCGTGAGGAGCCGGGAGTGGAAGAGATGCACGAGAGGTGTCGGGAGTGGAAGAGAAGCACGAGAGAAGTCGGGAGTTGAAGAGAAGCGCAAGGGGAGCCAGGAGTTGAAGAGAAGCGTGAGAGGATTCGGGAGTTGAAGAGAAGTGCGAGTGAAGACGGGGATTGAAGAGGAGCTCAGAGAGGAGTCTGGTGTAGAAGACAAACGAGAGAGGAGCTGGGTGTTGAACAGAAGCGTGAGAGGAGCCGGGAGATGAAGAGAAGCTCGAGAGAAGCCGGGAGTTGAAGAGAAGCGCGAGAGGAGTCGGGAGTTGGAGAGAAGCACGAGAGGAGCCGGGAGTTGAAGAGAAGCGCGAGGGGAATCAGGAGTTGGAGAGAAGCGCGAGAGGAGCCGGGAATTGAAGAGAAGTGCGAGAGGAGTCGGGAGTTGAAGAGAAGCTGGGAGTTGATAAGGAGCGCAAGAGACATCCAGAGTTGAAGGGAAGCGTAAGAGGAGCCGGAAGTTGAAGAGAAGCGTGAGAGGAGCCGGGAGTTGAAGAGAAGCGCCAGAGAAGCCGGGAGTGGAAGAGAAGCACGAGAGGAGCGGGGAGTTGAAGAGAAGCGGCAGAGGAGTCGGAAGTTGAAGAGAAGCGCGAGAGGAGTCAGGAGTTGAAGAGAAGCGGGAGAGGAGCCAGGAGTTGAAGAGAAGCGCGAGAGGAGCCAGGAGTTGAAAATGAGCCCGAGAGGAGTCGGGAGTTGAGGAGAAGCGTGAGTGGAGTCGGGGGTTGCAGAGGAGCTAGGAGAGGAGTCAGGTGTTCAAAAGGAGCGCGAGAGGAATCGGGAGTTGAAGAGAAGCGCGAGAGGAGCTGAGAGTTTAAGAGGAGCTCGACAGGAGCCGGTGTTGAAATTGAGCCCGAGAGGAATCGGGAGTTGAAGAGTAGCACGAGAGGAATCGGGTGTTGAAGAGGAGCGCGAGAGCAGCTTGGAGTTGGAGAGAAGCACGAGAGGATTCGGGAGTTGAAAAGAAGCGCGAGAGGAGCCGGGAGTTGAAGAGAAGCGCGAGAGGAGTCGGGAGTTGAAGAGCAGTGCCAGAGGAGCCGGGAGTTGAAGAGAAGCGCAAGAGGAGTCGGGAGTTGAAGAGAAGCGGGTGAGAAGCTGGGAGTTTATAAGGAGCGCAAGAGACATCTAGAGTTGAAGAGAAGCGTAAGAGGAGCCGGGAGTTGAAGAGAAGCATGAGAGGAGCCGGGAGTTGAAGAGATGCGTGAGAAGAGCCGAGAGTTGAAGAGAAGCGTGAGAGGAGACGGGAGTTGAAGAGAAGCGTGAGAGGAGACGGGAGATGAAGAGAAGTGCGAGAGAAGCTGGGAGTTGATAAGGAGCGCGAGAGACATCTAGAGTTGAAGAGAAGCGTAAGAGGAGCCGGGAGTTGAAGAGAAGCGTGAGAAGAGCCGAGAGTTGAAGAGAAGCGTGAGAGGAGACGGGAGTTGAAGAGAAGCGTGAGAGGAGACGGGAGATGAAGAGAAGTGCCAGAGAAGCTGGGAGTTGATAGTGAGCGCGAGAGGAGCCGGGAGTTGAAGAGATGCACGGTCGGAGCCGGGAGTTGAAGAGAAGCGCCAGAGAAGCCGGGAGTGGAAGAGAAGCACGAGAGGAGCTGGGAGTTGACGAGAAGCGCCAGAGGAGTCGGGAGTTGAAGAGTAGCGTGAGAGGAATCGGGTGTTGAAGAGAAGCGCGAGAGCAGCCGGGAGTTGGAGAGAAGCACGAGAGGATTCGGGAGTTGAAGAGCAGCGCGAGAGGAGCCGGGAGTTGAAGAGAAGCACGAGAGGATTTGGGAGTTGAAAAGAAGCGCGAGAGGAGCCGGGAGTTGAAGAGAAGCGTGAGAGGTGTTGGGAGTTGAAGAGAAGCGCGAGAGCAGCCGGGAGTTGGAGAGAAGCACGAGAGGATTCGGGAGTTGAAAAGAAGCGCGAGAGGAGCCGGGAGTTGAAGAGAAGCGTGAGAGGAGTCGGGAGTTGAAGAGCAGCGTAAGAGGAGCCGGCAGTTGAAGAGAAGCGTGAGAGGAGCCGGGAGTTGAAGAGAAGCGCGAGAGGAGCCAGGAGTGGAAGAGAAGCACGAGAGGAGCTGGGAGTTGAAGAGAAGCGCGAGAGGAGTCAGGAGTTTAAGAGAAGCATGAGAGGAGCCGGGAGTTGAAGAGAAGCGCCAGAGAAGCCGGGAGTGGAAGAGAAGCACGAGAGGAGCTGGGAGTTGAAGAGAAGCGTGAGAGGAGTCAGGAGTTGAAGAGAAGCGCGAGAGGAGTCAGGAGTTGAAGAGAAGCGCTAGAGGATCCAAGAGTTGAAAATGAGCCCGAGAGGAGTCGGGAGTTGAGGAGAAGCGTGAGTGGAGTCAGGGGTTGCAGAGGAGCTAGGAGAGGAGTCAGGTGTTGAAAAGGAGCACGAGAGGAATCGGGAGTTGAAGAGAAGCGCGAGAGGAGCTGAGAGTTTAAGAGGAGCTCGACAGGAGCCGGTGTTGAAATTGAGCCCGAGAGGAATCGGGAGTTGAAGAGTAGCGGGAGAGGAATCGGGAGTTGAAAAGAAGCGCGAAAGGAGCCGGGAGTTGAAGAGAAGCGCGAGAGGAGTCGGGAGTTCAAGAGCAGCGCAAGCGGAGCCGGGAGTTCAAGAGAAGCGCGAGAGGAGTCGGGAGTTGAAGAGAAGCAGGAGAGAAGCTGGGAGTTTATAACGAGCGCGAGAGACATCTAGAGTTGAAGAGAAGCGTAAGAGGAGCCGGGAGTTGCAGAGAAGCATGAGAGGAGCCGGGAGTTGAAGAGAAGCGTAAGTGGAGCCGGAAGTTGAAGAGAAGCGTGAGAGGAGACGGGAGTTGGAGAGAAGCGTGAGAGGAGACGGGAGTTGGAGAGAAGCGTGAGAGGAGACGGGAGTTGAAGAGAAGCCTAAGAAGAGCCAGGAGTTGAAGAGAAGCGTAAGTGGAGCCGGGAGTTGAAGAGAAGCGTGAGAGCAGACGGGAGTTGAAGAGAAGCGTTAGAGGAGACGGGAGTTGGAGAAAAGCGCGAGAGGAGCCGGGAATTGAAGAGAAGCGCGAGAGGAGTCGGGAGTTGATGAGAAGCGGGAGAGAAGCTGGGAGTTGATAAGGAGCGCAAGAGACATCCAGAGTTGAAGGGAAGCGTAAGAGGAGCCGGGAGTTGAAGAGAAGCGTGAGAGGAGCCGGGAGTTGAAGAGAAGCGTAAGAGGAGCCGGGAGTTGAAGAGAAACGCGAGAGGAGTCAGGAGTTGAACTCAAGCGCGTGAGGAGCCGGGAGTGGAAGAGATGCACGAGAGGTGTCGGGAGTGGAAGAGAAGCACGAGAGAAGTCGGGAGTTGAAGAGAAGCGCAAGGGGAGCCAGGAGTTGAAGAGAAGCGTGAGAGGATTCGGGAGTTGAAGAGAAGTGCGAGTGGAGACGGGGATTGAAGAGGAGCTCAGAGAGGAGTCTGGTGTAGAAGACAAACGAGAGAGGAGCTGGGTGTTGAACAGAAGCGTGAGAGGAGCCGGGAGATGAAGAGAAGCTCGAGAGAAGCCGGGAGTTGAAGAGAAGCGCGAGAGGAGTCGGGAGTTGGAGAGAAGCACGAGAGGAGCCGGGAGTTGAAGAGAAGCGCGAGGGGAATCAGGAGTTGGAGAGAAGCGCGAGAGGAGCCGGGAATTGAAGAGAAGTGCGAGAGGAGTCGGGAGTTGAAGAGAAGCTGGGAGTTGATAAGGAGCGCAAGAGACATCCAGAGTTGAAGGGAAGCGTAAGAGGAGCCGGGAGTTGAAGAGAAGCGTGAGAGGAGCCGGGAGTTGAAGAGAAGCGCCAGAGAAGCCGGGAGTGGAAGAGAAGCACGAGAGGAGCGGGGAGTTGAAGAGAAGCGGCAGAGGAGTCGGAAGTTGAAGAGAAGCGCGAGAGGAGTCAGGAGTTGAAGAGAAGCACGAGAGGAGCCAGGAGTTGAAGAGAAGCGCGAGAGGAGCCAGGAGTTGAAAATGAGCCCGAGAGGAGTCGGGATTTGAGGAGAAGCGTGAGTGGAGTCGGGGGTTGCAGAGGAGCTAGGAGAGGAGTCAGGTGTTCAAAAGGAGCGCGAGAGGAATCGGGAGTTGAAGAGAAGCGCGAGAGGAGCTGAGAGTTTAAGAGGAGCTCGACAGGAGCCGGTGTTGAAATTGAGCCCGAGAGGAATCGGGAGTTGAAGAGTAGCACGAGAGGAATCGGGTGTTGAAGAGGAGCGCGAGAGCAGCTTGGAGTTGGAGAGAAGCACGAGAGGATTCGGGAGTTGAAAAGAAGCGCGAGAGGAGCCGGGAGTTGAAGAGAAGCGCGAGAGGAGTCGGGAGTTGAAGAGAAGCGCCAGAGGAGCCGGGAGTTGAAGAGAAGCGCGAGAGGAGTCGGGAGTTGAAGAGAAGCGGGAGAGAAGCTGGGAGTTTATAAGGAGCGCGAGAGACATCTAGAGTTGAAGAGAAGCGTAAGAGGAGCCGGGAGTTGAAGAGAAGCGTGAGAGGAGACGGGAGATGAAGAGAAGTGCGAGAGAAGCTGGGAGTTGATAAGGAGCGCGAGAGACATCTAGAGTTGAAGAGAAGCGTAAGAGGAGCAGGGAGTTGAAGAGAAGCGTGAGAAGAGCCGAGAGTTGAAGAGAAGCGTGAGAGGAGACGGGAGTTGAAGAGAAGCGTGAGAGGAGACGGGAGATGAAGAGAAGTGCCAGAGAAGCTGGGAGTTGATAGTGAGCGCAAGAGGAGCCGGGAGTTGAAGAGAAGCGCCAGAGGAGTCGGGAGTTGAAGAGTAGCGTGAGAGGAATCGGGTGTTGAAGAGAAGCGCGTGAGCAGCCGGGAGTTGGAGAGAAGCACGAGAGGATTCGGGAGTTGAAGTGAAGCGCGAGAGGAGCCGGGAGTTGAAGAGAAGCGGGAGAGAAGCTGGGAGTTGATAAGGAACGCAAGAGACATCCAGAGTTGAAGGGAAGCGTAAGAGGAGCCGGGAGTTGAAGAGAAGCGTGAGAGGAGCCGGGAGTTCAAGAGAAGCGCGAGAGGAGCCAGGAGTGGAAGAGAAGCACGAGAGGAGCTGGGAGTTGAAGAGAAGCGCGAGAGGAGTCAGGAGTTGAAGAGAAGCGCCAGAGAAGCCGGGAGTGGAAGAGAAGCACGAGAGGAGCTGGGAGTTGAAGAGAAGCGCGAGAGGAGTCAGGAGTTGAAGAGAAGCGCGAGAGGAGTCAGGAGTTGAAGAGAAGCGCGAGAGGAGCCAGGAGTTTAAAATGAGCCCGAGAGGAGTCGGGAGTTGAGGAGAAGCGTGAGTGGAGTCAGGGGTTGCAGAGGAGCTCGGAGAGGAGTCAGGTGTTGAAAAGGAGCACGAGAGGAATCGGGAGTTGAAGAGAAGCGCGAGAGGAGCTGAGAGTTTAAGAGGAGCTCGACAGGAGCCGGTGTTGAAATTGAGCCCGAGAGGAATCGGGAGTTGAAGAGTAGCGGGAGAGGAATCGGGAGTTGAAAAGAAGCGCGAGAGGAGCCGGGAGTTGAAGAGAAGCGCGAGAGGAGTCGGGAGTTGAAGAGCAGCGCGAGAGGAGCCGGGAGTTGAAGAGAAGCGCGAGAGGAGTCGGGAGTTGAAGAGAAGCGGGAGAGAAGCTGGGAGTTTATAACGAGCGCCAGAGACATCTAGAGTTGAAGAGAAGCGTAAGAGGAGCCGGGAGTTGAAGAGAAGCGTGAGAGGAGCCGGGCGTTGAAGAGAAGCGTAAGAGGAGCCAGGAGTTGAAGAGAAACGCGAGAGGAGTCAGGAGTTGAACTCAAGCGCGTGAGGAGCCGGGAGTGGAAGAGAAGCACGAGAGGAGTCGGGAGTGGAAGAGAAGCACGATAGAAGTCGGGAGTTGAAGAGAAGCGCAAGGGGAGCCAAGAGTTGAAGAGAAGCGTGAGAGGATTCGGGAGTTGAAGAGAAGTGTGAGTGGAGACGGGGATTGAAGAGGAGCTCAGAGAGGAGTCTGGTGTAGAAGACAAACGCGAGAGGAGCTGGGTGTTGAACAGAAGCGCGAGAGGATCCGGGAGATGAAGAGAAGCTCGAGAGAAGCCGGGAGTTGAAGAGAAGCGCGAGAGGAGTCGGGAGTTGGAGAGAAGCACGAGAGGAGCGGGGAGTTGAAGAGAAGCGCGAGGGGAGTCAGGAGTTGGAGAGAAGCGCATGAGGAGCCGGGAATTGAAGAGAAGCGCGAGAGGAGTCGGGAGTTGAAGAGAAGCTGGGAGTTGATAAGGAGCGCAAGAGACATCCAGAGTTGAAGGGAAGCGTAAGAGGAGCCGGGAGTTGAAGAGAAGCGTGAGAGGAGCCGGGAGTTGAAGAGAAGCGCCAGAGAAGCCGGGAGTGGAAGAGAAGCACGAGAGGAGCGGGGAGTTGAAGAGAAGCGGCAGAGGAGTCGGAAGTTGAAGAGAAGCGCGAGAGGAGTCAGGAGTTGAAGAGAAGCGCGAGAGGAGCCAGGAGTTGAAAGTGAGCCCGAGAGGAGTCGGGAGTTGAGGAGAAGCGTGAGTGGAGTCGGGGGTTGCAGAGGAGCTAGGAGAGGAGTCAGGTGTTCAAAAGGAGCGCGAGAGGAATCGGGAGTTGAAGAGAAGCGCGAGAGGAGCTGAAAGTTTAAGAGGAGCTCGACAGGAGCCGGTGTTGAAATTGAGCCCGAGAGGAATCGGGAGTTGAAGAGTAGCACGAGAGGAATCGGGTGTTGAAGAGGAGCCCGAGAGCAGCTGGGAGTTGGAGAGAAGCACGAGAGGTTTCGGGAGTTGAAAAGAAGCGCGAGAGGAGCCGGGATTTGAAGAGAAGCGCGAGAGGAGTCGGGCGTTGAAGAGCAGCACGAGAGGAGCCGGGAGTTGAAGAGAAGCGCGAGAGGAGTCGGGAGTTGAAGAGAAGCGGGAGAGAAGCTGGGAGTTTATAAGGAGCGCAAGAGACATCTAGAGTTGAAGAGAAGCGTAAGAGGAGCCGAGAGTTGAAGAGAAGAGTAAGAGGAGCCGGGAGTTGAAGAGATGCGTGAGAAGAGCCGAGAGTTGAAGAGAAGCGTGAGAGGAGACGGGAGTTGAAGAGAAGCGTGAGAGGAGACGGGAGATGAAGAGAAGTGCGAGAGAAGCTGGGAGTTGATAAGGAGCGCGAGAGAAATCTAGAGTTGAAGAGAAGCGTAAGAGGAGCAGGGAGTTGAAGAGAAGCGTGAGAAGAGCCGAGAGTTGAAGAGAAGCGTGAGAGGAGACGGGAGTTGAAGAGAAGCGTGAGAGGAGACGGGAAATGAAGAGAAGTGCGAGAGAAGCTGGGAGTTGATAGTGAACGCGAGAGGAGCCGGGAGTTGAAGAGATGCACGGTCGGAGCCGGGAGTTGAAGAGAAGCGCCAGAGAAGCCGGGAGTGGAAGAGAAGCACGAGAGGAGCTGGGAGTTGACGAGAAGCGCCAGAGGAGTCAGGAGTTGAAGAGAAGCGCGAGAGGAGCCAGGAGTTGAAAATGAGCTCGAGAGGAGTCGGAAGTTGAGGAGAAGCGTGAGTGGAGTCGGGGGTTGCAGAGGAGCTAGGAGAGGAGTCAGGTGCTGAAAAGGAGCGCGAGAGGAATCGGGAGTTGAAGAGAAGCACGATAGGAGCTGAGAGTTTAAGAGGAGCTCGACAGGAGCCGGTGTTGAAATTGAGCCCGAGAGGAATCGGGAGTTGAAGAGTAGCGCGAGAGGAGCCGGGTGTTGAAGAGAAGCGCGAGAGGCGTTGGGAGTTGAAGAGAAGCGCGAGAGCAGCCGGGAGTTGGAGAGAAGCACGGGAGGATTCGGGAGTTGAAAAGATGCGCGAGAGGAGCCGGGGAGTTGAAGAGAAGCGCGAGAGGAGTCGGGAGTTGAAGAGCAGCGCGAGAGGAGCCGGGAGTTGAAGAGAAGCACGAGAGGATTCGGGAGTTGAAGAGAAGCGTAAGAGGAGCCGGGAGTTGAAGAGAAGCATGAGAGGAGCCGGGAGTTGAAGAGAAGCATAAGAAGAGCCAGGAGTTGAAGAGAAGCGTAAGTGGAGCTGGGAGTTGAAGAGAAGCGTGAGAGGAGCCGGGAGTTGAAGAGAAGCATAAGAAGAGCCGGGAGTTGAAGAGAAGCGTAAGTGGAGCCGGGATTTGAAGAGAAGCGTGAGAGGAGACGGGAGTTGGAGAGAAGCGTGAGATGAGCCGGGAGCTGAAGAGAAGCGTGAGAGGAGACGGGAGTTGAAGAGAAGCGTGAGAGGAGACGGGAGTTGAATAGAAGCGTGAGAGGATCCGGGAGTTGAAGTGAAGCGTGAGAGGAGACGGGAGTTGGAGAGAAGCACGAGAGGAGCCAGGAATTGAAGAGAAGTGGGAGAGAAGCTGGGAGTTGATAAGGAACGCGAGAGACATCCAGAGTTGAAGGGAAGCGTAAGAGGAGCCGGGAGTTGAAGAGAAGCGTGAGAGGAGCCGGGAGTTGAAGAGAAGCGCGAGAGGAGCCAGGAGTGTAAGAGAAGCACGAGAGGAGCTGGGAGTTGAAGAGAAGCGCGAGAGGAGTCAGGAGTTGAAGAGAAGCGCCAGAGAAGCCGGGAGTGGACGGGAAGCACGAGAGGAGCTGGGAGTTGAAGAGAAGCGCGAGAGGAGTCAGGAGTTGAAGAGAAGCGCGAGAGGAGTCAGGAGTTGAAGAGAAGCGCGAGAGGAGCCAGGAGTTGAAAATGAGCCCGAGAGGAGACGGGAATAGAGGAGAAGCGTGAGTGGAGTCAGGGGTTGCAGAGGAGCTAGGAGAGGAGTCAGGTGTTGAAAAGGAGCACGAGAGGAATCGGGATTTGGAGAGAAGCGCGAGAGGAGCTGAGAGTTTAAGAGGAGCTCGACAGGAGCCGGTGTTGAAATTGAGCCCGAGAGTAATCGGGAGTTGAAGAGTAGTGGGAGAGGAATCGGGAGTTGAAGAGAAGTGCGAGTGGAGACGGGGGATGAAGAGAAGTGCGAGAGAAGCTGGGAGTTGATAAGGAGCGCGAGAGACATCTAGAGTTGAAAAGAAGCGTAAGAGGAGCAGGGAGTTGAAGAGAAGCGTGAGAAGAGCCGAGAGTTGAAGCGAAGCGTGAGAGGAGACGGGAGTTGAAGAGAAGCGTGAGAGGAGACGGGAGATGAAGAGAAGTGCCAGAGAAGCTGGGAGTTGATAGTGAGCGCAAGAGGAGCCGGGAGTTGAAGAGAAGCGCCAGAGGAGTCGGGAGTTGAAGAGTAGCGTGAGAGGAATCGGGTGTTGAAGAGAAGCGCGAGAGCAGCCGGGAGTTGGAGAGAAGCACGAGAGGATTCGGGAGTTGAAGTGAAGCGCGAGAGGAGCCGGGAGTTGAAGAGAAGTGCGAGAGGAGTCGGGAGTTGAAGAGCAGCGCGAGAGGAGCTGGGTGTTGAAGAGAAGCACGAGAGGATTTGGGAGTTGAAAAGAAGCGCGAGAGGAGACGGGAGTTGAAGAGAAGCGCGAGAGGTGTTGGGAGTTGAAGAGAAGCGCGAGAGCAGCCGGGAGTTGGAGAGAAGCACGAGAGGATTCGGGAGTTGAAAAGAAGCGCGAGAGGAGCCGGGAGTTGAAGAGAAGCGTGAGAGGAGTCGGGAGTTGAAGAGCAGCGCGAGAGGAGCCGGGAGTTGAAGAGAAGTGCGAGAGGAGTCGGGAGTTGAAGAGAAGCGGGAGAGAAGCTGGGAGTTTATAACGAGCGCGAGAGACATCTAGAGTTGAAGAGAAGCGTAAGAGGAGCCGAGAGTTGAAGAGAAGCATGAGAGGAGCCGGGAGTTGAAGAGAAGCATAAGAAGAGCCGGGAGTTGAAGAGAAGCGTAAGTGGAGCCGGGAGTTGAAGAGGAGCGTGAGAGGAGCCGGGAGTTGAAGAGAAGCATAAGAAGAGCCGGGAGTTGAAGAGAAGCGTGAGAGGAGACGGGAGTTGAAGAGAAGCGTGAGAGGAGACGGGAGTTGAATAGAAGCGTGAGAGGAGCCGGGAGTTGAAGAGGAGTGTGAGAGGAGACGGGAGTTGGAGAGAAGCACGAGAGGAGCCGGGAATTGAAGAGAAGCGGGAGAGAAGCTGGGAGTTGATAAGGAACGCAAGAGACATCCAGAGTTGAAGGGAAGCGTAAGAGGAGCCGGGAGTTGAAGAGAAGCGTGAGAGGAGCCGGGAGTTCAAGAGAAGCGCGAGAGGAGCCAGGAGTGGAAGAGAAGCACGAGAGGAGCTGGGAGTTGAAGAGAAGCGCGAGAGGAGTCAGGAGTTGAAGAGAAGCGCCAGAGAAGCCGGGAGTGGAAGAGAAGCACGAGAGGAGCTGGGAGTTGAAGAGAAGCGCGAGAGGAGTCAGGAGTTGAAGAGAAGCACGAGAGGAGTCAGGAGTTGAAGAGAAGCGCGAGAGGAGCCAGGAGTTTAAAATGAGCCCGAGAGGAGTCGGGAGTTGAGGAGAAGCGTGAGTGGAGTCAGGGGTTGCAGAGGAGCTCGGAGAGGAGTCAGGTGTTGAAAAGGAGCACGAGAGGAATCAGGAGTTGAAGAGAAGCGCGAGAGGAGCTGAGAGTTTAAGAGGAGCTCGACAGGAGCCGGTGTTGAAATTGAGCCCGAGAGGAATCGGGAGTTGAAGAGTAGCGGGAGAGGAATCGGGAGTTGAAGAGCAGCGCGAGAGGAGCCGGGAGTTGAAGAGAAGCGCGAGAGGAGCCAGGAGTTGAAAATGAGCCCGAGAGGAGTCGGGAATAGAGGAGAAGCGTGAGTGGAGTCAGGGGTTGCAGAGGAGCTAGGAGAGGAGTCAGGTGTTGAAAAGGAGCACGAGAGGAATCGGGATTTGGAGAGAAGCGCGAGAGGAGCTGAGAGTTTAAGAGGAGCTCGACAGGAGCCGGTGTTGAAATTGAGCCCGAGAGGAATCGGGAGTTGAAGAGTAGTGGGAGAGGAATCGGGAGTTGAAGAGAAGTGCGAGTGGAGACGGGGATTGAAGAGGAGCTCAGAGAGGAGTCTGGTGTAGAAGACAAATGCGAGAGGAGCTGGGTGTTGAACAGAAGCGCGAGAGGAGCCGGGAGATGAAGAGAAGCTCGAGTGAAGCTGGGAGTTGATAATGAGCGCGAGAGGAGCCGGGAGTTGAAGAGAAGCGCTGGAGGAGTCAGGAGTGGAAGAGAAGCGCGAGAGAAGCCGGGCGTGGAAGAGAAGCACGAGAGGAGCTGGGAGTTGAAGAGAAGCGCGAGAGGAGTCGGGAGTTGAAGAGAAGCGCGAGAGGAGCCGGGTGTTGAAAAAGAGCCCGAGAGGAGTCGCGAGTTGAAGAGGAGCACGAGAGGAATCGGGAGTTGAAGAGAAGCGCAAGAGGAGCCGGGAGTTGGAGAGAAGTTCGAGAGAAGTCGGGAGTTGAAGAGAAGCGCGAAAGGAGCCGGGAGTTGGAGAGAAGCGCGAGAGGAGTCAGGAGTTGAAGAGAAGCGCGAGAGGAGCCGGGAGTTGGAGAGAAGCGTGAGAGCAGCCGGGAGTTGAAGAGAAGCGCAAGATGAGTCGGGAGTTGAAGAGATGCGCGAGAGGAGCCGGGTGTTGAAAATGAGCCCGAGAGGAGTCGCGAGTTGATGAGGAGCACGAGAGGAATCGGGAGTTGAAGAGAAGCGCGAGAGGAGCCGGGAGGTGGAGAGAAGCGCCAGAGCAGCCGAGAGTTGAAGAGAAGCCCGAGAGGATCCGGGAGTTGAAGAGAAGTGCGAGAGGCGTCGGGAGTTGACGAGAAGCGCGAGAGGAGCCGGGAGTTGATGAGAAGCACAAGAGGAGTCGGGGGTTGAAGAGGAGCTAGGAGAGGAGTCAGGTGTTGAAAAGGAGCGCGAGAGGATTCGGGAGTTGAAGAGAAGCACGAGAGGAGCCGGGAGTTGAAGAGAAGCGTGAGAGGATTCGGGAGTTGAAGAGAAGTGCGAGAGGAGACGGGGATTGAAGAGGAGCTCGGAGTGGAGTCTGGTGCTGAAGAGAAGCGCGAGAGGAGCCGGGTGTTGAACAGAAGCGTGAGAGGAGCCTGGAGATGAAGAGAAGCGAGAGAGAAGCTGGGAGTTGATAATGAGTGCGAGAGGAGCTGGGAGTTGAAGAGAAGCGCTGGAGGAGTCAGGAGTTGAAGGGAAGCGCGAGAGAAGCCGGGAGTTGCAGAGAAGCGCGAGGGGAGCCGGGTGTTGAAAATGAGCCCAAGAGGAGTCGCGAGTTGATGAGGAGCACGAGAGGAATCGGGAGTTGAAGAGAAGCGTGAGGGGAGCCGGGAGTTGAAAAGAAGCGTGAGAAGAGCCGAGAGTGGAAGAGAAGCGTGAGAGGAGACGGGAGTTGAAGAGAAGCGTGAGAGGAGACGGGAGATGAAGAGAAGTGCGAGAGAAGCTGGGAGTTGATAGTGAGCGCGAGAGGAGCCGGGAGTTGAAGAGATGCACGGTCGGAGCCGGGAGTTGAAGAGAAACGCCAGAGAAGCCGGGAGTGGAAGAGAAGCACGAGAGGAGCTGGGAGTTGGAGAGAAGCGCCAGAGGAGTCGGGAGTTGAAGAGAAGCGCGATAGAAGTCGGGAGTTGAAGAGAAGCGCGAGAGGAGCCGGGAGTTGGAGAGAAGCATGAGAGGAGTCGGGAGTTGAAGAGAAGCGCGAGAGAAGCCGGGAGTGGAAGAGAAGCACGAGAGGAGCTGGGAGTTGAAGAGAAGCGCGAGAGGAGTCGGGAGTTGAAGAGAAGCGCGAGAGGAGCTGGGAGTTTATGAGAAGCGCGAGAGGAGCTGGGAGTTTAAGAGGAGCGCGACAGGAGTCGGGAGTTGAAGAAAAGCACGAGAGGAGTCGGGAGTTGAAGAGAAGCGCGAGTGCAGTCGGGAGTTGAAGAGAAGCATGAGAGGAGTCGGGAGTTGAAGAGAAGCATGAGAGGAGACGGGAGTTGGAGAGAAGCATGAGAGGAGACGGGAGTTGGAGAGAAGCGTGAGAGGAGCCGGGTGTTGAAAATGAGCCCGAGAGGAGTCGCGAGTTGAAGAGGAGCACGAGAGGAACTGGGAGTTGGAGAGAAGCGCGAGAGGAGTCGGTAGTTGACGAGAAGCGCGAGAGGAGTCGGGAGTTGAAGAGAAGCGGGAGAAAATCCAGGAGTTTATAAGGAGCGCAAGAGATATCCAGAGTTGAATAGAAGCGTAAGAGGAGTCGGGAGTTGAAGAGAAGCATGAGAGGAGTCGGGAGTTGAAGAGAAGCGTGAGAGGAGTCGGGAGTAGAAGAGAAGCGCGAGAGGAGTCGGGAGTTGAAGAGAAGCGGGAGAGAAGCCGGGAGTTTATAAGGAGCGCAAGAGACATCCAGAGTTGAAGAGAAGCGTAAGAGGAGCCGGGAGTTGACGAGAAGCGTGAGAGGAGCCTGGAGTTGAAGAGAAGCGTAAGAGGAGCCGGGAGTTGAAGAGAAACGCGAGAGGAGTCAGGAGTTGAAGTGAAGCGCGTGAGGAGCCGGGAGCGGAAGAGAAGCGCGAGAGGAGTCGGGAGTTGGAGAGAAGCACGAGAGGAGCCGGGAGTTGAAGAGAAGCGCGAGAGGAGCCGGGAGTTGGAGAGAAGCGCGAGTGGAGTGGGGAGTTGAAGAGAAGCGCGAGAGGAGCCGGGAGTTGGAGAGAAGCGTGAGAGGAGTCGGGAGTTGAAGAGAAGCGGGAGAGGAGCCGGGAGTTGAAAAGCGCGAGAGGAGTCAGGAGTTGAAGAGAAGCGCGAGAGAAGCTGGGAGTTTATAAGGAGCGCAAGAGACATCCAGGGTTGAAGAGAAGCGTAAGAGGAGCCAGGCGTTGAAGAGAAGCGTAAGAGGAACCAGGAGTTGAAGAGAAGCGTGAGAGGAGCTGAGAGTTGAAGAGAAGCGTAAGAGGCGCCGGCAGTTGAAGAGAAACGCGAGGGGAGTCAGGAGTTGAAGAGAAGCGTGAGAGGATTCGGGAATTGAAGAGAAGTGCGAGAGGAGACGGGGATTGAAGAGGAGCTCAGAGAGGAGTCTGGTGTTAAAGAGAAGCGCGAGAGGAGCTGGGTGTTGAACAGAAGCGTGAGAGGAACCGGGAGATGAAGAGAAGCGCGAGAGAAGCCGGGAGTTGATAATGAGCGCGAGAGGAGCCGGGAGTTGAAGAGAAGCACGGACGGAGCCGGGAGTTGAAGAGAAGTGCGAGAGAAGCCGGGAGTGGAAGAGAAGCAGGAGAGGAGCTGGGAGTTGAAGACAAGCACGAGAGGAGTCAGGAGTTGAAGTGAAGCACGCGAGGAGCCGGGAGTTGATAAGGAGCACGAGAGACTCGGGAGTTGAAGAGAAGCGCGAGGGGAGTTGGGAGTTGAAGAGAAGCGTGAGAGGAGCCAGGAGTTGAAAATGAGCCCGAGAGGAATCAGGAGTTGAAGAGGAGCACGAGAGGAGCTGGGAGTTGGAGAGAAGCGCGAGAGGAGTCAGGAGTTGAAGTGAAGCACGCGAGGAGCCGGGAGTTGATAAGGAGCACGAGAGACTCGGGAGTTGAAGAGAAGCGCGAGGGGAGTTGGGAGTTGAAGAGAAGCGTGAGAGGAGCCAGGAGTTGAAAATGAGCCCGAGAGGAATCAGGAGTTGAAGAGGAGCACGAGAGGAGCCGAGAGTTGGAGAGAAGCGCGAGAGGAGTCATGAGTTCAAGAGAAGTGTGAGAGGAGCCAGGAGTTGAAGAGAAGCGCGAGAGGAGTCGGGAATTGGAGAGATGCATGAGAGGAATCGGGAGTTGAAGAGAAGCACGAGAGAAGCTGGGAGTTTATGAGGAGCGCGAGAGGCATCCAGAGTTGAAGAGAAGCATAAGAGGAGCCGGGAGTTGAAGAGAAGCATGAGAGGAGCCGGGAGTTGGAGTGAAGCACGAGAGGAGCCGGGAGTTGAAGGGAAGCGTGAGAGGATTCGGGAGTTGAAGAGAAGTGCGAGAGGAGACGGGGATTGAAGAGGAGCTCAGAGAGGAGTCTGGTGTTGAAGAGAAGCGCGAGAGGAGCTGGGTGTTGAACAGAAGCGTGAGAGGAGACGGGAGTTGAAGAGAAGCACGGACGGAGCCGGGAGTTGAAGAGAAGCACGAGAGAAGCCGGGAGTGGAAGAGAAGCACGAGAGGAGCTGGGAGTTGGAGAGAAGCGCCAGAGGAGTCGGGAGTTGAAGAGAAGCGCGATAGAAGTCGGGAGTTGAAGAGAAGCGCGAGAGGAGCCGGGAGTTGGAGAGAAGCATGAGAGGAGTCGGGAGTTGAAGAGAAGCGCGAGAGAAGCCGGGAGTGGAAGAGAAGCACGAGAGGAGCTGGGAGTTGAAGAGAAGCGCGAGAGGAGTCGGGAGTTGAAGAGAAGCGCGAGAGGAGCTGGGAGTTTATGAGAAGCGCGAGAGGAGCTGGGAGTTTAAGAGGAGCGCGACAGGAGTCGGGAGTTGAAGAAAAGCACGAGAGGAGTCGGGAGTTGAAGAGAAGCGCGAGTGCAGTCGGGAGTTGAAGAGAAGCATGAGAGGAGTCGGGAGTTGAAGAGAAGCATGAGAGGAGACGGGAGTTGGAGAGAAGCATGAGAGGAGACGGGAGTTGGAGAGAAGCGTGAGAGGAGCCGGGTGTTGAAAATGAGCCCGAGAGGAGTCGCGAGTTGAAGAGGAGCACGAGAGGAACTGGGAGTTGGAGAGAAGCGCGAGAGGAGTCGGTAGTTGACGAGAAGCGCGAGAGGAGTCGGGAGTTGAAGAGAAGCGGGAGAAAATCCAGGAGTTTATAAGGAGCGCAAGAGATATCCAGAGTTGAATAGAAGCGTAAGAGGAGTCGGGAGTTGAAGAGAAGCATGAGAGGAGTCGGGAGTTGAAGAGAAGCGTGAGAGGAGTCGGGAGTAGAAGAGAAGCGCGAGAGGAGTCGGGAGTTGAAGAGAAGCGGGAGAGAAGCCGGGAGTTTATAAGGAGCGCAAGAGACATCCAGAGTTGAAGAGAAGCGTAAGAGGAGCCGGGAGTTGACGAGAAGCGTGAGAGGAGCCTGGAGTTGAAGAGAAGCGTAAGAGGAGCCGGGAGTTGAAGAGAAACGCGAGAGGAGTCAGGAGTTGAAGTGAAGCGCGTGAGGAGCCGGGAGCGGAAGAGAAGCGCGAGAGGAGTCGGGAGTTGGAGAGAAGCACGAGAGGAGCCGGGAGTTGAAGAGAAGCGCGAGAGGAGCCGGGAGTTGGAGAGAAGCGCGAGTGGAGTGGGGAGTTGAAGAGAAGCGCGAGAGGAGCCGGGAGTTGGAGAGAAGCGTGAGAGGAGTCGGGAGTTGAAGAGAAGCGGGAGAGGAGCCGGGAGTTGAAAAGCGCGAGAGGAGTCAGGAGTTGAAGAGAAGCGCGAGAGAAGCTGGGAGTTTATAAGGAGCGCAAGAGACATCCAGGGTTGAAGAGAAGCGTAAGAGGAGCCAGGCGTTGAAGAGAAGCGTAAGAGGAACCAGGAGTTGAAGAGAAGCGTGAGAGGAGCTGAGAGTTGAAGAGAAGCGTAAGAGGCGCCGGCAGTTGAAGAGAAACGCGAGGGGAGTCAGGAGTTGAAGAGAAGCGTGAGAGGATTCGGGAATTGAAGAGAAGTGCGAGAGGAGACGGGGATTGAAGAGGAGCTCAGAGAGGAGTCTGGTGTTAAAGAGAAGCGCGAGAGGAGCTGGGTGTTGAACAGAAGCGTGAGAGGAACCGGGAGATGAAGAGAAGCGCGAGAGAAGCCGGGAGTTGATAATGAGCGCGAGAGGAGCCGGGAGTTGAAGAGAAGCACGGACGGAGCCGGGAGTTGAAGAGAAGTGCGAGAGAAGCCGGGAGTGGAAGAGAAGCAGGAGAGGAGCTGGGAGTTGAAGACAAGCACGAGAGGAGTCAGGAGTTGAAGTGAAGCACGCGAGGAGCCGGGAGTTGATAAGGAGCACGAGAGACTCGGGAGTTGAAGAGAAGCGCGAGGGGAGTTGGGAGTTGAAGAGAAGCGTGAGAGGAGCCAGGAGTTGAAAATGAGCCCGAGAGGAATCAGGAGTTGAAGAGGAGCACGAGAGGAGCTGGGAGTTGGAGAGAAGCGCGAGAGGAGTCAGGAGTTGAAGTGAAGCACGCGAGGAGCCGGGAGTTGATAAGGAGCACGAGAGACTCGGGAGTTGAAGAGAAGCGCGAGGGGAGTTGGGAGTTGAAGAGAAGCGTGAGAGGAGTCAGGAGTTGAAAATGAGCCCGAGAGGAATCAGGAGTTGAAGAGGAGCACGAGAGGAGCCGAGAGTTGGAGAGAAGCGCGAGAGGAGTCATGAGTTCAAGAGAAGTGTGAGAGGAGCCAGGAGTTGAAGAGAAGCGCGAGAGGAGTCGGGAATTGGAGAGATGCATGAGAGGAATCGGGAGTTGAAGAGAAGCACGAGAGAAGCTGGGAGTTTATGAGGAGCGCGAGAGGCATCCAGAGTTGAAGAGAAGCATAAGAGGAGCCGGGAGTTGAAGAGAAGCATGAGAGGAGCCGGGAGTTGGAGTGAAGCACGAGAGGAGCCGGGAGTTGAAGGGAAGCGTGAGAGGATTCGGGAGTTGAAGAGAAGTGCGAGAGGAGACGGGGATTGAAGAGGAGCTCAGAGAGGAGTCTGGTGTTGAAGAGAAGCGCGAGAGGAGCTGGGTGTTGAACAGAAGCGTGAGAGGAGACGGGAGTTGAAGAGAAGCACGGACGGAGCCGGGAGTTGAAGAGAAGCACGAGAGAAGCCGGGAGTGGAAGAGAAGCACGAGAGGAGCTGGGAGTTGAAGAGAAGCGCGAGAGGAGTCGGGAGTTGAAGAGAAGCGCGAGAGGAGCTGGGAGTTTATGAGAAGCGCGAGAGGAGCTGGGAGTTTAAGAGGAGCGCGACAGGAGTCGGGAGCTGAAGAAAAGCACGAGAGGAGTCGGGAGTTGAAGAGAAGCGCGAGTGCAGTCGGGAGTTGAAGAGAAGCATGAGAGGAGTCGGGAGTTGAAGAGAAGCATGAGAGGAGACGGGAGTTGGAGAGAAGCATGAGAGGAGACGGGAGTTGGAGAGAAGCGTGAGAGGAGCCGGGTGTTGAAAATGAGCCCGAGAGGAGTCGCGAGTTGAAGAGGAGCACGAGAGGAACTGGGAGTTGGAGAGAAGCGCGAGAGGAGTCGGTAGTTGACGAGAAGCGCGAGAGGAGTCGGGAGTTGAAGAGAAGCGGGAGAAAATCCAGGAGTTTATAAGGAGCGCAAGAGATATCCAGAGTTGAATAGAAGCGTAAGAGGAGTCGGTAGTTGAAGAGAAGCATGAGAGGAGTCGGGAGTTGAAGAGAAGCGTGAGAGGAGTCGGGAGTAGAAGAGAAGTGCGAGAGGAGTCGGGAGTTGAAGAGAAGCGGGAGAGAAGCCGGGAGTTTATAAGGAGCGCAAGAGACATCCAGAGTTGAAGAGAAGCGTAAGAGGAGCCGGGAGTTGAAGAGAAGCGTGAGAGGAGCCTGGAGTTGAAGAGAAGCGTAAGAGGAGCCGGGAGTTGAAGAGAAACGCGAGAGGAGTCAGGAGTTGAAGTGAAGCGCGTGAGGAGCCGGGAGCGGAAGAGAAGCGCGAGAGGAGTCGGGAGTTGGAGAGAAGCACGAGAGGAGCCGGGAGTTGAAGAGAAGCGCGAGAGGAGCCGGGAGTTGGAGAGAAGCGCGAGTGGAGTCGGGAGTTGAAGAGAAGCGCGAGAGGAGCCGGGAGTTGGAGAGAAGCGTGAGAGGAGTCGGGAGTTGAAGAGAAGCGGGAGAGGAGCCGGGAGTTGAAAAGCGCGAGAGGAGTCAGGAGTTGAAGAGAAGCGCGAGAGAAGCTGGGAGTTTATAAGGAGCGCAAGAGACATCCAGGGTTGAAGAGAAGCGTAAGAGGAGCCAGGCGTTGAAGAGAAGCGTAAGAGGAACCAGGAGTTGAAGAGAAGCGTGAGAGGAGCTGAGAGTTGAAGAGAAGCGTAAGAGGATTCGGGAATTGAAGAGAAGTGCGAGAGGAGACGGGGATTGAAGAGGAGCTCAGAGAGGAGTCTGGTGTTAAAGAGAAGCGCGAGAGGAGCTGGGTGTTGAACAGAAGCGTGAGAGGAACCGGGAGATGAAGAGAAGCGCGAGAGAAGCCGGGAGTTGATAATGAGCGCGAGAGGAGCCGGGAGTTGAAGAGAAGCACGGACGGAGCCGGGAGTTGAAGAGAAGTGCGAGAGAAGCCGGGAGTGGAAGAGAAGCAGGAGAGGAGCTGGGAGTTGAAGACAAGCGCGAGAGGAGTCAGGAGTTGAAGTGAAGCACGCGAGGAGCCGGGAGTTGATAAGGAGCACGAGAGACTCGGGAGTTGAAGAGAAGCGCGAGGGGAGTTGGGAGTTGAAGAGAAGCGTGAGAGGAGCCAGGAGTTGAAAATGAGCCCGAGAGGAATCAGGAGTTGAAGAGGAGCACGAGAGGAGCCGAGAGTTGGAGAGAAGCGCGAGAGGAGTCATGAGTTCAAGAGAAGTGTGAGAGGAGCCAGGAGTTGAAGAGAAGCGCGAGAGGAGTCGGGAATTGGAGAGATGCACGAGAGGAATCGGGAGTTGAAGAGAAGCACGAGAGAAACTGGGAGTTTATGAGGAGCGCGAGAGGCATCCAGAGTTGAAGAGAAGCATAAGAGGAGCCGGGAGTTGAAGAGAAGCATGAGAGGAGCCGGGAGTTGGAGTGAAGCACGAGAGGAGCCGGGAGTTGAAGGGAAGCGTGAGAGGATTCGGGAGTTGAAGAGAAGTGCGAGAGGAGACGGGGATTGAAGAGGAGCTCAGAGAGGAGTCTGGTGTTGAAGAGAAGCGTGAGAGGAGCTGGGTGTTGAACAGAAGCGTGAGAGGAGACGGGAGTTGAAGAGAAGCACGGACGGAGCCGGGAGTTGAAGAGAAGCGCGAGAGAAGCCGGGAGTGGAAGAGAAGCACGAGAGGAGCTGGGAGTTGAAGAGAAGCGCGAGAGGAGTCGGGAGTTGAAGAGAAGCGCGAGAGGAGCTGGGAGTTTATGAGAAGCGCGAGAGGAGCTGGGATTTTAAGAGAAGCGTGAGAGGAGCCGGGTGTTGAAAATGAGCCCGAGAGGAGTCGCGAGTTGAAGAGGAGCACGAAAGGATTCAGGAGTTGAAGAGAAGCGCGAGTGGAGTTTGCAGTTGAAGAGAAGCGCGAGAGGAGCCGAGAGTTGAAGAGAAGCGCGAGAGGAGTCGGGAGTTGAAGAGAAGCGGGAGAAAATCCGTGAGTTTATAAGCAGCGCAAGAGATATCCAGAGTTGAATAGAAGCGTAAGAGGAGTCGGGAGTTGAAGAGAAGCATGAGAGGAGCCGGGAGTTGAAGAGAAGCGTGAGAGGAGTCGGGAGTAGAAGAGAAGCGCGAGAGGAGTCGGGAGTTGAAGAGAAACGGGAGAGAAGCCGGGAGTTTATAAGGAGCGCAAGAGACATCCAGAGTTGAAGAGAAGCGTAAGAGGAGCCGGGAGTTGAAGAGAAGCGTGAGAGGAGCCGGGAGTTGAAGAGAAGCGTAAGAGGAGCCGGGAGAGGAAGAGTAGCGCGAGAGGAGTCAGGAGTTGGAGAGAAGCACGAGAGGAGCCGGGAGTTGAAGAGAAGCGCAACGGGAGCCAGGAGTTGAAGAGAAGCGCGAGGGGATTCGGGAGTTGAAGAGAAGTGCGAGAGTAGACGGGGATTGAAGAGGAGCTCAGAGAGGAGTCTGGTGTTGAAGAGAAGCGCGGGAGGAACTGGGTTTTGAACAGAAGCGTGAGTGGAGCCGGGAGATGAAGAGAAGTGCGAGAGAAGCCGGGAGTTGATAATTAGCGCGAGAGGAGCCGGGAGTTGAAGAGAAGCACGGACGGAGCTGGGAGTTGAAGAGAAGCGCGAGAGGAGTCGAGAGTTGAAGAGAAGCGCGAGAGGAGTCGGGAGTTGAAGAGAAGCGCGAGAGGAGCTGGGAGTTTAAGAGAAGCACGACAGGAGCCGGGGTTGAAAATGAGCCCTAGAGGAATCGGGAGTTGAAGAGGAGCGCGAGAGGAGCCGGGAGTTGGAGATAAGCGCGAGAGGAGTCTGGCGTTGAAGATAAGCGTGAGAGGGGTCGGGAGTCGAAGAGAAGCACGAGAGGAGCCGGGAGTTGAAGAGAAGCATGAGAGGAGACAGGAGTTGGAGAGAAGCATAAGAAGAGCCGGAAGTTGAAGAGAAGCGTAAGTGGAGCCGGGAGTTGAAGAGAAACTCGAGAGGAGTCAGGAGTTGAAGTAAAGCGCGTGAGGAGCCGGGAGTTGAAGAGAAGCACGGATGGAGTCGGGAGTTGAAGAGAAGCGCGAGAGAAGCTGGGAGTTGAAGAGAAGTGCGAGAGGAGTCGGGAGTTGAAGAGAAGCGCAAGAGGAGCTGGGAGTTGAAGAGAAGCGCGAGAGGAGTCGGGAGTTGAAGAGAAGTGCGCGAGGAGCTGGGAGTTGAAGAGAAGCGCGAGAGGAGTCGGGAGTTGAAGAGAAGTGCGCGAGGAGCTCGGAGTCGAAGCGAAGCGCAAGAGGAGCCGGGAGTTGAAGAGAAGCGCGAGAGGAGTGGGGAGTTGAAGAGAAGCGTGAGAGGAGCTGGGAGTTTAAGAGGAGCGCGACAGGAGCCGGGGTTGAAAATGAGCCCTAGAGGAATCGGGAGTTGAAGAGCACCGCGAGAGGAGCCGAGAGTTGGAGAGAAACGCGAGAGGATTTGGGAGTTGAAGAGCAGCGCGAGAGGAGACGGGAGTTGAAGAGCAGCGCGAGAGGAGTCGGGAGTTGAAGAGAAGCGCGAGAGGAGCCGGGAGTTGAAGAGAAGCGTAAGTGGAGCCGGGAGTTGAAGAGAAGCGCGAGAGGAGTCGGGAGTGGAAGAGAAGCACGAGAGGAGTCGGGAGTTGAAGAGAAGCGCAAGGGGAGCCAGGAGTTGAAGAGAAGCGTGAGAGGATTCGGGAGTTGAAGAGAAGTGCGAGAGGAGACGGGGATTGAAGAGGATCTCAGAGAGGAGTCTGGTGTAGAAGACAAACGCGAGAGGAGCTGGGTGTTGAACAGAAGCGTGAGAGGAGCCGGGAGATGAAGAGAAGCTCGAGAGAAGCCGGGAGTTGAAAAGGAGCGCGAGAGGAGTCGGGAGTTGGAGAGAAGCACGAGAGGAGCCGGGAGTTGAAGAGAAGCGCAAGGGGAGCCAGGAGTTGAAGAGAAGCGTGAGAGGATTCGGGAGTGGAAGAGAAGCACGAGAGGAGCTGGGAGTTGAAGAGAAGCGCGAGAGGAGTCATGAGTTGAAGAGAAGCGCGAGAAGAGTCGGGAGTTGAAGAGAAGCGCGAGAGGAGCTGGAGGTTTAAGAGGAGCGCGACAGGAGCCGGGGTTGAAAATTAGCCCTAGAGGAATCGGGAGTTGAAGAGAAGCGTGAGAGGAGCCGGGAGTTGGAGAGAAGCGCGAGAGGAGCCTGGAGTTGAAGAGAAGCACAAGAGGAGTCGGGGGTTGAAGAGGAGCTAGGAGAGGAGTCAGGTGTTGAAAAGGAGCGCGAGAGGATTCGGGAGTTGAAGAGAAGCACGAGAGGAGCCGGGAGTTGAAGAGAAGCGTGAGAGGATTCGGGAGTTGAAGAGAAGTGCGAGAGGAGACGGGGATTGAAGAGGAGCTCGGAGAGGAGTCTGGTGCTGAAGTGAAGCGCGAGAGGAGCCGGGTGTTGAACAGAAGCGTGAGAGGAGCCTGGAGATGAAGAGAAGCGCGAGAGAAGCTGGGAGTTGATAATGAGCGCGAGAGGAGCCGGGAGTTGAAGAGAAGTGCTGGAGGAGTCAGGAGTGGAAGAGAAGCGCGAGAGAAGCCGGGCGTGGAAGAGAAGCACGAGAGGAGCTGGGAGTTGAAGAGAAGCGCGAGAGGAGTCGGGAGTTTAAGAGAAGCGCGAGAGGAGCCGGGTGTTGAAAAAGAGCCCGAGAGGAGTCGCGAGTTGAAGAGGAGCACGAGAGGAATCGGGAGTTGAAGAGAAGCGCAAGAGGAGCCGGGAGTTGGAGAGAAGTTCGAGAGAAGTCGGGAGTTGAAGCGAAGTGCGAAAGGAGCCGGGAGTTGGAGAGAAGCACGAGAGGAGTCGGGAGTTGAAGAGAAGCGCGAGAGGAGCCGGGAGTTGGAGAGAAGCGTGAGAGCAGCCGGGAGTTGAAGAGAAGCGCGAGAGGAGTCGGGAGTTGAAGAGATGCGCGAGAGGAGCCAGGTGTTGAAAATGAGACCGAGAGGAGTCGCGAGTTGAAGAGGAGCACGAGAGGAATCGGGAGTTGAAGAGAAGCGCGAGAGGAGCCGGGAGTTGGAGAGAAGCGCCAGAGCAGCCGGGAGTTGAAGAGAAGCCCGAGAGGATCCGGGAGTTGAAGAGAAGTGCGAGAGGCGTCGGGAGTTGACGAGAAGCGCGAGAGGAGCCGGGAGTTGATGAGAAGCACAAGAGGAGTCGGGGGTTGAAGAGGAGCTAGGAGAGGAGTCAGGTGTTGAAAAGGAGCGCGAGAGGATTCGGGAGTTGAAGAGAAGCACGAGAGGAGCCGGGAGTTGAAGAGAAGCGTGAGAGGATTCGGGAGTTGAAGAGAAGTGCGAGAGGAGACGGGGATTGAAGAGGAGCTCGGAGAGGAGTCTGGTGCTGAAGAGAAGCGCGAGAGGAGCCGGGTGTTGAACAGAAGCGTGAGAGGAGCCTGGAGATGAAGAGAAGCGAGAGAGAAGCTGGGAGTTGATAATGAGTGCGAGAGGAGCTGGGAGTTGAAGAGAAGCGCTGGAGGAGTCAGGAGTTGAAGGGAAGCGCGAGAGAAGCCGGGAGTTGCAGAGAAGCGCGAGGGGAGCCGGGTGTTGAAAATGAGCCCAAGAGGAGTCGTGAGTTGATGAGGAGCACGAGAGGAAGCGGGAGTTGAAGAGAAGCGTGAGGGGAGCCGGGAGTTGAAAAGAAGCGTGAGAAGAGCCGAGAGTTGAAGAGAAGCATGAGAGGAGACGGGAGTTGAAGAGAAGCGTGAGAGGAGACGGGAGATGAAGAGAAGTGCGAGAGAAGCTGGGAGTTGATAGTGAGCGCGAGAGGAGCCGGGAGTTGAAGAGATGCACGGTCGGAGCCGGGAGTTGAAGAGAAATGCCAGAGAAGCTGGGAGTGGAAGAGAAGCACGAGAGGAGCTGGGAGTTGAAGAGAAGCGCCAGAGGAGTCGGGAGTTGAAGAGAAGCGCGATAGAAGTCGGGAGTTGAAGAGAAGCGCGAGAGGAGCCGGGAGTTGGAGAGAAGCATGAGAGGAGTCGGGAGTTGAAGTGAAGCGCGAGAGGAGCTGGGAGTTGGAGAGGAGCATGAGAGGAGTCGGGAGTTGAAGTGAAGCGCGAGAGGAGCTGGGAGTTGGAGAGAAGCGCGAGAGGAGCCGGGAGTTGAAGAGAAGCGCGAGAGGAGTCGGGAGTTGAAGACAAGCTGGAGAGGAGCCAGGAGTTGAAAATGAGCCCGAGAGGAGTCGCGAGTTGAAGAGGAGCACGAGAGGAATCGGGAGTTGAAGAGAAGCGCGAGAGGAGCCGGGAGTTTGAGAGAAGCGCGAGAGAAGTCGGGAGTTGAAGAGAAGCGCGAGAGGAGCCGGGAGTTGGAGAGAAGCGCGAGTGGAGTCGGGAGTTGAAGAGAAGCGCGAGAGGAGCCGGGAGTTGGAGAGAAGCGTGAGAGGAGTCGGGAGTTGAAGAGAAGCGGGAGAGGAGCCGGGAGTTGAAAAGCGCGAGAGGAGTCAGGAGTTGAAGAGAAGCGCGAGAGAAGCTGGGAGTTTATAAGGAGCGCAAGAGACATCCAGGGTTGAAGAGAAGCGTAAGAGGAACCAGGAGTTGAAGAGAAGCGTGAGAGGAGCTGAGAGTTGAAGAGAAGCGTAAGAGGTGCCGGCAGTTGAAGAGAAACGCGAGGGGAGTCAGGAGTTGAAGAGAAGCGTGAGAGGATTCGGGAATTGAAGAGAAGTGCGAGAGGAGACGGGGATTGAAGAGGAGCTCAGAGAGGAGTCTGGTGTTAAAGAGAAGCGCGAGAGGAGCTGGGTGTTGAACAGAAGCGTGAGAGGAACCGGGAGATGAAGAGAAGCGCGAGAGAAGCCGGGAGTTGATAATGAGCGCGAGAGGAGCCGGGAGTTGAAGAGAAGCACGGACGGAGCCGGGAGTTGAAGAGAAGTGCGAGAGAAGCCGGGAGTGGAAGAGAAGCAGGAGAGGAGCTGGGAGTTGAAGACAAGCGCGAGAGGAGTCAGGAGTTGACGTGAAGCACGCGAGGAGCCGGGAGTTGATAAGGAGCACGAGAGACTCGGGAGTTGAAGAGAAGCGCGAGGGGAGTTGGGAGTTGAAGAGAAGCGTGAGAGGAGCCAGGAGTTGAAAATGAGCCCGAGAGGAATCAGGAGTTGAAGAGGAGCACGAGAGGAGCCGGGAGTTGGAGAGAAGCGCGAGAGGAGTCATGAGTTCAAGAGAAGTGTGAGAGGAGCCAGGAGTTGAAGAGAAGCGCGAGAGGAGTCGGGAATTGGAGAGATGCACGAGAGGAATCGGGAGTTGAAGAGAAGCACGAGAGAAACTGGGAGTTTATGAGGAGCGCGAGAGGCATCCAGAGTTGAAGAGAAGCATAAGAGGAGCCGGGAGTTGAAGAGAAGCATGAGAGGAGCCGGGAGTTGGAGTGAAGCACGAGAGGAGCCGGGAGTTGAAGGGAAGCGTGAGAGGATTCGGGAGTTGAAGAGAAGTGCGAGAGGAGACGGGGATTGAAGAGGAGCTCAGAGAGGAGTCTGGTGTTGAAGAGAAGCGCGAGAGGAGCTGGGTGTTGAGCAGAAGCGTGAGAGGAGACGGGAGTTGAAGAGAAGCACGGACGGAGCCGGGAGTTGAAGAGAAGCGCGAGAGAAGCCGGGAGTGGAAGAGAAGCACGAGAGGAGCTGGGAGTTGAAGAGAAGCGCGAGAGGAGTCGGGAGTTGAAGAGAAGCACGAGAGGAGCTGGGAGTTGAAGAGAAGCGTGAGAGGAGTCGGGAGTTGACGAGAAGCGCGAGAGGAGCCGGGAGTTTAACAGAAGCACGAGAGGAGCTGGGAGTGGAAGAGAAGCACGAGAGGAGCTGGGAGTTGAAGAGAAGCGCGAGAGGAGTCGGGAGTTGAAGAGAAGCGCGAGAGAAGCCGGGAGTGGAAGAGAAGCACGAGAGGAGCTGGGAGTGTAAGAGAAGCACGAGAGGAGCTGGGAGTTGAAGAGAAGCACGAGAGGAGCTGGGAGTTGAAGAGAAGCGCGAGAGGAGTCGGGAGTTGAAGAGAAGCGCGAGAGGAGCCGGGAGTTTAACAGAAGCACGACAGGAGCCGGGGTTGAAAGTGAGCCCTAGAGGAATCGGGAGTTGAAGAGGAGCGCGAGAGGAGCCGGGAGTTGGAGAGAAGCGCGAGAGGATTCGGGAGTAGAAGAGAAGCGCCAGAGGAGCCGGGAGTTGGAGATATGCGCGAGAGGAGTCTGGAGTTGAAGATAAGCGTGAGAGGAGTCGGGAGTTGAAGAGAAGCACGAGAGGAGCCGGGAGTTGAAGAGAAGCATGAGAGGAGACAGGAGTTGGAGAGAAGCATAAGAAGAGCCGGAAGTTGAAGAGAAACTCGAGCGGAGTCACGAGTTGAAGTGAAGCACGTGAGCAGCCGGGAGTTGAAGAGAAGCGCGAGGGGAGTCGGGAGTTGAAGAGAAGCGTGAGAGGAGCCGGGAGTTGAAAATGAGCCTGAGAGGAATCAGGAGTTGAAGAGGAGCACGAGAGGAGCCGGGGGTTGGAGAGAAGCGCGAGAGGAGTCATGAGCTGAAGAGAAGCGTGAGAGGAGCCGGGAGATGAAGAGAGGTGCGAGAGGAGTCGGGAATTGGAGAGAAGCACGAGAGAAGCTGGGAGTTCATATGGAGCGCGAGAGGCATCCAGAGTTGAAGAGAAGCATAAGAGGAGCCGGGAGTTGAAGAGAAGCATGAGAGGAGCCGGGAGTTGAAGAGAAGCACGAGAGGAGTCGGGAGTTAAAGAGAAACACGAGAGAAGTCGGGAGTTGAAGAGAAGCTCGAGAGGAGCCGGGAGTTGAAGGGAAGCGCAAGTGGAGCCAGGTGTTGAAGAGAAGTGCGAGTGGAACCGGGAGTTGAAGAGAAGCGCGAGAGGATTCGGGAGTTGAGAAGGAGCGCAAGAGGCGTCCAGAGTTGAAGAGAAGTGTGATAGGAGCCGGGAGTTGAAGACAAGCGCGAGAGGAGTCGGGAGTTGAAGAGCTGCGCGAGAGGAATCGGGAGTTGAAGAGAAGCATAAGAGGAGCCGGGAGTTGAAGAGAAGCACGAGAGGAGCCGGGAGTTGAAGAGAAGCGTGAGAGGAGCCGGGTGTTGAAAATGAGCCCGAGAGGAGTCGCGAGTTGAAGAGGAGCACGAGAGGATTCGGGAGTTGAAGAGAAGCGCGAGAGGAGTCGGGAGTTGAAGAGCTGCGCGAGAGGAATCGGGAGTTGAAGAGAAGCATAAGAGGAGCCGGGAGTTGAAGAGAAGCGTGAGAGGAGCCGGGTGTTGAAAATGAGCCCGAGAGGAGTCGCGAGTTGAAGAGGAGCACGAGAGGATTCAGGAGTTGAAGAGAAGCGCGAGTGGAGTTTGCAGTTGAAGAGAAGCGCGAGAGGAACTGGGAGTTGGAGATAAGCGCGAGAGGAGTCGGGAGTTGAAGAGAAGCGCGAGAGGAGCCGAGAGTTGACGAGAAGCGCGAGAGGAGTCGGGAGTTGAAGAGAAGCGGGAGAAAATCCGGGAGTTTATAAGGAGCGCAAGACATATCCAGAGTTGAATAGAAGCGTAAGAGGAGTCGGGAGTTGAAGAGAAGCATGAGAGGAGCCGGGAGTTGAAGAGAAGCGTGAGAGGAGTCGGGAGTAGAAGAGAAGCGCGAGAGGAGTCGGGAGTTGAAGAGAAACGGGAGAGAAGCCGGGAGTTTATAAGGAGCGCAAGAGACATCCAGAGTTGAAGAGAAGCGTAAGAGGAGCCGGGAGTTGAAGAGAAGCGTGAGAGGAGCCGGGAGTTGAAGAGAAGCGTAAGAGGAGCCGGGAGCGGAAGAGAAGCGCGAGAGGAGTCAGGAGTTGGAGAGAAGCACGAGAGGAGCCGGGAGTTGAAGAGAAGCGCAAGGGGAGCCAGGAGTTGAAGAGAAGCGCGAGGGGATTCGGGAGTTGAAGAGAAGTGCGAGAGTAGACGGGGATTGAAGAGGAGCACAGAGAGGAGTCTGGTGTTGAAGAGAAGCGCGGGAGGAACTGGGTTTTGAACAGAAGCGTGAGTGGAGCCGGGAGATGAAGAGAAGTGCGAGAGAAGCCGGGAGTTGATAATTAGCGCGAGAGGAGCCGGGAGTTGAAGAGAAGCACGGACGGAGCTGGGAGTTGAAGAGAAGCGCGAGAGGAGTCGAGAGTTGAAGAGAAGCGCGAGAGGAGTCGGGAGTTGAAGAGAAGCGCGAGAGGAGCTGGGAGTTTAAGAGAAGCACGACAGGAGCCGGGGTTGAAAATGAGCCCTAGAGGAATCGGGAGTTGAAGAGGAGCGCGGGAGGAGCCGGGAGTTGGAGATAAGCGCGAGAGGAGTCTGGAGTTGAAGATAAGCGTGAGAGGGGTCGGGAGTCGAAGAGAAGCACGAGAGGAGCCGGGAGTTGAAGAGAAGCATGAGAGGAGACAGGAGTTGGAGAGAAGCATAAGAAGAGCCGGAAGTTGAAGAGAAGCGTAAGTGGAGCCGGGAGTTGAAGAGAAACTCGAGAGGAGTCAGGAGTTGAAGTGAAGCACGCGAGGAGCCGGGAGTTGATAAGGAGCACGAGAGACTCGGGAGTTGAAGAGAAGCGCGAGGGGAGTTGGGAGTTGAAGAGAAGCGTGAGAGGAGCCAGGAGTTGAAAATGAGCCCGAGAGGAATCAGGAGTTGAAGAGGATCACGAGAGGAGCCGGGAGTTGAAGTGAAGCGCGAGAGGAGTCGGGAATTGGAGAGATGCACGAGAGGAATCGGGAGTTGAAGAGAAGCACGAGAGAAGCTGGGAGTTTATGAGGAGCGCGAGAGGCATCCAGAGTTGAAGAGAAGCATAAGAGGAGCCGGGAGTTGAAGAGAAGCATGAGAGGAGCCGGGAGTTGGAGTGAAGCACGAGAGGAGCCGGGAGTTGAAGGGAAGCGTGAGAGGATTCGGGAGTTGAAGAGAAGTGCGAGAGGAGACGGGGATTGAAGAGGAGCTCAGAGAGGAGTCTGGTGTTGAAGAGAAGCGCGAGAGGAGCTGGGTGTTGAACAGAAGCGTGAGAGGAGACGGGAGTTGAAGAGAAGCACGGACGGAGCCGGGAGTTGAAGAGAAGCGCGAGAGAAGCCGGGAGTGGAAGAGAAGCACGAGAGGAGCTGGGAGTTGAAGAGAAGCGCGAGAGGAGTCGGGAGTTGAAGAGAAGCGCGAGAGGAGCTGGGAGTTTATGAGAAGCGCGAGAGGAGCTGGGAGTTTAAGAGAAGCGCGACAGGAGTCGGGAGTTGAAGAAAAGCACAAGAGGAGTCGGGAGTTGAAGAGAAGCGCGAGTGCAGTCGGGAGTTGAAGAGAAGCATGAGAGGAGTCGGGAGTTGAAGAGAAGCATGAGAGGAGACGGGAGTTGGAGAGAAGCATGAGAGGAGACGGGAGTTGGAGAGAAGCGTGAGAGGAGCCGGGTGTTGAAAATGAGCCCGAGAGGAGTCGCGAGTTGAAGAGGAGCACGAGAGGAACTGGGAGTTGGAGAGAAGCGCGAGAGGAGTCGGTAGTTGACGAGAAGCGCGAGAGGAGTCGGGAGTTGAAGAGAAGCGGGAGAAAATCCAGGAGTTTATAAGGAGCGCAAGAGATATCCAGAGTTGAATAGAAGCGTAAGAGGAGTCGGGAGTTGAAGAGAAGCATGAGAGGAGTCGGGAGTTGAAGAGAAGCGTGAGAGGAGTCGGGAGTAGAAGAGAAGCGCGAGAGGAGTCGGGAGTTGAAGAGAAGCGGGAGAGAAGCCGGGAGTTTATAAGGAGCGCAAGAGACATCCAGAGTTGAAGAGAAGCGTAAGAGGAGCCGGGAGTTGAAGAGAAGCGTGAGAGGAGCCGGGAGTTGAAGAGAAGCGTAAGAGGAGCCGGGAGTTGAAGAGAAACGTGAGAGGAGTCAGGAGTTGAAGTGAAGCGCGTGAGGAGCCGGGAGCGGAAGAGAAGCGCGAGAGGAGTCGGGAGTTGGAGAGAAGCACGAGAGGAGCCGGGAGTTGAAGAGAAGCGCAAGGGGAGCCAGGAGTTGAAGAGAAGCGCGAGGGGATTCGGGAGTTGAAGAGAAGTGCGAGAGTAGACGGGGATTGAAGAGGAGCTCAGAGAGGAGTCTGGTGTTGAAGAGAAGTGCGGGAGGAGCTGGGTTTTGAACAGAAGCGTGAGAGGAGCCGGGAGATGAAGAGAAGCGCGAGAGAAGCCAGGAGTTGATAATTAGCGCGAGTGGAGCCGGGAGTTGAAGAGAAGCACGGACGGAGCCGGGAGTTGAAGAGAAGCGTGAGAGAAGCCGGGAGTGGAAGAGAAGCACGAGAGGAGCTGGGAGTTGAAGAGAAGCGCGAGAGGAGTCGGGAGTTGAAGAGAAGCGCGAGAGGAGTCGGGAGTTGAAGAGAAGCGCGAGAGGAGCCGGGAGTTTAACAGAAGCACGACAGGAGCCGGGGTTGAAAGTGAGCCCTAGAGGAATCGGGAGTTGAAGAGGGGCGCGAGAGGAGCCGGGAGTTGGAGAGAAGCGCGAGAGGATTCGGGAGTAGAAGAGAAGCGCCAGAGGAGCCGGGAGTTGGAGATATGCGCGAGAGGAGTCTGGAGTTGAAGATAAGCGTGAGAGGAGTCGGGAGTTGAAGAGAAGCACGAGAGGAGCCGGGAGTTGAAGAGAAGCATGAGAGGAGACAGGAGTTGGAGAGAAGCATAAGAAGAGCCGGAAGTTGAAGAGAAACTCGAGCGGAGTCACGAGTTGAAGTGAAGCACGTGAGCAGCCGGGAGTTGAAGAGAAGCGCGAGGGGAGTCGGGAGTTGAAGAGAAGCGTGAGAGGAGCCGGGAGTTGAAAATGATCCTGAGAGGAATCAGGAGTTGAAGAGGAGCACGAGAGGAGCCGGGGGTTGGAGAGAAGCGCGAGAGGAGTCATGAGTTGAAGAGAAGCGTGAGAGGAGCCGGGAGATGAAGAGAAGTGCGAGAGGAGTCGGGAATTGGAGAGAAGCACGAGAGAAGCTGGGAGTTCATATGGAGTGCGAGAGGCATCCAGAGTTGAAGAGAAGCATAAGAGGAGCCGGGAGTTGAAGAGAAGCATGAGAGGAGCCGGGAGTTGAAGAGAAGCACGAGAGGAGTCGGGAGTTAAAGAGAAACACGAGAGAAGTCGGGAGTTGAAGAGAAGCTCGAGAGGAGCCGGGAGTTGAAGGGAAGCGCAAGTGGAGCCAGGTGTTGAAGAGAAGTGCGAGTGGAACCGGGAGTTGAAGAGAAGCGCGAGAGGATTCGGGAGTTGAGAAGGAGCGCAAGAGGCGTCCAGAGTTGAAGAGAAGTGTGATAGGAGCCGGGAGTTGAAGACAAGCGCGAGAGGAGTCGGGAGTTGAAGAGCTGCGCGAGAGGAATCGGGAGTTGAAGAGAAGCATAAGAGGAGCCGGGAGTTGAAGAGAGGCACGAGAGGAGCCGGGAGTTGAAGAGAAGCGTGAGAGGAGCCGGGTGTTGAAAATGAGCCCGAGAGGAGTCGCGAGTTGAAGAGGAGCACGAGAGGATTCGGGAGTTGAAGAGAAGCGCGAGAGGAGTCGGGAGTTGAAGAGCTGCGCGAGAGGAATCGGGAGTTGAAGAGAAGCATAAGAGGAGCCGGGAGTTGAAGAGAAGCACGAGAGGATTCAGGAGTTGAAGAGAAGCGCGAGTGGAGTTTGCAGTTGAAGAGAAGCGCGAGAGGAACTGGGAGTTGGAGAGAAGCGCGAGAGGAGTCGGGAGTTGAAGAGAAGCGCGAGAGGAGCCGAGAGTTGAAGAGAAGCGCGAGAGGAGTCGGGAGTTGAAGAGAAGCGGGAGAAAATCCGGGAGTTTATAAGGAGCGCAAGAGATATCCAGAGTTGAATAGAAGCGTAAGAGGAGTCGGGAGTTGAAGAGAAGCATGAGAGGAGCCGGGAGTTGAAGAGAAGCGTGAGAGGAGTCGGGAGTAGAAGAGAAGCGCGAGAGGAGTCGGGAGTTGAAGAGAAACGGGAGAGAAGCCGGGAGTTTATAAGGAGCGCAAGAGACATCCAGAGTTGAAGAGAAGCGTAAGAGGAGCCGGGAGTTGAAGAGAAGCGTGAGAGGAGCCGGGAGTTGAAGAGAAGCGTAAGAGGAGCCGGGAGCGGAAGAGAAGTGCGAGAGGAGTCAGGAGTTGGAGAGAAGCACGAGAGGAGCCGGGAGTTGAAGAGAAGCGCAAGGGGAGCCAGGAGTTGAAGAGAAGCGCGAGGGGATACGGGAGTTGAAGAGAAGTGCGAGAGTAGACGGGGATTGAAGAGGAGCTCAGAGAGGAGTCTGGTGTTGAAGAGAAGCGCGGGAGGAACTGGGTTTTGAACAGAAGCGTGAGTGGAGCCGGGAGATGAAGAGAAGTGCGAGAGAAGCCGGGAGTTGATAATTAGCGCGAGAGGAGCCGGGAGTTGAAGAGAAGCACGGACGGAGCTGGGAGTTGAAGAGAAGCGCGAGAGGAGTCGAGAGTTGAAGAGAAGCGCGAGAGGAGTCGGGAGTTGAAGAGAAGCGCGAGAGGAGCTGGGAGTTTAAGAGAAGCACGACAGGAGCCGGGGTTGAAAATGAGCCCTAGAGGAATCGGGAGTTGAAGAGGAGCGCGAGAGGAGCCGGGAGTTGGAGATAAGCGCGAGAGGAGTCTGGCGTTGAAGATAAGCGTGAGAGGGGTCGGGAGTCGAAGAGAAGCACGAGAGGAGCCGGGAGTTGAAGAGAAGCATGAGAGGAGACAGGAGTTGGAGAGAAGCATAAGAAGAGCCGGAAGTTGAAGAGAAGCGTAAGTGGAGCCGGGAGTTGAAGAGAAACTCGAGAGGAGTCAGGAGTTGAAGTGAAGCGCGTGAGGAGCCGGGAGTTGAAGAGAAGCACGGATGGAGTCGGGAGTTGAAGAGAAGCGCGAGAGAAGCTGGGAGTTGTAGAGAAGCACGAGAGGAGCTGGGAGTTGAAGAGAAGCGCGAGAGGAGTCGGGATTTGAAGAGAAGCGCAAGAGGAGCTGGGAGTTGAAGAGAAGCGCGAGAGGAGTCGGGAGTTGAAGAGAAGTGCGCGAGGAGCTGGGAGTTGAAGAGAAGCGCGAGAGGAGTCGGGAGTTGAAGAGAAGTGCGCGAGGAGCTCGGAGTCGAAGCGAAGCGCAAGAGGAGCCGGGAGTTGAAGAGAAGCGCGAGAGGAGTGGGGAGTTGAAGAGAAGCGTGAGAGGAGCTGGGAGTTTAAGAGGAGCGCGACAGGAGCCGGGGTTGAAAATGAGCCCTAGAGGAATCGGGAGTTGAAGAGCACCGCGAGAGGAGCCGGGAGTTGGAGAGAAACGCGAGAGGATTTGGGAGTTGAAGAGCAGCGCGAGAGGAGACGGGAGTTGAAGAGCAGCGCGAGAGGAGCCGGGAGTTGAAGAGAAGCGCGAGAGGAGTCGGGAGTTGAAGAGAAGCGTGAGAGGAGTCGAGAGTTGATAAGGAGCACGAGAGAGTCGGGAGTTGAAGAGAAGCGTAAGAGGAGCCGGGAGTTGAAGAGAAGCGTGAGAGGAGCCGGGAGTTGAAGAGAAGCATGAGAGGAGACGGGAGTTGGAGAGAAGCGTAAGAAGAGACGGGAGTTGAAGAGAAGCGTGGGAGGAGACGGGAGTTGAAGAGAAACGCGAGAGGAGCCGGGAGTTGATAAGGAGCACGAGAGAGTCGGGAGTTGGAGAGAAGCGCGAGAGGAGTCGGGAGTTGAAGTGAAGCGCGTGAGGAACCGGGAGTTGAAAATGAGCCCGAGAGGAATCAGGAGTTGAAGAGGAGCACGAGAGGAGCCGGGAGTTGGAGAGAAGCGCGAGAGGAGTCATGAGTTGAGAAGGAGCGCAAGAGGCGTTCCAGAGTTGAAGAGAAGTGTGAGAGGAGCCGGGAGTTGAAGAGAAGCGCGAGAGGAGTCGGGAGTTGAAGAGAAGCACGAGAGAAGCTGGGAATTCATAAGGAGCGCGAGATGCATCCAGAGTTGAAGAGAAGCATAAGAGGGGCCGGGAGTTGAAGAGAAGCGTGAGAGGAGCCGGGAGTTTAAGAGAAGTGTGAGAAGAGCCGGGAGTTAAAGAGATGCACGAGAGGAGCCGGGAGTTGAAGGGAAGCGCGAGAGCAGCAGGGAGTTTAAGAGGAACGCTAGAGGAGCGGGGAGTTGAAGAGAAGTGCGAGAGGAGCCAAGTGTTGAAAAGGAGCATGAGAGGAGTCGGGAGTTGAAGAGAAATGCGAGAGGAGCCGGGAGCTGAAAAGGAGCACGAGAGGAGTCGGGAGTTGAAGGGAAGCGCGAGAGGAGCCGGGAGTTGAAGAGAAGCGCGAGAGGAGTCAGGAGTTGAAGAGAAGCGCAAGTGGAGCCAGGTGTTGAAGAGAAGTGCGAGTGGAACTGGGAGTTGAAAAGGAGCGCAGCAGGAGTCGGGAGTTGAAAAGGAGCAAGAGAGGAGTCGGGAGTTGAAGTGGAGTTAGGAGAGGAATCGGGAGTTGAAAAGGAGGGCGAGAGGAGTCTGGAGTTGGAGAGAAGTGCGAGAGGAGCCAGGTGTTGAACAGAAGCGCGAGAGGAGCCCGGTGTTGAACAGAAGCGCGAGTGGAGCCGGGAGATGAAGAGAAGCACGGACGGAGCCGGGAGTTGAAGAGAAGTGCCAGAGGAGTCGGGAGTTGAAGAGAAGCGCGAGAGGAGTCGGGAGTTGAAGAGAAGCGTGAGAGGAGCTGGGAGTTGAAGAGAAGCACGGGAGCAGCTGGGAGTTGAAGAGAAGTGCGAGAGGAGCCGGGAGTTGAATAGAAGCACGGGAGCAGCTGGGAGTTGAAGAGAAGTGTGAGAGTAGCCGGGAGTTGAAGAGAAGCGCGAGAGGAGTCGGGAGTTTTTAAGGAGCACGAGAGGAGTCGGGAGTTGAAGAGAAGCGCGAGAGGAGCCGGGAGTTGAAGAGAATCGTGAGAGGAGCCGGGAGTTGGAGAGAAGCGCGAGAGGAGCCGGGAGTTGAAGAGCAGCGTAAGAGGAGTCGGGAGTTGAAGAGAAGCGCGAGAGGAGCCGGGAGTTGAAGAGAAGCGCGAGAGGAGTCGGGAGTTTTTAAGGAGTGCGAGAGGAGTCGGGAGTTGAAGAGAAGCACGAGAGAAGCTGGGTGTTGAAGAGAAGCACGAGAGGAGCCAGGTGTTGAGGAGAAGCGCGAGAGGAGCTCGTAGTTGAAGAGAAGCGCAAGAGGAGTCAGGAGTTGAAGAGGAGCGCAAGAGGACCTCGGAGTTGAAGAGAAGCGCAAGAGGTGCCAGCAGTTGAAGAGAAGCGTGAGAGGACTCGGGTGTTGAAGAGAAGCGTGAGAGGAGCAGGGAGTTAAAGAGAAGCGAGAGAGGAGCCGGGAGTTGGAGAGAAGCGCAAGAGGAGTCGGGAGTTGGAGAGAAGCGCGAGAGGAGTCGGGAGTTGAAGAGAAGCGCGAGAGGAGCCGGGAGTTGGAGAGAAGCGTGAGAGGAGCCGGGAGTTGGAGAGAAGCGCGAGAGGAGTCGGGAGTTGAAGAGAAGCGTGAGAGGAGCCGGGAGTTGGAGAGAAGCGCGAGAGGAGTCGGGAGTTGAAGAGAAGCGCGAGAGGAGACGGGAGTTGGAGAGAAGCGCGAGAGGAGCCGGGAGTTGAAGAGAAGCGCGAGAGGAGCCGGGAGTTGAAGAGAAGCGCGAGAGGAGCCGGGAGTTGGAGAGAAGCGCGAGAGGAGACGGGAGTTGAAGAGAAGCGTGAGAGGTGCCGGGAGTTGAAGAGAAGCGCGAGAGGAGTCGGGAGTTTTTAAGGAGTGCGAGAGGAGTCGGGAGTTGAAGAGAAGCACAAGAGAAGCCGGGTGTTGAAGAGAAGCACGAGAGGAGCCAGGTGTTGAGGAGAAGCGCGAGAGGAGCTCGTAGTTGAAGAGAAGCGCAAGAGGAGTCAGGAGTTGAAGAGGAGCGCAAGAGGACCTCGGAGTTGAAGAGAAGCGCAAGAGGTGCCAGCAGTTGAAGAGAAGCGTGAGAGGACTCGGGTGTTGAAGAGAAGCGTGAGAGGAGCAGGGAGTTAAAGAGAAGCGAGAGAGGAGCCGGGAGTTGGAGAGAAGCGCAAGAGGAGTCGGGAGTTGGAGAGAAGCGCGAGAGGAGTCGGGAGTTGAAGAGAAGCGCGAGAGGAGCCGGGAGTTGGAGAGAAGCGTGAGAGGAGCCGGGAGTTGGAGAGAAGCGCGAGAGGAGTCGGGAGTTGAAGAGAAGCGTGAGAGGAGCCGGGAGTTGGAGAGAAGCGCGAGAGGAGTCGGGAGTTGAAGAGAAGCGCGAGAGGAGACGGGAGTTGGAGAGAAGCGCGAGAGGAGCCGGGAGTTGAAGAGAAGCGCGAGGGGAGCCGGGAGTTGAAGAGAAGCGCGAGAGGAGCCGGGAGTTGGAGAGAAGCGCGAGAGGAGACGGGAGTTGAAGAGAAGCGTGAGAGGTGCCGGGAGTTGAAGAGAAGCGCAAGAGGAGCTGGGAGTTGGAGAGAAGCGTGAGAGGAGACGGAAGTTGAAGAGAAGCGCGAGAGGAGCCGGGAGTTGGAGAGAAGCGCGAGAGGAGACGGGAGTTGAAGTGAAGCGTGAGAGGTGCCGGGTGTTGAAGAGAAGCGCGTGAGGAACTGGGAGTTGGAGACAAGCGCGAGAGGAGCTGGGAGTTTATGAGGAGCGCAACAGGAGCCGGGGTTGAAAATGAGCCCGAGTGGAATTGGGAGTTGAAGAGGAGCCCTAGATGAGCCGCAAGTTGAAGAGAAGCGCGAGAGGAGCCGGTTGTTGAAATGGAGTGCGAGAGGAGCCCGGAGTTGACGAGAAGCTAGGCAAGCAGGGGTGACTGAGGGAGCTGGAGCGGCGGCTGGGGACACTGTGGAGCATCCGTGAGGCGGCAAGTATCATGAATAGCACGTATAGAGAGGTGGTCACACCGCAGGCTAAGAGTCCACAGGCAGGAAGGGAATGGGTGACCACCAGGCAGAGCAAGAGGACTAGGCAGGCAGTGCAGGAATTTCCTGTGGCTATTCCCATGCAAAACAGATATACCGCTTTGGATAATGTTGGTGGGAATGGCCTCTCAGGGGAAAGCAGCAACAGCCAAATTCCTTGCACCACGGTTGGCTCCGCTGCACAGGGGAGGAGTAAAAAGTGTGGGAATGCAATAGTTATAGGGGATTCAATTGTAAGGGGAATAGATAGGCGTTTCTGTGGCTGCAAACAAGACTCCAGTATGGTATGTTGCCTCCCTGGTGCTAGGGTCAAGGATGTCTCAGAGCGGCTAATGGACATTCTGAACGGGGTGGGTGAGCAGCCAGCGGTTGTGGTACACATTGGTACAAACGACATAGGTAAAAAAAGGAATGAGGTCCTAAAAGCAGAATATAGGGAATTAGGAAGTAAGTTGAAAAGTAGGACCTCAAAGGTAGTGATCTCAGGATTACTACCAGTGCCACGTGCCAGTCAGAGTAGAAATAGCAGGATATATTGGATGAATACGTGGCTGAAGAGATGGTGTGAAAGGGAGGGTTTCAGATTCCTGGGGCATTGGGACCGGTTCTGGGGGAGGTGAGATCAGTACAAACTGGATGGGTTACACCTGGGCAGGACCGGGACTGATGTCCTAGGGGGAATATTTGCTAGTGTGGTTGGGAAGAGTTTAAACTAAAATGGCAGGGGGAGTGGGAACCTATGCAAGGAGTCAGAGGAAGGGGAATGAAGGACAAGAACAAAAGACAGAAAGGGGAATAAGAAAAGTGATAGGCAGAGAAATCAAGGGCAAGAATCAAACAGGACCTTAGTGAAAAATAGTGGGAACGGGACAAGTAATGTTAAAAAGACAAGCCTTAAGGCTTTGTGCCTTAACACGAGGAGCATTCGCAATAAAGTGGATGAATTAACCGTGTAAATAGATGTAAACAGGTATGATATAGTCGGGATTACAGAGACATGGCTGCAGGGTGACCAGGGGTGGGGACTGAACATCCAGGGGTATTCAGTATTTAGGAAGGACAGACAAAAAGGAAAAGGCAGTGGAGTTGCATTGCTGGTTAAAGAGGAAATTAATGCAATACTGAGGAAAGATATTACCTCCGATGATGTGGAATCTGTAAGGGGAGAGCTGAGAAACACTAAGGGGCAAAAAACGTTAGTGGGGGTTGTAAATAGACCCTCAAACTGCAGTGGTAATGTTGGGAACGGCATTAAACACGAAATTAGAGACGCATGTAATAAAGGAACATCTGTAATTATGGGTGACTTTAATCTGCATATAGATTGGGCAAATCAAATTAGTAACAATACCGTAGAGGAGGAATTCCTGGAGTGTATACGGGATGTTTTTCTGGACCAATACGTTGAGGAACCAACTAGAGAACAGGCCATCCTAGACTGGGTATTGTGTAATGAGAAAGGAATAATTGGCAATCTAGTTGTGCGAGGCCCCTTGGGGATGAGCGACCATAATATGATAGAATTCTTCATCAAGATGGAGAGTGACATAGGTGATTCTGAGACCAGGGTCCTGAATCTTAATAAAGGAAACTACAATGGTATGAGGCTCGAGTTGGCTATGATGGATTGGGAAATGTTACTTAAAGGGATGACGGTAGATAGGCAATGGCAAACATTCAAAGAGTGCATTGGTGAACTGCAATAATTGTTTATTCCCATCTGGCGCAAAAGTAAAACAGGAAAGGTGGCCAAACCATGGCTTACAAGGGAAATTAGGGATAGTATTAGATGCAAGGAAGAGGCATACAAATTGGCCAGAGAAAACAACAGACCTGAGGATTGGGAGCAGTTTAGAATTCAGCAAAGGAGGACCAAGGGATTGATTAAGAAGGGGAAATAGAGTATGAGAGTAAGCTTGCAGGAAACATAAAAACTGACTGTAAAAGTTTCTAAAGGTATGTGAAGAGAAAAGGATTGGTGAAGACAAATGTAGGTCCCTTACAGTCAGAAACAGGTGAATTTATAATGGGGAACAAAGAAATGGCTGACCAACTAAATACATACTTTGCTTCTGTCTTCACAAAGGAGGACACTAATAATATACCAGAAATGTTGGGGAATACAGGGTTTAGTGAGAGGGAGGAACTGAAAGAAATCAGTATTAGTAGGGAAATGGTGTTGGGGAAGTTGATGGGATTGAAGGCCGATAAATCCCCAGGGCCTGTTAATCTACATCCCAGTGTACTTAAGGAAGTGGCCCTAGAAATAATAGCTGCATTGGTGGTCATCTTCCGAGATTCTATAGACTCTGGAACAGTTCCTACAGATTGGAGGGTAGCTAATGTAACCCCACGATTTAAAAAGGGAGGATGGGAGAAAACAGGGAATTATAGACCAGTCAGCCTGACGTCGGTAGTGGGGGAAATTACAGTCCATTATAAAAGAATTAAAAGCTGAGCACTTGGAAAACAGTGGCAGAATCGGACAGAGTCAGCATGGATTTACAAAAGGGAAATCATGCTTGACAAATCGACTGGAATTTTTCGAGGGTGTGACTAGTAGAGTTGATGGGGGGAGCCAGTGGATGTGGTTTATTTGGACTTTCTGAAGGCTTTCGACAAAGAGATTGGTGTGTAAAATTAAAGCGCATGGGATTGGGGGTAATGTATTGAGATGGACAGAAAGCTGGTTGGCAGACAGGAAACAAAGAGTAGGAATAAACGGGTCTTTTTCTGAATGGCAGGCAGTGACTAGTGGGGTACCGCAGGGATCAGTGCTGGGACCCCAGCTGTTCACAATATATATTAATGATTTAGATGAGGGAACTAAATGTAATATCTCCAAATTTGCAGATGACACAAAGCTGGGTGGGAGGGTGAACTGTGAGGAGGATGCAGAGATGCTTCAGTGTGATGTGGACAAGCTGAGTGAGTGGGCAAATGCATGGCAGATGCAGTATAATGTGGATAAATGTGAGGTTATCCACTTTGGTAGCAAAAACAGAAAGGCAGATTATTATCTGAATGGCTATAAATTTAGAGAGGGGAATGTGCAATGAAACCTGGGTGTCCTTGTACACCAGTCCCTGAAGGTAAGCATGCAGGTGCAGCAGGCGGTAAAGAAGGCAAATGGTATGTTGGCCTTCATAGCGAGAGGATTCGAGTACAGGAACAGGGATGTCTTGCTGCAGTTGTGCAGGGCCTTGGTGAGACCACACTTGGAATATTGTGTGCAGTTTTGGTCTCCTTATCTGAGGAAGGATGTTCTTGCTATAGAGGGAGTGCAGCGAAGGTTTACCTGACTGATTCCTGGGATGGTGGGACTGACATATGAGGAGAGATTGAGTTGGTTAGGATTATATTCGCTGGAGTTCAGAAGAATGAGGGGGGATCTCATAGAAACCTATAAAATTCTAACAGGACTAGACAGGGTAGATGCAGGAAGGATGTTCCCGATGATGGGGGAGTCCAGAACCAGGGGTCACAGTCTGAGGATACAGGGTAGACCATTTAGGACTGAGATGAGGAGAAATTTCTTCACCCAGAGAGTGGTGAGCCTGTGGAATTCGTTACCACAGAAAGTAGCTGAGGCCAAAACATTGTATGTTTTCAAGGAGTTAGATATAGCTCTTGGGGCGAAAGGGATCAAAGGATATGGGGAGAAAGCGGGAGTAGGCTATTGAGTTGGATGATCAGCCATGATGATAATGAATGGCGGAGCAGGCTCGAAGGGCCGAATGGCCTACTCCTGCTCCTAGTTTCTATGAATCCAAATTTCACCAGTTGCTGTGGTGGGATTTGAACCCATGTCCTCAAAGCATTAGCTTGGACCTCTGGTTTACTAGTCCAGTAGCATTAATAGCATACCACCGTCCCCTCTTCACAGCAAGCAATTAGGAAGGCATATGGCATGTTGGCCTTTATTTTACAAACAAAGAAGTCTTGCTTCAGTTGTACGGTGCTATGGTGAGACCACGCATGGAATACTGTGTACAGTTTTGGTCTCCTTATTTAAGGAAGGATATACTTGCATTGGAGGCAGTACAGTGAAAGTTCACTAGATTGGTCCCTGATGATGTCCTATGATGAGAGGCTGAGTAAACTGGGCCTATATTCTCTGGAGTTTAGAAAAATGAGAGGTGATCTCAGTAAAACACACAAGATTCTGAAGGGGCTTGACAGGGTAGACACTGAGAGATTGTTTCCCCTGGGTGGGGAATCTAGAACACGGGGTCACAGTCTCAGGATAAGGGGATGATCATTTAGGACTGAGATGAAGAGAAATTTCTTCACTCAAAGGATTGTGAATGTTTGGAATTCTCTACCCCAGAGGGGTTGTGGATGTTCCATTGTTGAATATATTTAAGGCTGGGAGAGAGATTTTCAGTTTCTCAGGGAATTAAAGGACATGGGGAACAGGCAGGAAAGTGGAGTTGAAGCCCAAGATCCGCAATGATCGTACTGAATGGTGGAGCAGGCTCAATGGGTGGACTCCCACTCCTACTTCTCGTGTTCGTATCCTCTGTATCACCAAGACGGCCTACTTCCACCTCCATAACATTTTCTGTCTCCACCCCTGCCTCCACTCTGCTGCTGAAACTCAATCAACGACTTTGTTACTTCCAGACTGCTGGCCTGTCCCTCTCATTCTTCCTCCATAAGCTTGAGGTCAGTCAAAACTCTGCTCCCTGTGTGCTTACTCGTCACCCCTGTGCTCATTGATCTACACTGGCTCCTGGTGGAGCAACACCCTTATTTTAAAATTCTCATCCTTGTTTTCAAATCCCTCTCTGACCTTGCCCCTCCCTCCCTCTGTAACCTCCTCCAGCCCCACAACCCTCCGAGATCTGTGCTCCTCTAATTTTAATTGTTTGTATTTGTCTGACTCTAATCACTGCACTGTTGGTGGCCATGCCTAGGCCCTAAGCTCTGGAATTCTCTCCCTGAACTAAACGCATGCTGTTGTTGACGACACTTACATGCAGCAGATCCCGATCGCAGCAGGCTTAAAGAGAACAATCTATTTTTGGGGATGATTATGCTGATGCAGTTTCTTTGAGGCAACAGCCTTTAAGAACCCATTTTACTCCCTAAGTGGGTGGAGAATCCTGCTCACATTGTCCTTCAGTTGAAAGTGAACCTTCCTCTATCAGATGAGGAATATTTTGAATTTGCCTTCACCTGGTTTTTTAACTATTTCTCCTTTCTTCCATTTTTGAGATGAGGGTGATATACTTTTCTTCCAGGGATATATCTCACTCATACCCAATAGCAAACAGGATTACCCCTTCCCATTACAATACAAATGTTTAATATTTCTATATTGATAAATTCTATTTATAATTGAGCACTAACCTCAGATCATATAAGCAACATTAAGTAATTATGTATGTATGGATGATGCATTCTGTTTCACAGTCTGTCTCCTCTGTCAGGAAGGACCTACACCAAAATGTATTTCAATCTGCCCTCTCTCACCCTGAGGCATTGTCTCCCTGAAGCCATTCCTCTCGAACAGCCAAAGCTTTAACGGCTTCAGAAATCGGTGAAGAATTATTTAGCATTTGTTATACCTATTCATCTTTCACCTCATTTCATGTGCTCAGTTTTTTAAAAATCACAGAAATCTCCAGTCAGAACAGAATGTCCCCACCCCAAATGAGATTTCACTGCAAGAATGAGCAGATGTTTAAACGATCAGACGCAATGAGTTAAAGGGTAACTGAAAGACTGCAGCTTTAAGCACTCACCTATCCTGCTCACAGAAGGCTTGTAGTTTTCCAGCATCTTTAGCATCCGAAATGGAGATAATTTCTGTCTTTCCCCACTAGGATTCATGTTGTTCGTCGATTAGGAATACAGGAAATAACTGATTTGGAAGGGCCTTTCCAAACTGACAGTTGAAGCAGAGTCTCTGCAATGCCACAGGCTGCTAAGAATGACAATTCCAGGCTGATTATTAATTTCTTACTGAGTTCCAGCACAGCCCAGTGAACGCTGCTCTCTTTGCAAATCGCATACTGCAGAGCCCTCTCTGAGCAAGTGCGTGCTCAGGGGTGAATCTGCCTCACTGTATTCCTGACAATCGGCAATGTGCATCACACATTGACTTCATCAACAGAAATAGCAATGTCTTTCTTATTTGCATTCTTCAAACGCTTCCTACCTTAGTGAACTGTGAACAAAGGCAGGCCTCAGATATATACACATTTCACTGAGTCTCATCCACACGGACCAATAGGTAAAGGCTCATTAATCCTAACAGTGTCAGGTGCCTTTCCAGTCACACAGATGAGAGGGATCTGGTGTCCCACTGCAAACTGCAATAACTGGGGCAGCTCTGTTCACTCCACTGCTGCGAGATTGTGATGATATTCAATAACTCCAGCCCCTCCACAAGAGATCAAGGATACCTCTGCTTCATTATACCAGAATCGCCCAAGGTTAATACTGATCATGGGATAAAATCACTTTATCCAGAATTACCCAGCTTCACATCAACAAACCTACAATCTAAGAAAGATGCTATTGGTGGTGGCAGGCAGTTAAATCCACAATGATAAGCAGGTCAGTGCTGTCATTTGTGCGTTGAAGTTTAGAGTCTTCGTAATCTGTGCCTTGTGAATCAGGAACAATAAGGAGGAAAGCTGAGGGGGCTAGTGTTGAGTTTCCTGTCATAGATCAAAGGGTCAATCTCATAGAAATATCCTGGCCCTGAAATTGGGCTCCACAACACTGCTTCAAAATTCAAAATATGGTATGCAGCGCTTTATTTCCTTTTATTCATTCATTCACGGGATGTGGGCTTTGCTGGCTAGCATTTATTGCCCATCCCTAATTGCCCTTGAGAATGTGGTGGTGAGCTGCCTTCTTGAACTGCTGAAGTCCATGTGGTGTAGGTACATCCACACTGCTGTTAGGGAGGGAGTTCCAGGATTTTGACCCAGCGACAGTGATAGAACAGCAATATATCAGGAAGCTTGGTGAATTTCTGCAGTGCATCTTGTAGATGGTACACACTGCTGCTACTGTGCATCAGTGGTGAAGGGAGTGAATGTTTGTGGATGGGATGCCAATCAAACGGGCTGCTTTGTCCTGGATGGTGTCAAACTTCTTGAGTGTTTTGGGAGCTGCACTCATCCAGGCAAGTGGAGAGTATTCCATCACACTCCTGACTTGCACATTGAAAATGGTGGACAGGTGGGGAGTCGGGAGGTGAGTTACTCACCGCAGGATTCCCAGTCTCTGACCTGCTCTCGTAGCCACAGTATTTATATGACTAGTCCAGTTCAGTTTCTGGTCAATGGTCAGGACGTTGATAGTGGGGGATTCAGTGATGGTAATGCCATTGAATGGCATGGGGTGATGGTTAAATTCTCTCTTGTTGAAGATGGTCATTGCCTGACACTTGTGTGGTGCGAATGTTACTTGCCACTTGTCAGCCCAAGCCTGGATATTGTCCAGGTCTTGCTGCATTTGGACATGGACTGCTTCAGTATCTGAGGAGTCGCGAATGGTGCTGAACATTGTGCAATCAACAGCGAATATCCCCACTTCTGACCTTATGATGGAAGGAAGGTCATTGATGAAGCAGCTGAAGATGGTTGGGCCGAGGACACTACCCTGAGGAACTCCTGCAGTGATGTCCTGGAGCTGAGATGATTGACCAACAACCACAACCATCTTCCTTTGTGCTTTGACTCCAACCAGTGGAGAGTTTTCCCCCTGATTCCCATTGACTCCAGTTTTGCCAGGGCTCCTTGATGCCACACTCGGTCAAATGCGGCCTTGATGTCAAGGGCAGTCACTCTCACCTCTTGTCAAGAAGATATAATAATTCTCATAATGTTATTGGAATTTATTGTGAAATAGAGTAATAGTCCATTGTAAAAGATTTAATAGCTGAGCACGTGGAAAACTGTGGCAGAATCGGACAGAGTCAGCATGGATTTATGAAAGGGAAATCATGCTTGACAAATCTACTGGAATTTTTCGATGATGTAATTAGTAGAGTTGATGAGGGGGAGCCAGTGGCTGTGGTTTATTTGGACTTTCAGAAGGCTTTCGACAAAGTCCCACATAAGAGATTGGCATGTAAAATTAAAGCACATGGGATTAGGGGTAGTGTATTGAGATGGATAGAAAACTGCTTGGCATTCAGGAAACAAAGAATAGGAATAAACGGGTCTTTTTCCGAATGGCAGGCAGTGACTAGTGGGGTACCGCATGGATCGGTGCTGGGACCCCAGTTATTCACAATATATATTAATGATTTAGATGAGGGAACTAAATGTAATATCTCCAAATTTGCAGATGACACAAAGCTGGGTGGGAGGGTGAACTGTGAGGAGGATGCAGAGATGCTTCAGTGTGATGTGGACAAGCTGAGTGAGTGGGCAAATGCATGGCAGATGCAGTATAATGTGGATAAATGTGAGGTTATCCATTTTGGTAGCAAAAACAGGAAGGCAGATTATTATCTGAATGGCTATAAATTGAGAGAGGGGAATGTGCAACGAGACCTGGGTGTCCTCGTACACCAGTCCCTGAAGGTAAGCATGCAGGTGCAGCAGGTGGTAAAGAAGGCAAATGGTATGTTGGCCTTCATAGCGAGAGGATTCGAGTACAGGAACAGGGATGTCTTGCTGCAATTATACAGGGCCTTAGTGAAACCACACCTGGAATACTGTGTGCAGCTTTGGTCTCCTTATCTGAGGAAGGATGTTCTTGCTATAGAGGGAGTGCAGCGAAGGTTTACCAGACTGATTCCTGGGATGGCGGGACTGATATATGAGGAGAGATTGAGTCGATTAGGATTATATTCGCTGGAGTTCAGAAGAATGAGAGGGGATCTCATAGAAACCTATAAAATTCTAACAGGACTAGACAGGGTAGATGCAGGAAGGATTTTCCCGATGGTGGGGGAGTCCAGAACCAGGGATCATAGTCTGAGGATATGGGGTAGACCATTTAGGACTGAGATGAGGAGAAATTTCTTCACCGAGAGAGTGGTGAGCCTGTGGAATTCGTTACCACAGAAAGTAGTTGAGGCCAAAACATTGTATGTTTTCAAGAAGGAGTTAGATATAGCTCTTGGGGCGAAAGGGATCAAAGTGGGAGCAGACTATTGAGTTGGATGATCAGCCATGATCATAGTGAATAGCGGAGCAGATCGAAGGGCCGAATGGCCTACTCCTGCTCCTATTTTCTATGTTTCTAAGTTTATATTTCTATATGTCTATGTGTCCACATGTGTCTTTGTGTCACATGTCTGTGAGATTTAATTGAATTAGTCTGGGTGCTTTGGTCTAAGAAGGGAGGTTAGGCTTGAAATGTTAATTAGGGAAACATGGGGAAGTTTAAAAACATAGGTGTCAGGGAATATTTGCATTTTGAAATAAACCAGGCTAGATTGCTTTCAAAGGAGGGGTGAAATGTGCCACCTAGCCAGCTGAAGTTTAGAAACAGTGTGTTTATTTTTCCCAAAGATTACTGATAAAACTTAATGCTATAAGAGGGTTTTATTATCAGGGGGATAAAGTCAAAAGACATAGTGAAACAATGGGTATTTGCATTCAAAGGGGAAAATATGCAAAGACTGTTTGTAAGGGAAGCCATTTTTAAGATCTTACAAGTGCGAAAAGCCTTCAGCATCTATGCCTCAAGCTGCTGTCTTCAAAGGACTGAAGTTAAGAAAACTCACTTGGAATTTAACTTGCTCAGGGTATCATGTTTCTTTGCCTGGGTCTTTTAAAATCTATGAGTCTTACTGTTGCCTTGATGAAAGTGTAATTGGGAGTTAGATTGATTAGAGGATTTAGAAGTTATCACAGTAGTAATTTGTAGATCTATGTATATGTTTAAAATCATTTATCTTATTAATAAATGTTTAATCTAGCTTTATAAAAAAAACCTATGATTTGGTGGTCTTATTACTACTGAATTCAATGCACGCATCTCAAAATTTATACAAATTGAAAATTCGTTGTGACAGTTTCTCTCTGGGATTTGAACAACTCAGCATTTACCATCTGTGTCATAATGCTCTGGGGTTCAGCTCTTTTGTTCATGTTTGAACCAAGGCTATAATGAGATCAGGAGCTGAGTGGCCCAAACTGAGCATCAGTGAGCAGGTTATTGCTAAGCAAGTGCCGCTTGATAGCACTGTTGATGACCCCTTCCACTACTTTACTGATGGTCAAGAGTAGACTGATAGGGCGGTAATTGGTCAGGATGGATTTGTCCTGCTTTTTGTGTACAGGACATACCTGGGCAATTTTCCACATAGCCAGGTAGATGCAAGTGTTGTAGCTGTACTGGAACAGCTTGGCTAGGTGCACGGCAAGTTCTGAAGCACAAGTCTTCAGTACTATTGCTGGAATATTGTCAGGGCCCATAGCCTTTGCAGTATCCAGTGCCTTCAGCTATTTCTTGATACCACGCAGAGTGAATCGAATTGGCTGAAGACTGGCATCTATGATGCTGGGAATCTCTGGAGGAGGCCAAGATGGATCATCCACTCGGCACTTCTGGCTGAAGATTGTTGCAAATGCTTCAGCCTTATCTTTTGAACTGATGTGCTGGGCTCCCCCATCAGAGAAGGTGGTGGTGAGCTGCCTTCTTGAACCGCTGTAGTCCATGTGGTGTAGGTACACCCACAGTGCTGTTAGGAAGGGAGTTCCAGGGTTTTGACCGAGCAATAGTAAAGGAACGGCGATATATTTCCAAGTCAGGATGGTGAGTGACTTGGAGGGGAACTTCCAGGTGGTGGTGTTCCCATCTATCTGCTGCCCTTATTTTTCTAGATGGTAGTGGTCATGGGTTTGAAAGGTGCTGTCAAAGGATCCTTGGTGAATTCCTGTAGTGCATCTTGTAGATGGTACACACATTTGTGGAGCCTCCTCCTCCAGTGAGTTGTGTAATTGTCCACCACTATTCACGACTGGATGTGGCAGCACTGCAGAGCTTAGATCTGATCCATTGGTTGTGGGATCACTTAGCTCTGCCTATCACTTGCTGCTTATGCTGTTTGGCACGCAGGTAGTCCTGTGTTATAGCTTCACCAGGTTGACACCTCATTTTTATGTATGCCTGGTGCTGTTCCTGGCATGCCCTCCTGCACTCTTCCTTGAACCATCACTTACTTGTACAGTCCACACGTTGTGCCCCATGTTGGTAAGGGTGCCATTATGGGTAAGCTGTGCGTATTTCAGGAATTCCCAATGTCAGCAGATCCTGACATGAAGCAGCCCTGACTTGGCACACATTTCTGAAATTTGGACTACACAGGTCTCCTGAACTTTCAGCTGAATGTATGTTCACTTAAACATTCAAGGACAACGGGCAATCAATGAACTGTGCCAACTCCTTCCAAAGGACCTGTAGCCTCTCACCAGGGCACAGAAGGCTCAGCCAGTGGCTGTCAAAGTCAGGGCCGATCTAAACTGCTACACAGCCAGGTCATTCCAGGAGGGAGCTAGTGACAAAGCAAACATCTCCCAGAACATCATCCATTGCTGAGGTGACAGGGATGGAATGTAAGGGGAGCTGAGTTCATTGTTTTGTCTTTCTGCAGAGAAAAGCAGGTGGAGTAGGCTCATGGCTTTGCCAGGATAGTAACACTGCCAGTAGAGCAGGGAATCATCGACTCTCCATGTCCCCAAGTCAACAGCAAGAGGAACCACAAGATATTCCACTTCATCAGTTTGCAGATAGTCTACAGCCATACACAAACCATCATGTTGGTGAATGCCCGCTATCGTGGCACTAACCACAATGCCATCACCCTGAGGCAGTCTTCCATTCCTCTCACAAAGAACCAGAGGGTGGCTACTTGGATGGAGACACGTGTTTAACCCTCTACACCTGACTGATGACAGCCCCTGCCCACCTCTGCCAGCTAAGCATACAGGGACAATGGGCGTACAATGTGATGTTGCCACTGGAAACAGTGTGGAGTGGACGGCTTCACTGCCAAGACTGCACGGGGAGTTCCCTATAATTGTCTCCGGGGCAGGTCTACATTGGCAGTGGGGTCTGCCTTGTTCTCAAATGAAGGCAGCAGAAATCCAGAGACCACCTCAGGAGGAAGAGGTGGAAGAGGAAGTTCGAAGGGGAGGAGGAGGAAGGGGAGGAGAAAGATGGAAGGGGAAGGAGAGGTGGAGGGGAGGAGGGGATGGAGGGGAGGAGGAGGGGGAGGTGGAGATGAGGTAGGGGGGAGGAAGAAGAGGATGGGAAGAGGAGGGTAGATGCAGGAGGAGGCGATGGAGGAGGGAGGAGAAGGGGAGGAAGATGGAAGGAGAGGGGGAGATGGAGGAGGAGGAGGAGGTGGGGAGGATGGTAGGAGAAGGAGGAAGCAATGGAGGAGGGGCTGAGGAGGGGGAGGAAGAGGAAGAGGAGGGGAGGAGGAGGGTAGGAGCAGGAAGAGGCGATGGAGGGTGGGATGAGGAGGGAGAGGAGGGGCAGGGTGAAGAGAGAAGTGGCGTCCGGGACCCTTTCACTCTGGACAGCTGTAGTGAGCTCCTGCTTAGGCTCCGGATCCTTTGGTGGTTGTACTTCTCCACTGTGGCTCCTCTATTCCCCCCGCCGCTCCCCATATCCATCTGCAATATCACATCACACTGCCCCCTTCATCCAAACGCTGCAGAAAAAAATCAATATAACCCTTTCCAAACAATATCTTCAGTGCCTGTCTTGCAGGTATCTCTGTCTGTCACAATGCTACCTCAGTGACTGCAGCCTTGCTGCTGGTAGGCCACTGATTCTAACTGGGACTGGGCTGGGCGAGGCAGGGGTGGCGGAGGAACTGCAGATGACCTTGTAGGATGACCTCAAGCAGCTCTGGGCTGAATAGGACTGTACCACTTCAGACTGGGTGGCAGCAGTCTGGTGTGGCGGACTGGCAGCAGCAAGAATACTGGCAGTGGAGGGAGCATGAACTGATCACACTGAGGGAAGGCAGCAATTTCACTGTGTCATGAAAATGTAATAATTTCATAATATTACAGTGATTTGTTATAAAGATAGGTTAATAGTGGGGTTTGGATTAGTTTCTCTGTGAGTTTGTGTGTGTGTGTGGGTTTTAATTGAACTGCAGACAGCTGGTCTGGAGCTTTTGAGTTATCAGAAGAGAAGCTAGGTTTGAAATGCCAAGTACATAAACATGGCTGAAGTTTCAGAATGTGCGGTGTGAAGAACATTTGCATTTTTAGATAAACCAGAGTAGTTTGAATTTCAAAGAGATGATGGGATGTTACACCTAGCCATAAGAGGCTAAGCCAAACAGTGTGTTTATTTTTCCCATAGGTTACTGATAATATGAGCACTATGAAAGATTTATTTTATGGAGAAAGTAAAATTGCAAAGACATATTGGGACAATGGAATTTACATTCCAAAGGGAGAAACCTGTATATAGGAGATGAGGTTATGTGTAAAGGAGAAGGCATTTTAAGATCTAACAACTGTGAAAAGCCTCCAGCCTGTATGTATTAAGTTGCTGTCTACAGGGACCGAAGCTAAGAAAATTCACTGTGAATATCACTGTCCAGGGTATTGTGTGCTTTGCCTGGGTCTGTTGAAATCTATTTTGCTTTACTGTTGCCTTTACGGAGGTGTAACTGGGAGTTGGATTAATTAGGATATTTAGGAGTTATTATAGTAGTAATTTGTAGACTTATGTATGTGCTTAAAATCATTTCTTCCATTAAAAAACGTTTAATTTAGTTTTGTAAAAAGCCTCTAAGACTCGGTGGATTTATACTACTGAATTCATGGCATGCATCTCAAAATAAAATACAAATTGCAAAACAGTTGTGACAGCTGTTTCAAGTTTCCCCCTGTGATTTGAGCAGATCAGCATTTACCATCAGCTGTACCATAACACACTGCCACTCTCCCAGGACGGGACCTCAGCAGTCCTATTGGAGGACAGACCGATGGACTGCTGAGAGAATCTGTAACCCCCTCTAAGCACTGAGACCAACATCCATGATGGCAGCAGAATCTGGCTCTGCAACACCAACAAACATGGGTCTTAGGACCTCAATCTTAGTTTCCACTGAGTTGTTGGGTGGCTTCTGTCCACGCTGAACTGGGAGCTACCAGACACTGCACCACAGTTGGGTCTACAAGCACGGTCAATGGACCTGACCACCACCTCCATACTGGAAAGACTAGGCTCCAAACTCTGTGCAATGCTCTGTCTTAAGTTGGAGTTGGACTCCTCCATACTCCTGAACAGTGATGAGAGACTTTCGGGCAGAGCTGCTAATGCACTAAACATCTCGATGTACATGTTCATCAACTGTATGCTGCCCCAAAGTCTTCATCTGAGGCCCCTATAGCAGAGCTCATGTGTGGCCTCGCCCTCCGACGAGCTCCCACACGAGCTATCCTTTTCTCCTGCCTGATTGCAGGCCACTCACGTTCAGTGAGTTCACATGCAGATCCCGAGGCCAAAACTTTACATCCTGCGGGCGGGTGGGCATGTGCCCGACCCAAATGGGCATGAAATCATGCGAGATGTCACGAGCGAGCGTCCCGGAGTCATTGCACGCTAGGAAGATATTTCGCTCAGTGGGCATGTGCAAAAGTCGGAAGAGCGCCCGCCAACAATTAAGAGGGCAATTAAGCCCATTAACGGCCCAAATGCAAGCGATTTTTCATGGCATATCCAACCTTACAGTTGGCGGACACAGGGCTTTACATTTTTGATGAAACCTCATCCAAGGGCGGGATGAAATCTCCGTTAGGTTTTAAAATTAAAATAAATATCTGGGAAGTGTTTTCTTTTTTGAGGTCAGCATTCAGTTGCTGGATTGTGCTGCGTGGACATCTTTTGCAGCATTTTTGTGCTTTCGTCTATTATTTGGAGGTCTGCAGCTCCCTGAGGCAGCTGCCTGCCTTCAGGGAGCTCAGTGGAAGCGCTCACCAGCACCCGCAGTGCCGTTGGCGCCTGCCCTCTTCCCGTCTCCTGCCATTAATTAGCCAGCCAGTGTAAGATTGCGGTCGGGGGCTGATTGCAAGCGGAAGCGCATTTCGCGTCCACTCCTGGGCCCGCCAATTTCACGTGCCCAACGAGCGCAAAATTCAGGCCCAAATCTACTTAACCCTCTACAGTTTACACAGTTCCAGTAACTGAGTTGTGGCTGCGAGTGCGTGTTTCCTCTTCAACAACGTTGTGCTGTTGCTCTTCCCCTCCTCCCGAGGCTGCTGTGGCTGGAATCTGAAAACAGGAAATCGAAAGGGGAGGGTGGAGTATAGGGTCCAGGGTGGGGAGGAAAGCAAGAAGTTCATGGTCCATGGCCACACCATCAGCAGCTTGCACTTCATACCAGATAGCAGGATTAGGGTAAAGAGAGATTTGATTGGGAGCAAAAGGCAGGAACATCTGCAATCTTCTTTGCAATGCTGAATGCTACGGTCTGTGTTGCAGACGGCCCCATGATGCAGAAGCACCTCCTCCCTATGGCATAGGTGATGTTGGCTTAGCACTGAGTGCATGCTGATGGAATTAGCGCACTCCAGGATCTGGGAGTTGGTGATCTTGTCCTGCCAAGAGATGCTGAGGAAGCACCTGAGACAGTGAAGGTGGAAACTGTTCAGCCTTTCCTCCTGCCTAGCATATGTTGTCTAGGTCTCAGCACTATGGAAGAGTGCGCTGAGGACACAGGCTTGGTCGACTCGCAGCTTGGTGTTCTCAGCCAGGTTGCGGTTCCTCCATACATTCTTACTCAGCTTGAATATGATATAGTTGCAGCTTTTGCAGTGCATGTGTTAATTTCAGACACAATGACAGTTGTTGGCGATTGTGAAGCCTCGATATGTCAAGTTAACAACCACCTCCAGCATCACTTTGTCTATGCTGATAGATGACGGTATGGTAACATCCTGGACCATGACATCGATCTCCCTAATGCTGATGGTCAAACCAAACTCTTTACAGGGATTCTGTCCACTTGCTGCTGCAGGTGTTCTTCTGCATGGAATGTTAGTGCATTATCATTGGTGTAGAGCAACTCTCTGATGAGGACTTGGCTCAACTTTATCTTAGATCTCAGACAGGCAAGGCTGAGCAGCTTTCCGTCAGTTCTGGTATGTAAGTGGACACTCTCTGTAGATGACCTGAAGGCATATGACAGCAGCAAAGAGAAGAATATGCCAAAGAGTGTCGGTGTCAGAACACAACCCTGTTTGACCCTGCTGCGAGCCTCAGTGGGCTCCGATGTTGCCCTGCTAAGCTGACCTTACCCATCATGTTGTCATGGAAAGGTGAGATCACACTGGGCAGCTTCCGTGGACAGTCAGTTTTCTCCAGCAGCTTAAACAGACTGCCTTTGCTTACATGGTCAATGCCTTGATGAGATTGATGAAGGCAATGTATAGTGGTCTCCTGTGCTCACGGCATTCCCCATGTAGCTGCCAGGCTGAGGAGATCATGTCAGTTTTCAGTCTTCCAGATCTGAAACCACACTGGGATTCAGGATAGATGATTTCCGCCAGGATCTGCAGTCTGTCCAGGGCGAATGCTTTCCCCACAATGCTCAGGAGGGAAATGCCTCAATAGTTGCTGTAGTCTCTGCAGCCGCCCTTGTTCCTGTGCAGGGTCACAATCTTTGCATCATGTGTATCCTGGGGCACTGCTCCCACCCTCCAGCAGGGAAGATGGTACCAATGCTGCAGGGGTGCCGGTTTCCCATGCTTGATGAGTTCAGGCAGTAGAGTGTCATCATCTGGAGCTTTGCCCATGACAAGCGAGTCATTAGCTTTGCTGAGCTCCTTCACTATGGGTTCAATATCTAGCTCTGCCATGACAGCCAGGCTTTCTATTGTGTCTACAGCTTCCTCGGTGACAGTGTTCCCCCTAGAGTACAACTCAAGGTAGTGTTCCACCCACCTCTCCAAAGGTTTATTGCAGTTGGCAATGACCTCCTATACCTTTGTTTTCAATGGAGTTATTTTGCTGTTGGGCCTGTGGAATTTTTGATCGCTTCATATATGCCCCAAGCATTTCTTATGTAAAAGGACATTTGGATATCCTGGCAAAGTTGCACCCAGCAGCCTGTTGGACTTTACTTTGAACAGCTCTTAGTGCATTCAATCTTCTCCAAAAGGCATTTGATAAGGTGCCACACAAAAGGTTAATACACAAGATAAGGGCTCATGGAGTTTGTGGGTGATATATTAGCACAGCTAGTTAACGGGCAGGATTCAGGGTGTAGGGAGAAAGGGGGCATTTTCAAATTGGCAGGCTGTGACAAGTGGGGTGTTGGAGGGTTCAGTGCTGGTGCATCAGTTATTTATAATCTTATATCACTGGTTCAGATGAGGGATCTAAGAGTAATGTATTGAAGTTCGCTGATGATACAAAGTGAGATGGGAAGGTAAGCTGTGAGGAGGACACAGAGAGGCTGCAAAGAGATATAAACAGGTTAAGTGAGTGGGCAACAAAATAACAGATGGAGTATAATGCAACGAAGTGTGAGATTATTCACTTCAGTTATAAGAATAGTAAAGCAAAATATTTTTTGAAAGGTGTGAAACTTGTAAATGTCGATTGAATGGGTTTATATTCTCTGGAATTTAGAAGAATGAGAGGTGATCTCAGTAAAACCTACAAGATTCTGAAGGGGCTTGACAGGGTAGATACTGAGTGATTGTTTCCCCTGGGGTGGGGAATCTAGAACACGGGGGCACAGTCTCAGGATAAGGGGATGATCATTTAGGACTGAGATGAAGAGAAATTTCTTCACTCAAAGTGTTGTGAATCTTTGGAATTCTCTACCCCAGAGAGTTGTGGGTGCTCCTTCGTTGAACATGCTTAAGGCTGGGAGAGACAGATTTTTGGTTTCTCAAGAGAATCAAGGGATTTGGGGAGTGGGTAGAAAAGTGGAGTTGAAGCCCAAGATTAGCCATGGTTGTATTGAAGAGCAGAACAAGCTCGATGGGCAGTATGGTCTACTCCTGCTCCTACTTCTTATGAAATTACGTTCTGCCCACTCAGATCTCTCCTGTTAATAATGAGAGTGGATACCAAGAATGACCACGGTTGTCATAAAAGAACACAAGAGTTAGGATCAGGAGTAGACCACTCAGTCCCTCGAGCCTGCTCAGCCATTCAATAAGATCATGGCTGATCTGATTGTGGCCTCTTATTCTGTCTGCACCCCCCACCCACTTGTCGATCAAAAGTCTCAGCCTTGAATAATACTCGATGATCCAGCCTCCACTGCTCTTTGGGGAAGAGAATTCCATAGACTAATGACCCTCTGAAAGAAAATAATTCTCCTCATCTCAGTCTTAAATTGAAGATTTTTAAACTGTGTCCCCTAGTTCTAGTCTCTCCCACAAAGGGAAACATCATTTCAGGATCCCTCAGCCCCCTCAGGATCTTATATTTCAATAAGATCACCTCTTTTTCTTCTATGTTCCAATGAGGATAGGCTCAAACTGCTCAGCCTTTCCCGATAAGAAACCCCTCCAGCCCAGGAATCAGCTGAGTGAACCTTCACTGATTTGCTTTTAATGCAATTATATCCTGAGTAAGGAGACCAAAACTGTACAGTATTCCAGATGTGGTCTCACCAAGGCCCTGTACAGCTGCAGTAAAACTTCCCTACTTTTATATCCCATTCCCCTTGCAATAAACACCAACATTCCATTTGCCTTCCTAATCACTTGCTGTATCTGCACACTAACTTTTTGTGATTCATGTACCAGGACACCCAGATCCCTCTATGCCTCAGGGTTCTGCAATCGCTCTTCACTGAAATAGTATAGTGCTTTTCTATTCTTCCTGCTAAAGTGGGCAAGTTCCCATTTTCTCACATTATACTCCATCTGACAAATTTTTGCCCACTTACTTAACCTATTTAAATCCCTTTGTAGATTCTTTATATCCTCCTGATAACTTATATTCTTACCTGCCTATCTATGTCCAGGGCCTGGGAGAGGTGTAGGCAGACAGTGGCAAACAGCAGGGCCCAGGGGCTGGAGGGGACTCGTTGCTCTAAATGGAATTTATTGTTGTCCCCAAGCCAGAGGCTGAGCTGCAGACCTGAAGGAATGCGTTTTTAAAAATCAGACCCTCACCCTGAGATTTCTGATATTTTTAAAGTCAGTCTGTCAGGCCAATTTCACTGAATTACTGTTTCTGACCTTCACACAGCTTTGTGATTCTGAATTTTTTTTAAAGCCTGCCAGAAAACCACAAAGTTGCCTGAAGGCCAGAAACAGCAGCAGTGTAGCAACTGAAAGTGCTCTTGCTTGAAAAAGGGTAAGTGAAATCTCTATTTTAGAGCCAATTAGATACTTGGGCAATGTTGGAGAGGTGGGGTGGGGAGGCTGGGGGATGTTGGAAGGGTGTGGGGGAGGTTGGGTGCAGTTGGAGGGGTGGGGCAGGTTGGGTGTTCTTGGAGGGGTGAGTGGGTGTTGAGGGGAGTTGGAGGGTGAGGATGGGAGGCTGGGTGCTGTTGGAGAGGTGAGCAGGAGGTTGGGGGTGTTAGAGGGGTGTGGGGGAGGTTGGTGTTGTTTTGGTGGGGTGGGGGGAGGTTGGGTGCTGTTGGAGGGGTGGAGGGAGGTTAGGTGTTCTTGGAGGGGTGAGTGGATGTTGGGGGGTGTTGGAGGGGTGTGGAGGGGAGTCTGGGTACTGTTGGAGGGGTGGTGAGGAGGTTGGGGGTGTTAGGGAGGTGTGGGGGAGGTTGGGGAGTTTTTGAGGGGTGGGTGGGGAAGTTGGGGGGTGTTGGATGGGTGGGGGGAGGTTGGGGGGTGTTGGATGGGTGGGGGGAGGTTGGGGAGAGTTGGAGGAGTGGGGGGAGGTTGGAGGGTGTTGGAGGAGTCGGTGGGGAGGTCGGGGGGCTGTTGAAGGGGTGTAGGCTGTTGGGGAGTTTTGGAGCGGTGGGGGGAGGTTGGGTGCTGTTGGAGGCATGGAGGAGAAGTTGGGGGTTAATGGAGTGGTGTGGGGAGAGTTTGGAAGGTGGGGTGGTATGGAGGGAGGTTGAGGTGGCAGGGGTGGGATGGCAGGGACGGTGTGGGGAGAGTTTGGAAGGTGGGGCGGTATGGAGGGAGGTTGAGGTGGCAGGGGTGGGATGGCAGGGACGGTGTGGGGAGAGTTTGGAAGGTGGGGCGGTATGGAGGGAGTTTGAGGTGGCAGGGGTGGGATGGCAGGGACGGTGTGGGGAGAGTTTGGAAGGTGGGGCGGTATGGAGGGAGTTTGAGGTGGCAGGGGTGGGATGGCAGGGACGGTGTGGGGTGGGGGTGTCACTCTTTTTTTGCTGTTGAAGTTTCTTATTTATTAATTACATTTTTCCATTTTAGGCTGTAAATTCACAGACAGCAATACAGCTTGTAAGACAGCTTCTGGGGGAAGAGGAAACAATCCAGTTCTTGGATTAAGGCCATATTGAATTTATGTACCATGTATCTTTCTAAAAAATTCATATCAACAATTCAGTCTAAATTCTGGTACATGTCTGATTGACAAATCCTGGGGATAGTGTCATTATTGAAAAAGGAGCAGATGTCATTTATGGTATGCTATGGGTTAGTGCCAGAGAAGTCAGAATGGTAAGGTTGTATTAGCTACATAGTTGCATTGTTTTGTAAATGTAGTGATTTATTTGTAGCCACTCTCCTAACATCAGTTGATTGCTCTGTGATTAATTATCCTTAGAGAATCAGCATTGGGCCGTCAATTTCACCATTGCTGCACCATTAATTTCACCATTGCCGCAGCTACTCTGCTTACTGCATGCAGATGTAATGAAAGAAACAAAAAACCTACATTTAAACAGTACCTTTCACAATGTCCCAAATTGCTTTACAGCCAATTAAATATTTTTGTGTTGTAGTCACTAGTATAATGTCGGCAAAGTTATCGAATGGCAGAGCAGCTCAAGAGACCAAATGACTTACACCTGCTCCTAATACATAGAAACATAGAAAATGCGAACAGGAGTAGGCCATTCGGCCCTTCGAGCCTGCTCCGCCATTCATTATGATCATGGCTGATCATCCAACTCAATAGCCTGCTCCCGCTTTCTCCCCATATCCTTTGATCCCTTTCGCCCCCAAGAGCTATATCTAACTCCTTCTTGAAAACATGCAATGTTTTGGCCTCAACTACTTTCTGTGGTAACGAATTCCACAGGCTCACCACTCTCTGTGTGAAGAAATTTCTCCTCATCTCAGTCCTAAATGGTCTACCCCGTATCCTCAGACTGTGAGCCCTGGTTCTGGGCTCCCCCACCATTGGGAACATCCTTCCTGCATCTACCCTGTCTAGTCCTGTTAGAATTTTAGAGATAGAAACATACGTATGTTCATATGTCATTTGGATGGATGAGGTGAACTGGGCTAGATTACCTTTGTCATCATAATTATTTTGATGAACAGAGGATGGAATCATGGCTGGAGCTCTGTTTATTTTGTTGCCAATGGAAGTTTACTATGAGTGGGCTTTGTGGGGTGAGATTACCAGGACAAGAGTGCGTAAAGGGCTCACAGTGAATCAGTAACCTGTTTAACACTGCACGTGATGTAATGTAATGTTGGAACTGTATAAAATACGGGTTAGGCCACAGCTTGAATTGTGTGTACAGTTCTGGTCACCAAATTACAGGAAAGACATAATTGCTCTGGAGAGAGTGCAGAGGAGATTTACAAGAATGTTGCCAGGTCTTGAAAATTGCATAAGAGGAGAGATTGGATAGGCTAGGGTTGTTTTCCTTAGAACAAAGGACGCTAAGGGGTGACCTAATTGAGGTGTACAAAATTATGAGGGGCCTAGATAGGGTAGACAGGAAAGACCTGTTTCCCCCAGCTGAGGGGTCAATTACCAGGGGGCACGGATTGAAGGTGATTGGTAGAAGGATTAGAGGGGACATGAGGGAAAACATTTTCACCCATAGGGTAGTGGGCGTCTGGAATTCACTGCCTAAGTTGGTGGTTGAAGTTGAAACGCTCAACTTGTCTTTTTATTCAATCATGGGATGTGGGCATTGGTTAGGCCAGCATTTATTGCCCACCCCTAATTGCCCTTGTTCAAAGGGCATTTAAGAGTCAACCACATTGCTGTGGATCTGGAGTCACATGTAGGCCAGACCAGATAAGGGCAGCAGATTTCCTTCCCTAAAGGACATTAGTGAACCAGATGGATTTTTACAACAATCGGCAATGGTTTCATGGTCATTGTTAGACTTTTAATTCCAGATTTTTATTGAATACAAATTCCACCATCTGCCGTGGTGGGATTCGAACCCAGGTTCCCAGAGCATTACCCTGGGTCTCTGGATTACTGGTCCAGCATCAATTCACTTAAAAGGTACCTGGATTTGCACCTGAACAGCTGTAACCTACAAGGCTTCAGACCAAGTACTGGAAAATGGAACTAAAAATGTACAGCTCGCTTCTATTTTTCTCTTTATTTGGCTGATGCAGACATGATGGGTTGAATGGCCTCTTTCTGTGCCATAACTTTTCTATGATTCTCAAGAGTCCTTTCCATTGACTTCAATTTTGCCCTTAGGTCCACTTACCTATTATCCCAATCTATATTTGTGCTTTTATGAGTTTTTTGAGGTATTGAAATGTCATGATAGATTTGTGTTGAATAGTCGATATTGGAAAAATATTGTATAGAAAAGCAGTAATCAGCAGAGTCTTCACACTTGCTGATCAAGAAAACACAGATACAATTGTGAACCATTTAATCTTTGTCCACTGGCTTCTTAAAAGTTTTGTCAGACAGAGACATCTGAGGGCTCCAATGCTTTTCACTGACAGTGAAGACCTATGCTGTTCAACCATTCCACTTTGTTGCTCAGGAGTCACTTGATCTTTCTATCCTGCGAGATTACTGATAAAATATAAAGTCTTCTGCTTATACAGAATGGAAAAAGGTCTTGTGCAGTTTATCTGGGCTGAATCTTTCCCCCAAAATGAATTTACTGTCACCGTGCCCATATGGTGCAATGTGCAGGGCATGTTAATGAGGGCTGAGGCAGTCACTGAAATCAGTGTTATAAATAACTAATGGGATATTTTCCTGTCAAATTAACAATTTTGCACAATGCTGTTAAAGTAAAATTTGTACTCTTTGGTTTGTTCAATGGTCATGGCGGGATCACCTATAGGACACACATAACCAACACTGCATTATATTGTTGCTGCTCTTAATATTAATGACCCATGCTGTATATATATATCGGGTCATATTTGTAACCAGATGCTAACGATGGGTGTTATAATTTTACAAAGACCTTTCTGTGATTGGTGAATCTTGAAAAGGGGAAAAATATCATGCGTGATTGAGGAGGAGGGTTAAGTGTTGGGTGGGGGGGCATGGGGTATGGGAATAAGGGGCCCAGAAGGAGGTGGTATACCAGGGCCCATGATTTCTCCCCCTGGCCCTATGTCATCAGCAAATTTAGCTGCCATACATTCGGTCCCTTCATCCGAATTGTTGAAACTATTGTAAATAGTTGAGGCCCCAGCACTGATCTTGTGGGATTCCACTAGTTCCAGCTTGTCAACCTGAAAATGACCCATTTATCCCTGCTCTCTGCTTCCTGTTAGCTAACCAATCCTTTATCCATGCCACTGTTTTACTCCCTAGACCACAGACTCTTATCTTGTGCAGTAACCTTTGATGTGGCACCTTATCAAATACCTTGTGGAAATCCAAGTACACCACATCTACAGGTGCCCCTTTATCCTTGCTTGTTACTTCCTCAAAAAACTCTAATAAATTAGTTAAACACGATTTCATAAAACCATGTTGGCTCTGCCTGATTGCATTATGATTTTCTAAATGTCCTATTACCTCCTTAATAGTGGATTCTAGCATTTTCCCAATGATAGATGTTAGACTAACTGGCCTATTGCTTTTGGTTTTCTATCTCCTCTCTTGAATAGAGGTGTTACATTTGCAATTATCCAATCTGCTGGGACCTTTCCAAAATCCAAGAAATTTTGAAAGATTAGAACCAATGCATCTCCTATCTCTGCAGCCACTTCTGTTAAGGCCCTAGGATGTAGGCCACCAGGTCATGGGCACTTGTCAGCCTTTAGTTCTAATAGCTTTCCCAGTACCTTTTCCTTAGTGGTTGTCATTGTTTTAAGTTCCTCTTTCCCTTTTACTTCTTGATTTTCAAGTATTCTTGGGATGTTTTTTGTGCCTTCTGTGGTGAAGATAGGCACAAAATACCTGTTCAACATTTCTACCATTTCCTTGTTTCTGTTTTTAACTCCCCAGTCTCAGCCCCTAAGAGACCAACACTCACCTTAGTTACTCTTTTCCCTTTTAAATACTTGTAGAAACTCTTACTATATGTTTTTATATTCCTCGCTAGCTTTCTCTCATACTCTAATTTCTCCCTCATTTTCCAAGTCATTCTTTGCTGGTTTCTAAAACCTACCCAATCTCCTGACCTAACACTAATCTTCACTGGTATCAGTAGTCAGAGAATTTTGTGTATAATTAATGAACAGCACTGCGATGTACCATCAATGACCAGAGAGCCATGGTAAACTAACAATCAGCAAAGTTATTATATAACATCAGTTACTACAAGAATGCTTCATCATCAATGATCAGCTGCGATATGCCATCAAGGGACTCGAGGGGTAAAATTACAGAGAGAGTTTACACAAACTGGAATTATAATCCATGGAATTTAGAGGATTGAGTGGTGATTTGATCAAAGTTCTCAAGATTTTAAGGGGAACAGTAGGGTAGATTGGAAGAAACTATTCCCATTGGTCAGGGAGTCTAGGAGCAGGGAGCAGAGAGTAAAAATGAGATCCAGTCATTTCAGGAGTAAGATTGGGAAACAATGCTACACACAAAGGCTGGGAGAAGTGTGGGACTCTCTTCTATAAACTGCAATTGATGCTAATTGCTGAACTGTTCATTTTAAATCTGAGGTTTTTGCTATCCGAGGTATTAAGCGATATCGGGCAAAGGCAGGTATCTGCATATGGGTCACAGATCAACCACAATCTTATTAAATGACAGAACAGACTCAGGGGCTTGAATGGCCTGTTCTGTTCCTATGACCCTGTACTCAGTACTGGTCAAAATCTTGGAACGTCAGCCCTAACATTCCAGGGTGCCATCGCCACACGGTCAGCAGCATGTCAAAACACCAGCACCTACTAGAGGAGTTCAAGATGAGTGATAAATGGCAGTGTTGTCAACCACAGCCACATTTCGTTAGTGAATTAGAAAAGGACTACGGATAGACTGAAGGCTGGGATAGGAAGCAGGTCAGATAAATGGGTTTACCAGTTGAAGGGACTTTGGGATAGTTTATACTCCCAAATGAAGATGACAAATTTGGTGGTGCCTCCTGTTCCCAGTGGCAGTGTTGGTGGTTCCTGTTCCCAGTGATGGTGTTGTTGTTTCCTGTTCCCAGTGACAGTGTTGTTGTTTCCTGTTCCCAGTGACTGTGTTGGTGATGTTTCCTGTTCCCGGTGATGGTGTTGTTGTTTCCTGTTCCCAGTGACCCCGTTGGTGGTGTTTCCTGTTCCCAGTGGCGGTGTTGGTGTTTTCTGTTCCCAGTGGCGGTGTTGGTGGTTCCTGTTCCCAGTGACGGTGTTGTTGTTTCCTGTTCCCAGTGACGGTGTTGTTGTTTCCTGTTCCCAGTGACGGTGTTGTTGTTTCCTGTTCCCAGTGACTGTATTGGTGATGTTTCCTGTTCCCGGTGATGGTGTTGTTGTTTCCTGTTCCCAGTGATGGCGTTGGTGGTGTTTCCAGTTCCCAGTGGCGGTGTTGGTGTTTCCTATTCCCAGTGGCAGTGTTGGTGGTTCCTGTTCCCAGTGATGGTGTTGTTGTTTCCTGTTCCCAGTGGCGGTGTTGTTGTTTCCTGTTCCCAGTGACTGTGTTGGTGATGTTTCCTGTTCCCGGTGATGGTGTTGTTGTTTCCTGTTCCCAGTGACGGCGTTGGTGGTGTTTCCTGTTCCCAGTGGCGGTGTTGGTGTTTCCTGTTCCCAGTGGCAGTGTTGGTGGTTCCTGTTCCCAGTGACGGTGTTGTTGTTTCCTGTTCCCAGAGATGATGTTGGTGGTTCCCATTCCCAGTGACGGTGCTGGTGGTTCTGGTTCCTGTTCCTAGTGATGGTGATGATGGTTCCTGTTCCCAGTGATGGTGATGATGGTTCCTGTTCCCAGTGACGGTAATGATGGTTCCTGTTCCCAGTGGCGGTGTTGGTGGTTCCTGTTCCCAGTGACGGCGTTGTTGTTTCCTGTTCCCAGTGGCGGTGTTGGTGGTTCCTGTTCCCAGTGACAGTGGTGTTGTTTCCTGTTCCCAGTGACGATATTGGTGGTTCCCATTCCCAGTGATGGTGTTGGTGGTTCTGGTTCCTGTTCTCAGTGTTGGTGCTGTTGTTTCTTGTTCCCAGTGATGGTGTTGTTGTTTCCTGTTCCCGGTGATGGTGTTGTTATTTCCTGTTCCCAGTGACGGCGTTGGTGGTGTCTCCTGTTCCCAGTGGCAGTGATGATGGTTCCTGTTCCCAGTGACAGCATTGGTGGTTCCTGTTCCCAGTGACGGTGTTGGTGTTTCCTGTTCCCAGTGGCGGTGTTGGTGGTTACTTTTCCCAGTGACAGTGTTGGTGTTTCCTGCTCCCAGTGACGGTGTTGTTGTTTCCTGTACCCAGCAGCGGTGTTGGTGGTTCCTATTCCCAGTGGCGATGTTGGTGTTTCCTGTTCCCAGTGGTGGTGTTGGCGGTATTTCCTGTTCCCAGTGGTGGTGTTGGTGTTTCCTGTTCCCGGTGATGGTGTTGGTGGTTCCTGTTCCCAGTGATGGTGTTGGTGGTTCCTGTTCCCAGTGATGGTGTAGGTGTTTCCTGTTCCCAGTGACGGTGTTGGTGACTCCTGTTCCCAGTGATGGTGTTTGGGGTTCCTGTTCCCAGTGATGGTGTTGGTGGTTCCTGTTCCCAGTGGCTGTGTTGGTGGTTCCTGTTCCCAGTGATGGTGTTGGTTGTGCTTCCTGTTCCCAGTGATGGTGTTGGTAGTACTTCCCGTTCCCAGTGACGGTGTTGGTGATTCCTGTTCCCAGTGATGGTGTTGGTGGTTCCTGTTCCCAGTGAAGGTGTTGTTGATTCCTGTTCCCAGTGATGGTGTTGGTGGTTCCTGGTTTTCTTATATTCACTTCGCTGGCTAGGCCAGCATTTATTGCCCACCCCTAGTTGCCCTTGAGAAGGTGAACCACTGCAGTCCATGTGGTGTAGGTACACCTACAGTGCTGTTAGGTGTTTCCTGTTCCCAGTGACAGTGCAGTTGATTCCTGTTGCCAGTGACAGTGTTAATGGTTCCTGTTTCCAGTGACAGTGTTGTGTTTACACAGTCATTATGTAACTACAATTAGACAGGGAAATTGAGTGCTATTAACCCTTTGGATTCTGACACCTTTAAAACAGTGTGCACCGCAATTACCCATGAAGCTGTAAATTGCCTACAAATCCCCTCCTTTCTGGAGGCTCTCCCATGAGGTGCTGATTGTGGGGTGGGGTGGGGGGTGGGGGGTGATTCAAGGGTGTCTGATGGGGTGGGTGATTCAGGGGTGTCTGGCAGGGTGGTGATTCAGGCATTTCTCACAGGAGGGGGTGATTCAGGGGGGTAATTCAGGGGGGTCTCATGAGGGTGGCAGTTCAGGGGGTCTGACAGAAGGGGATGATTCAGGGTGAACCACACAGGAGGGAGTAATTCAGGGAGTCTTACAGGGACGGTTACTCAGGGGGTCTCATGGCGGACGGGTAATTCAGGGGATGTCACAAGGGGTTATTTCAGTGGGTCTTATGGAGGGGGGGGTGGATAATTCAGGGGGTGTCTGACAGGAGTGAAGGGGTGCAGTCTGGGTCCAGGGAGGCTGTAACATTTCACAAGTGTCCCAGGGAACTCCTGCTCCTCGTGACCCAATCAACGGAAGTTTATGGTTTAAATGCCTCACTCACACTCAGTCTTAATCATATTATAGGATGTCCACTTGCACAAAAACCTTGCCAAGCTACATCAGAAAGAGTGGGGAATTTAAAATTCCACCGGATACCATGATGGCATTTCAGCCTCGTACCCCCAGAGTTAGCCTCTGGCTAACTGATCTAGTGACATTACCACTACACCACGATTGCCCCCAGAAAGGGCGGGGGTGTGAGCAGCTCAATAATCTGCTGATATTTTACAGCTGTCCTCTGGATTCTGTCAGCTCAGAGCCAGTTCTCTATTGCCTCAATGATTGAATGAGATTCTGGATATTCAATAAGTTGTAAATAGGTTTTCTCAATTTATTAGCTGAACACTGAACATCCCAGAGCGCAAAAGCTGATTAACTGATCATTCATTTCTAGGGGGTTTGCGGGATCTTGCTGTGCGATGACTGTACCATCTGCTCTGGTTCATCTCACAGGAAATCTGATCAAAAGCTCCAGATGCATGTTCCTTTTCCAATCAGAGGGTTAGTTCCTCACCTGTTCCAGGTGTGCAACATATCAGGGTTACTGTTCGCACATCTGTAATGTTTAAAACGTTGCTATTATCTCAGTGAATGGGTGTTCAGCATTAAGCTCCTCCTTGATTCTTTGCTGGTAATATGACAATGTCCTTACATTCAGCAGCTGCTTCTGCAACTAGGGAATCGACACTGTGAGCACATCCTGCGTTTCCCATCAACATTACGGGGTGGACTCCGGGGGGGTTTGGCTGCCAAACCACGACCTTAACTCCAACCATTCCCTCAGCAACCATGTTGTGGCATCTTCGTTGTGCTAGGTCCAGCACAGATACTCACTGAGGATCTAGGAGCTCCCAGTCAGAAAGGCTATGACTGGGTGAAACCCTGAACATTAGTGTAAATGTGGGCCTGGCAGAGTAGAAGGTTGGGCGGTTGGGGGGGTGGGGGGGGGGGGGGCGCGGAGAGTTCTGGAGAGAGGATATATAGGCTAACAAAGCAAAAGGATATGGAAGCCTTGCAGGGCAGCTATTTAGATAATGATGTCCAGAGTGTGACAGGAAGGTACAGGGTGTACAAACATAAAAAAAAGCAGCAAACAGAATCAAAAGGGGAAAAAATGGTAAAAAAAAAGCAAAGTTAAATGCACTTCGTATTCGGAACAAAATAACTGAATTAACGACACAAATAGAGGTTATTGGGTATGATCTTATAGTCATTATAGAGACGTGGTTACAAGGAGATCAAAGCTGGGAACTAAGTATTCAGGGGTATGTGACTTTTCGAAAGGACAGGCAGAAGGAAAGGGTGGTGAGGTAGCTTTGTTAGTACGAGATGGAGTAAGTACGACAGCAAGAAAGGATCTTGGATCGGGAGATGTAGAATCCATATGGGTGGAGGTAAGAAATAACAAAGGGAAGGAGACACTGTTGGGAGTAGTCTATAGGCCCCCTGACAGTAGCTATTGTATAGGACAGAGAATCAGGAGATAATTAGGGCATATAAAAAGGCAGTACATTAATCATGGGTGACTTTAATCTTCATGTAGATTGGGAAAATCAAATTGGCAGAGGTAGACATGAGCAAGAATTCATAGAGTGTATTCAGGACAGTTTCCTAGAACAATATGTTGTGAATCCAATCCAACAGGCTATTTTGGATCTGCTAACGTGTAATGAGGCAGGTTTAATAAATGATCTCAGAGTAAAGGATCCCCTAGGAAACAGTGACCATAATATAGTAGAATTTAGCATTCAGTTTGAGAGTGAGAAACTTGGGTCAGAAACAACTGCGCTAAACTTAAATAAGGGTAGTTACAAAGGAATGAGGGCAGATTTGGCAGGAGTGGACTGGGAAAGGAGTTTAGCAGAAAAGACAATTGATGAACAATGGCAGATCTTTAAGAAAATAGTTCATGACTCTCAACAAAGATATATCCCCAGTGAGAAAGAAGGGTTCTAGGAAGGGGATAAACCAACCATGGTTAACCAAGGAAGTTAAGGATAATATCAGATTGAAAGAAAAAACATACAATGTGGCAACGATTAGTGGTAAACCAGAGGATTGGGAAAGTTTTAAAAACCAACAAAAGATGATTTAAAAAAATAGGAGGAGAAAATAAACTTTGAGGGTAAACTAGCAAGTAATATAAAAACAGGCAGTAAGAGCTTCTTTAAGTGTATAAAAAGGAAGAGAGAGGCCAAAGCGAACATAGGCCCCTTAGAGAATGAGGCTGGGTAAATAATGATGGGGAACCAGGGAATGGCAGAGGAGTTGAATAAATATTTTGCTTCAGTCTTCACAGTAGAAGACACTAATAGCATTCCAAAAATACTAAATAATCAAGGGGAAAAGTCGGGGGTGGGTGTGGAGGAAATAAATACAATAACTATTACTAGAGAAAACTTAATAGGGAAACTAATGAGGCTAAAGGCCAATAAGTGCCCTGGACCTGATGGGTTGCATCCTAGGATATTGAAGGAAGTAGCTACAGAGACAGTGGATGCACAGGTAGTAATCTTCCAATAACCCTTAGATTCTGGAAAAGTCCCAGCGGATTGGACAATGGCAAATATAAATTCAAAAAGGGAGGGAGACAAAAAACAGGTAACTATAGGCCAGTTAGCTTAACATCTAATTGTCTATTATAAAGGATGTAATAGCAAAGCATTTAAAAATACATAATATAATCAATCAGAGTCTGCATGGCTTCATGAAGGGGAAATCATGCCTGACAAATGTATTAGAATTCTTTTAGGAGGTTAACAAGCAGGATAGATAAAGGGGAACCAGTAGATGTAATATATTTGGATTTCCAAAAGGCGTTCGATAAGGTGCCACACGTAAGACTACTTAATAAGATGAGTCCATGGTGTTGGGGGTAGTATATTAGCATGGATAGAAGATTGGCTAACTAATAGAAGACAGAGAGTTGGGATAAGGGGATCATTTTCGGGATGGCAAACTGTAACTAGTGGAGTACCACAGGGATCAGTGCTGGGGTCACAATTATTTACAATATATATTATTAAAGACTTGGATGAGAGAAGAGAATGTAAAATCACCAAGTTTGCGCATAACACAAAAATAGGTGGGAAGGCAAGTGGTGAGGATGACACAAGGAGTCTATAGAGGGATATAGACAGGTTCAATGAGTGGGCAAAAACTTGGCAGATGGAATATAATGTGGGAAAATGTGAGGTTATGCATTTTAGCAGGAGGAATAGAGGAGCTGAACATTATTTACATGGAGAAAGACTGCAGAAAGCTGCAGCACAGAGGGATTTGGGAGTCCTCATGCATGAATCCCAAAAAGCTGAGATACAAATTCAGCAGGTAATAGGGAAGGAAAATGGAATGTTGGCCTTTATTTCAAAGGGAATGGAGTATAAAAATAGAGATGTCTCGCTAAAACTAACAAGGCACCAGTTAGACCACATCTAGAACACTGTGAACAGTTTTGGTCCACTTATGTCAGGAAATGTATACTAGCATTGGAGGCAGTCCAGAGAAGGTTCACGAGGTTGATCCTGGGTATGGGGGGATGTTCTAATGAGGAGAGGTTGAGTAGTTTGGGCCTGCACTCATTAGAATTTAGGAGAATGAGAGGCGACCTTATTGAAACATATAAGATTCTTAGGGGGCTTGACAGGGTAAATGCTGAGAGGCTGATTCCCCTTGTGGGGGAGTCTAGGACCAGAGGGCATAATTTCAGAGTAAGGGGGCGTCCATTTAAAACAGAGATGAGGAGGAATTTCTTCTCTCAGAGCGTAGTGAGTCTGTGGAATTCTTTACCGCAGAGGGTCGTAGAGGCTGGGTCATTAAGTATACTTAAGGCTGAGATAGACAGATTTTTAAACAGTAAGGGAATCAAGGGGAAAAGGCAGGAAAGTGGAGTTGAGAATTATCAGATCAGCTATGATATTGAATGGCGGAGCAGACTCGATGGGCCAAATGGCCTACTTCTGCTCCCACATCTTATGGTCTTAGGGTGAGGCCCATGTCTCCACAGAGGCTAGAGAACCAATCGCTCTCAGCTAAGGGGACCACCTCTGCGGACCAGGCTTCAGGGAAAAGCTATGATTAGAGAACTTTGCTTGTGAGCCGGCATTGGAGATGGTCCCCACACATACTTTGGAGGTGATGGACAAATGGGAGGAGTTCACTCCCCACATCTGCAATGTATTGTGGGGATTTTCTCATGGCCCACAGAACACCATGGAGACAGTGACAGCCTCAGAGATGACGACAGCAGCAAGACTCAAGGAACAACTTTGAAGGACGTCTGGCATTAAGAGCACAGGCAAAGCCACTTTGAGCAGGACAATTTGACAGGACCTTCCTAGACCAGGTTAGGAATATTTGGTTGACTGACAATGACCCAGTAACTTCTCGCAGCCCATGCTGAATAGGTACAGATGGCACTTTCCATCCAGAGAGTAGCGTACGTCAATGTTCCAATGTCTAAATGAGATAGTTTTAGACATAGGCCCAAGTGGTGACGGAGAAAGAATACGAGAGCCGAGGAGGTAATTGTAGCCTCTATTGATATTCAGTGGAAACAGTGGCCGGGATTTTCTGGCTGTAGGGGTTGTGGCAGCCCAGCCAAGCCTTTTGGCAAAACCGATGATCCCGTCAGCAGGTGGGACCGGAAAACCCCGCTCAGTGTCTTGACTTACCTTGGCCACCCCTGTGAGGTCATTATATTTTTTCCTGACCTGTGTCGCAGCTTTTGAATTTGTGAAGTTTGACTCAGTACTTTAAAAACCTCTTTCCTATTACTGCTATGCAGTGTCTTACACTCAGTATCCAACAGTCTGACTTTTAGTTCTGAGTTCACCCAGGTGCAGAGAGACAATATAAAATAAAGGGTACAATTGTAAAGGAAGTGCAGGAGCAGAGGAACTCTCAAATCTAGACCCCTCCCTGCATCCAGGGTGTTAAGGAGCTTACAGGGCAGGATGAGGTAAAAATGGGAAGGTTATGTCAGAGAGCAAGAGCTCAACACTGCAGAAAGCTAAGGGGAGTATAGAAAGTGCAGAGGTGAAATTAGAAAAAAAGGAAATCAGGAATGTAAAGAGAGGGCATGAATAAATGTTGCTAAATCAAATCAAGTAAACCGAAAGATGTTTTGCAAATACAGAAAGAGTAAAATGACAACGAAGGAAAGAGTCAGGCCAATTAGCAATGGTACGAATAACTTATGTGCAGAGGCAGGTGTGGGCATAGTTCAAATGTATACTTTGCGTCTGTTTTCACAAAAGAAGAACAAAGAAGACACTGTGGTTATGGGAGAAGAATGTGAAATATTGATATAAACATAGTGAGAGAGGAAATATTAAGGGGTTTAGCATTTTTGAAATTTGGATAAACCACCAGGCTCAGGTGAAATGGATCCCAAACTGTAAAGAGAAGCAATGGAGGAAATAGCAGAGACTCTGACCTTCGTTTTCCAATCCTCTCTGGCTACAGGTGCAATGCCAGAGGACTAGAGGACCGAGTAATTATAGATCAGTTGTGTAACCTTGGTGGTAGGCAAATTATTGGAAAAAATTCTCAGGAAGAGGATTAATGATCATTTAGAAAGGCACAGATTGATCAAGGACAGTCAGCGGGGATTTGTTAAGGAAAGGTCGTGTCTGACTAACTTGATTGAATTTTTTGATGAGGTAACATGGAGGGTCGATGGGGGTTGGGCATTTGATTAGTCTACCTGGATTTTAACAAAGCTTTTAACAAGATACCACATGGCAGACTAGTCAGAAAATTAAAAGCTCATGGGATCCAAGGGAAAATGGCAATTTGGATCCAAATTGGCTCAGTGACAGGAAAAGGGTTAGAGTCGATGGGTGTGTCTGGAAGGCTGTTTCCAGCAGGGGTCCACAGGGCAAGCTGGATCTCTTGCTTTATGTGGTATTTAAATGATTTAAAATTAAATGTCGAGGGCATGATTAAGAAGTTTGTAGATGACATAGAAATTTTGTGTGGTTGATAATGAAGAAAGCTTCAGGAAGATATCAAAGGACTGGTCAGTTGGGCAGAATAGTGACAAATAGAATTCAATCTGGAGAAATGAGAGGTGATTTATTTCAGGATGGTAAACAAGGCAAGGGGATAGACAATAAATGGTAAGTTACTGAAAAGTGTAGAGGAGCAGAGGAACCTTGGAGAGTATGTCTACAGATCCCTGGAGGGAGCAGGACAGCTCAACAAGGTGGACAAGTAGGCCTATTAGCTGAGGCCTAGAGTAAAAAAGCAGGGAGGTGATGCTGGAACTGTAGGCTGCAGTTAGAGTATTCTGTACAGTTCTGGTCACCACATTAGAGGAAAGATGTTACCATGCTAGAGAGGTTGTAGTGGAGATTTAAAAGGGTGTTGCTAGGACCAGAGAATCTTAGCGATGAGGAAGGATTGAACAGGCTGGGGTTGTTTCTTTGGAATAGAGGAGGCTGAGGGGAGATTTAATTGAGGCATATAAAATTAGGAGGAATGCAGATAGAGTGGATCAGAAAGACATTTAGTAGAGAAATCAATAATTGGTGGAAGGATTAGCTGGGAGATGTCTCCCTGGATGGGGCCAGAAGTCCGGCCTCCAGCCAACTAATGCTCCACAGTGTGACTTTACAGGTGGGAGCCCCTGCAGTCTGAAAAATCCTGCCCCATGTTTCAACTGATCCTGCCACCGTCAAAGATTAGTGTACATAAACCCCCAGCTCTCGCTGTTCTTGCACCCCCTTTAATATTGCATCATTTTGTTCACATTCTCTCCCCTCGTTCTTGAGCTACTTCACTCTTCTCTGCTTTAAATTTCATCTACCTGAAGTCTGCCCATTTTATAGAATCATTTACTAGTTTACCCAGTCTTACTCATTATTTCACACCTTTCCAAATTCCGTACCATCTGCAAACTTTGAAATTATGCCTTGTGTATCAAAGTCCGGCTTGTTGATATTCTTGGATGGAGCAGCGCTCCTGATACAACCCCTTGGAAGCTTTTATGAGAAACACAATGGAAGAATCTGCCGCTTTCTGAATGATCACAGAGAAGCTTATGAACCAAACACTAATGCTAGTTCAGTCAGTGGGAGATTAGCAGTGCATTTGCTTGGTTAGCTATGGCAACCCTTTCTGGAAGAATCAACAATACTGCACCTCTTGTTGAAGTTAGAAAGTGAAATAAAATTCTAAAAGCACAAAGAGAGAGCTGATTATAGAATGAAACTAAGGAGTGAGATTTTTTACACCAGTAGCTATTTATTGGCAATCATTTATGCTCAGAATTCTGAATCTATTGCACTGATTACTTTACTAACCATTTCTGCAAGAGCTTCAAACATACCTTTCATTATCATCTGCAAATATTTAGGATGCTAATTAAACCATGTCTGTAATTAAAATAAAACTCTCCTTGGAGTACATGACATATTCAGAAAACCGAATTGACTGTGTCAATCAAGCACTTTGATAAACTGGAAGCGGAACCATGGGTTTACTGCAGCCAAACACACACCAGAACCTAGAGGGAGTTAGAAGTCAACACAAACAAAAATACCAAAACAAGTGCCGCACTGAAGTTCTGGATCCAGGGAAAGGTTGGACCTCTTACCATCGTCCTTTGAGTTATTCTCTTCCAAGCTCATCTGCTCAGCAAGTTGGGAGAGAGAGTCATCGAGAGGCCGACTACTGCGTAGGGTGGCCGACAACCTGCGTTTGATGATTCTTATCCTATCCATTGCATTTCCAGGGTGCAGTGCCTGCAAATAGATGCAGAGTGGAGGACAATCATGTCAGATCAATGTTAATGGTTCAGGTTGATAGGGCCCTGCATCAGCACTGGAAGAACGAACAGGAGAAGAGAAAAGAGGGCGGGAGAATCAATGCCCAAGTTCACAAGTAAAGAAAATGAATAGCACACAAGAACATCCAATAGAGAAAAACAGAGCCTTCACCCAACTGCTGGATATGGGTGTACATACTCCAGACAAACCCCTCTCTCACACCTTCTCATCTCAGCTCATTAATATATCCTGCTATTCCTTTCCAAAAGATTTATCCAGCTTCCCCTTCAATGCATCTTGGAACTGAGTGGGAAATGATTAAATGGCAAATATTTGTGGAATAAAAGGAGCACCAAGTCAAAATGAGAGGAATAAAATGCATCAATCAGACAAGGAGAGTGTATAAATGGGTAAAGCAGAAGAACTGAGAGAGAAGGAAGCATGGAAGAAAGCTGAGCAGAACAGGAAACAAGAAAACAGAACAGGGCACAAGAGAGCAAAACAAAACAGAACAGAACAAAGCAGGACAGAACAGAACAGGAAAGAGCAGAACAGAGCAGAGCAGAGCAGAACAGAACAGAACAGAACAGAACAGAACACAGAACAGAGTAAAGCAGAGCCTAACACAGCAGAGAAGAGCAGAACAGAACACAACAGTAAACAACAGAGCAGAGTAGAGCAGGACACAGCAGAACAGGACAAAAAGAAGAGAGCAGAGCAGAAGAGAATAGAGTGGGACAGAACAGAACAGAGAAGAACGTTACAGAACAGAACAGAGCAGAACAGAATAGAGCAAAACAGAACAGGGCAGAGGAGAAGGGAACAGAGTGGAACACAACAGAACATGCAGAACAGGGCAGAGGAGAAGAGAACAGGACAGAACAGAGTGGAACCGAACACAACAAAAGAGAGCAGAGAAGAACAGAGCAAAATAGAGCAGAACAAAGGAGAACAGATAGGAACAGAGAAGAACAGAACAGAACAGAGCCAAACAGAGGAGAGCATAACAGAGTTGAACAGAGCAAAACAGAGCATAGCAAAACCCAGCAGAACAGAACAGAACCAGAGCTGGGAGGAACGGAACAGAGTGGAACAGAACACAACGGAGCAGAACAGAACAAATACAACAGAAAACAACAGAGCAGAAGGAGGAGAACAGAGCAGGACAGAACAAAAAGAAAAGAGCAGAACAAAAGGGAACGGAACAGAACAGAGAAGAACATAACAGAATAGAACAAAGCAGAACAAAACAGAGCAGAACAGAGCAGAACAGAGCAGAACAGAGCAGAACAGAGCAGAAAAGAGCAGAACAGAGCAGAACAGAGCAGAACAGAGCAGAACAGTGCAGAGCAGTGGAGAGCAGATCAGGACAGTGCAGAGCAGACCAGAGCAGTGCAGAGCAGAGCAGAGCAGATCAGGACAGCGCAGAGCAGAGCAGAGCAGAACAGAGCAGAGCAGAGCAGTGCAAAGCAGAGCAGTGCAGAGCAGAACAGAGCAGAGCAGAGCAGAACAGAGCAGAGCAGAGCAGAGCAGAGCAGAACAAAACAATGCAGAGCAGAGCAGAACAGAACAGTGCAGGGCAGAGCAGAACATTATAGAACAGAACAGAACAGAACAGAATAGAACAGAACAGAACAGTGCAGAGCAGAACAGAACAGTGCTGTGCAGTGCAGTGCAGAGCAGAACAGAGCAGAGCAGAACAGAACAGAGCAGAGCAGAGCAGAACAGAACAAAAAAATGCAGAGCAGAGCAGAACAGTGCAGGGCAGAGCAGAACATTATAGAACAGAGCAGAACAGAATAGAACAGAAAGAACAGAACAGTGCAGAGCAGAGCAGAGCAGAGCAGAACAGAACAGAGCAGAGCAGAGCATTACAGAGCAGAGCAGAACAGAGCAGAACAGAGCAGAGCAGAACAGAGCAGAACAGAACAGAACAGAGCAGAACAGAGCAGAACAGAGCAGAACAGAGCAGAACAGAGCAGAACAGAGCAGAGCAGAGCAGAACAGAACAGAGCAGAGCAGAGCAGAACAGAACAAAAAAATGCAGAGCAGAGCAGAACAGTGCAGGGCAGAGCAGAACATTATAGAACAGAGCAGAACAGAATAGAACAGAAAGAACAGAACAGTGCAGAGCAGAGCAGAGCAGTGCAGAGCAGAGCAGAGCAGAGCAGAGCAGAACAGAACAGAACAGAACAGAACAGAACAGAACAGAACAGAGCAGAGCAGAACAGAACAGACCAGAGCAGACCAGAGCAGACCAGAGCAGAGCAGAACAGAGCAGAACAGAGCAGAACAGAGCAGAACAGAGCAGAACAGAGCAGAACAGAGCAGAACAGAGCAGAACAGAACAGAACAGAGCAGAACAGAGCAGAACAGAGCAGAAGAGAGCCGAGCAGAACAGAGCAGAGCAGAGCAGAAGAGAGCAGAGCAGAGCAGAACAGAATAGAACAGAGCAGAACAGAGCAGAACAGTGCAGAGCAGTGGAGAGCAGATCAGGACAGTGCAGAGCAGACCAGAGCAGTGCAGAGCAGAGCAGAGCAGATCAGGACAGCGCAGAGCAGAGCAGAACAGAGCAGAGCAGAGCAGTGCAAAGCAGAGTAGTGCAGAGCAGAACAGAGCAGAGCAGAACAGAACAGAGCAGAGCAGATCAAAACAATGCAGAGCAGAGCAGAACAGAACAGTGCAGGGCAGAGCAGAACATTATAGAACAGAACAGAACAGAACAGAATAGAACAGAACTGAACAGTGCAGAGCAGAACAGAACAGTGCAGAGCAGAACAGAGCAGAACAGAACAGAGCAGAGCAGAGCAGAACAGAACAGAACAAAAAAATGCAGAGCAGTGCAGAACAGTGCAGGGCAGAGCAGAACATTATAGAACAGAGCAGAACAGAATAGAACAGAACAGTGCAGAACAGAACAGAGCAGAGCAGAGCATTACAGAGCAGAGCAGAACAGAGCAGAGCAGAGCAGAACAGAATAGAACAGAGCAGAACAGAAAAGAGCAGAACAGAGCAGAACAGAGCAGAACAGTGCAGAGCAGTGGAGAGCAGATCAGGACAGTGCAGAGCAGACCAGAGCAGTGCAGAGCAGAGCAGAGCAGATCAGGACAGCGCAGAGCAGAGCAGAGCAGAACAGAGCAGTGCAGAGCAGAGCAGAGCAGTGCAGAGCAGAGCAGTGCAGAGCAGAGCAGAGCAGAGCAGAGCAGAGTAGAACAGAACAGAGCAGAGCAGAGCAGAACAAAACAATGCAGAGCAGAGCAGAACAGAACATTGCAGGGCAGAGCAGAACATTATAGACAGAACAGAACAGAACAGAATAGAACAGAACAGAACAGTGCAGAGCAGAACAGAACAGTGCAGAACAGAACAGAGCAGAGCCGAGCAGAACAGAACAAAAAAATGCATAACAGAGCAGGGCAGAGCAGAACATTATAGAACAGAGCAGAACAGAATAGAACAGAAAGAACAGAACAGTGCAGAGCAGAGCAGAGCAGAGCAGAGCAGAGCAGAGCAGAACAGAACAGAACAGAACAGAGCAGAGCAGAGCATTACAGAGCAGAGCAGAACAGAGCAGAGCAGAACAGAGCAGAACAGAGCAGAACAGAGCAGAACAGAGCAGAACAGAGCAGAACAGAGCAGAACAGAACAGAACAGACCAGAGCAGAACAGAGCAGAACAGAGCAGCACAGAGCAGGGCAAAACAGACCAGAGCAGGGCAAAACAGACCAGAGCAGGGCAAAACAGACCAGAGCAGTGCAAAACAGACCAGAGCAGGGCAAAACAGACCAGAGCAGGGCAAAACAGACCAGAGCAGGGCAAAACAGACCAGAGCAGAACAGAACAGAGCAGAGCAGAACAGAGCAGAGCAGAACAGAATAGAACAGAGCAGAACGGAACAGAACAGAACAGAGCAGAACAGTGCAGATCAGTGCAGACCAGTGCAGAGCAGAGCAGAGCAGAGCAGAGCAGAGCAGTGCAAAGCAGAGCAGAGCAGAGCAGAGCAGAGCAGAACAGAACAGAACAGAACAGAACAGAACAGAACAGAGCAGAGCAGAGCAGAATAGAACAGAGCAGAACAGAACAGAGCAGAACAAAGCAGAACAGAACAGAACAGTGCAGAGCAGAGCAGAAGAGTGCAGAGCAGAACAGAACAGAACAGTGCAGAGCAGAACAGAACAGAACAGTGCAGAGCAGAACAGAACAGTGCAGAGCAGAACAGAACAGAACAACGCAGAGCACAGCAGAGCAAAACAGTGCAGAGCAGAGCAGAACAGTGCTGAGCAGAGCAGACAGAACAGTGCAGAGCAGAACAGAACAGAACAGTGCAGAACAGAGCAGATCAGAACAGAGCAGAGCAGAGCAGAGCAGTGCAGAGCAGAGCAGAGCAGAGCAGATCAGGACAGTGCAGAACAGAGCAGACCAGAGCAGGGCAAAACAGACCAGAGCAGGGCAGAACAGAGCAGAACAGAACAGAAGAGAGCAGAGCAGAACAGAGCAGAGCAGAGCAGAAGAGAGCAGAGCAGACCAGAACAGAATAGAACAGAGCAGAGCAGAGCAGAGCAGAGCAGAGCAGAACAGAGCAGAACAGAGCAGAACAGAGCAGAACAGAGCAGAACAGAGCAGAACAGAATAGAACAGAGCAGAACAGAAAAGAGCAGAACAGAGCAGAACAGAGCAGAACAGTGCAGAGCAGTGGAGAGCAGATCAGGACAGTGCAGAGCAGACCAGAGCAGTGCAGAGCAGAGCAGAGCAGATCAGGACAGCGCAGAGCAGAGCAGAGCAGAACAGAGCAGTGCAGAGCAGAGCAGAGCAGAGCAGAGCAGAGCAGAGTAGAACAGAACAGAGCAGAGCAGAGCAGAACAAAACAATGCAGAGCAGAGCAGAACAGAACATTGCAGGGCAGAGCAGAACATTATAGACAGAACAGAACAGAACAGAATAGAACAGAACAGAACAGTGCAGAGCAGAACAGAACAGTGCAGAACAGAACAGAGCAGAGCCGAGCAGAACAGAACAAAAAAATGCATAACAGAGCAGGGCAGAGCAGAACATTATAGAACAGAGCAGAACAGAATAGAACAGAAAGAACAGAACAGTGCAGTGCAGAGCAGAGCAGAGCAGAGCAGAGCAGAACAGAACAGAACAGAACAGAGCAGAGCAGAGCATTACAGAGCAGAGCAGAACAGAGCAGAGCAGAACAGAGCAGAACAGAGCAGAACAGAGCAGAACAGAGCAGAACAGAGCAGAACAGAGCAGAACAGAGCAGAACAGAACAGAACAGACCAGAGCAGAACAGAGCAGAACAGAGCAGCACAGAGCAGGGCAAAACAGACCAGAGCAGGGCAAAACAGACCAGAGCAGGGCAAAACAGACCAGAGCAGTGCAAAACAGACCAGAGCAGGGCAAAACAGACCAGAGCAGGGCAAAACAGACCAGAGCAGGGCAAAACAGACCAGAGCAGAACAGAACAGAGCAGAGCAGAACAGAGCAGAGCAGAACAGAATAGAACAGAGCAGAACGGAACAGAACAGAACAGAGCAGAACAGTGCAGATCAGTGCAGACCAGTGCAGAGCAGAGCAGAGCAGAGCAGAGCAGAGCAGTGCAAAGCAGAGCAGAGCAGAGCAGAGCAGAGCAGAACAGAACAGAACAGAACAGAACAGAACAGAACAGAACAGAACAGAGCAGAGCAGAGCAGAATAGAACAGAGCAGAACAGAACAGAGCAGAACAAAGCAGAACAGAACAGAACAGTGCAGAGCAGAGCAGAAGAGTGCAGAGCAGAACAGAACAGAACAGTGCAGAGCAGAACAGAACAGAACAGTGCAGAGCAGAACAGAACAGTGCAGAGCAGAACAGAACAGAACAACGCAGAGCACAGCAGAGCAAAACAGTGCAGAGCAGAGCAGAACAGTGCTGAGCAGAGCAGACAGAACAGTGCAGAGCAGAACAGAACAGAACAGTGCAGAACAGAGCAGATCAGAACAGAGCAGAGCAGAGCAGAGCAGTGCAGAGCAGAGCAGAGCAGAGCAGATCAGGACAGTGCAGAACAGAGCAGACCAGAGCAGGGCAAAACAGACCAGAGCAGGGCAGAACAGAGCAGAACAGAACAGAAGAGAGCAGAGCAGAACAGAGCAGAGCAGAGCAGAAGAGAGCAGAGCAGACCAGAACAGAATAGAACAGAGCAGAGCAGAGCAGAGCAGAACAGAGCAGAACAGAGCAGAACAGAGCAGAACAGAGCAGAACAGAGCAGAACAGAGCAGAACAGAGCAGAACAGAGCAGAACAGAGCAGAACAGTGCAGAGCAGTGGAGAGCAGATCAGGACTGTGCAGAGCAGACCAGAGCAGTGCAGAGCAGAGCAGCTCAGGACAGCGCAGAGCAGAGCAGAACAGAGCAGAGCAGAGCAGAGCAGAGCAGAACAGAACAGAACAGAACAGAACAGAACAGAACAGAGCAGAGCAGAGCAGAATAGAACAGAGCAGAACAGAACAGAGCAGAACAAAGCAGAACAGAACAGAACAGTGCAGAGCAGAGCAGAAGAGTGCAGAGCAGAACAGAACAGAACAGTGCAGAGCAGAACAGAACAGAACAGTGCAGAGCAGAACAGAACAGTGCAGAGCAGAACAGAACAGAACAACGCAGAGCACAGCAGAGCAAAACAGTGCAGAGCAGAGCAGAAGAGTGCAGAGCAGAGCAGACAGAACAGTGCAGAGCAGAACAGAACAGAACAGTGCAGAACAGAGCAGATCAGAACAGAGCAGAGCAGAGCAGAGCAGTGCAGAGCAGAGCAGAGCAGAGCAGATCAGGACAGTGCAGAACAGAGCAGACCAGAGCAGGGCAAAACAGACCAGAGCAGGGCAAAACAGACCAGAGCAGAACAGAACAGAGCAGAACAGAACAGAAGAGAGCAGAGCAGAACAGAGCAGAGCAGAGCAGAAGAGAGCAGAGCAGACCAGAACAGAATAGAACAGAGCAGAACAGAACAGAGCAGAACAGAGCAGAACAGAGCAGAACAGAGCAGAACAGTGCAGAGCAGTGGAGAGCAGATCAGGACTGTGCAGAGCAGACCAGAGCAGTGCAGAGCAGAGCAGCTCAGGACAGCGCAGAGCAGAGCAGAACAGAGCAGAACAGAGCAGAGCAGAGCAGTGCAAAGCAGAGTAGTGCAGAGCAGAACAGAGCAGAGCAGAACAGAACAGAGCAGAGCAGAGCAGATCAAAACAATGCAGAGCAGAGCAGAACAGAACAGTGCAGGGCAGAGCAGAACATTATAGAACAGAACAGAACAGAATAGAACAGACCTGAACAGTGCAGAGCAGAACAGAACAGTGCAGAGCAGAACAAAGCAGAGCAGAGCAGAACAGAACAGAGCAGAGCAGAGCAGAACAGAACAGAACAAAAAAATGCAGAGCAGTGCAGAACAGTGCAGGGCAGAGCAGAACAGAATAGAACAGAACAGAGCAGAACAGAACAGTGCAGAACAGAACAGAGCAGAGCAGAGCATTACAGAGCAGAGCAGAGCAGAGCAGAGCAGAACAGAGCAGAACAGAGCAGAACAGAGCAGAACAGAACAGAACAGAACAGAACAGAACAGAACAGAACAGAGCAGAACAGAGCAGAACAGAGCAGAACAGAGCAGAACAGAGCAGAACAGTGCAGAGCACTGCAGAGCACAGTAGAGCAGAACAGTGCAGAGCAGAACAGAGCAGAACAGAGCAGAGCAGAGCAGAGCAGAGCAGAGCAGAGCAGAGCAGAGCAGAGCAGAACAGAGCAGAACAGAGCAGAACAGAGCAGAGCAGATAGAACAGAGCAGAGCAGAGCAGAACAGTGCAGAGCAGGAGAAGAGCAGAAGAGTGCAGAGCAGAGCAGAGCAGAGCAATGCAGAGCAGAACAGAGCAGAGCAGAGCAGAGCAGAGCAGAACAGAACAGAACAGAGCAGAGCAGAGCAGAACAGAGCAGAACAGAGCAGAGCACAGCAGAGCAGAACAGTGCAGAGCAGTACAGAGCAGAACAGTGCAGAGCAGAACAGAACAGAACAGTGCAGAGCAGAACAGTGCAGAGCAGAACAGAGCAGAACAGTGCAGAGCAGAAGGGTGCAGGGCAGAGCAGAACAGAGCAGAACAGTGCAGAACAGAGCAGAACAGAGCAGAACAGAACAGAGCAAAACAGTGCAGAGCAGAGCAGAGCAGAACAGAACAGAACAGAACAGAGCAGAGCAGAACAGAACAGAACAGAACAGAGCAGAACAGAGCAGAACAGAGCAGAACAGAACAGTGCAGAGCAGAGCAGAGCAGAAGAGTGCAGAGCAGAACAGAAAGAACAGTGCAGAGCAGAACAGAACAGAACAGTGCAGAGCAGAGCAGAACAGAACAGAGCAGAGCACAGCAGAGCAGAACAGTGCAGAGCAGTACAGAGCAGAACAGTGCAGAGCAGAACAGAACAGAACAGTGCAGAGCAAAACAGTGCAGAGCACAGCAGAGCAAAACAGTGCAGAGCAGAGCAGAACAGTGCAGAGCAGAGCAGAACAGTGCAGAGCAGAGCAGACAGAACAGTGCAGAGCAGAACAGAACAGAACAGTGCAGAACAGAGCAGATCAGAACAGAGCAGAGCAGAGCAGTGCAGAGCATAGCAGAGCAGAGCAGATCAGGACAGTGCAGAACAGAGCAGACCAGAGCAGGGCAAAACAGACCAGAGCAGGGCGAAACAGACCAGAGCAGAACAGAACAGAGCAGAACAGAACAGAAGAGAGCAGAGCAGAGCAGAAGAGAGCAGAGCAGAGCAGAACAGAATAGAACAGAGTAGAACAGAACAGAGCAGAACAGAGCAGAACAGAGCAGAACAGAGCAGAACAGAGCAGAACAGAGCAGAACAGAGCAGAACAGAGCAGAACAGAGCAGAACAGAGCAGAACAGAGCAGAACAGTGGAGAGCAGATCAGGACAGTGCAGAGCAGACCAGAGGAGTGCAGAGCAGAGCAGAGCAGATCAGGACAGCGCAGAGCAGAGCAGAGCAGAACAGAGCAGAGCAGAGCAGTACAAAGCAGAGCAGTGCAGAGCAGAACAGAGCAGAACAGAGCAGAGCAGAACAGAACAGAGCAGAGCAGAACAAAACAATGCAGAGCAGAGCAGAACAGAACAGTGCAGGGCAGAGCAGAAGATTATAGAACAGAACAGAACAGAACAGAATAGAACAGAATAGAACAGAACAGAACAGTGCAGAGCAGAACAGAACAGAACAGTGCTGTGCAGTGCAGTGCAGAGCAGAACAGAGCAGAGCAGAGCAGAACAGAACAGAGCAGAGCAGAGCAGAACAGAACAAAAAAATGCAGAGCAGAACAGAACAGTGCAGGGCAGAGCAGAACATTATAGAACAGAGCAGAACTGAATAGAACAGAAAGAACAGAACAGAGCAGAGCAGAGCAGAGCAGAGCAGAGCAGAGCAGAACAGAACAGAACAGAACAGAACAGAACAGAGCAGAGCAGAGCAGAGCAGAGCATTACAGGGCAGAGCAGAACAGAACAGACCAGAGCAGAACAGAGCAGAACAGAGCAGAACAGAGCAGAACAGAGCAGAACAGAGCAGAACAGAGCAGAACAGAGCAGAACAGAGCAGAACAGAACAGAACAGAGCAGAACAGAACAGAAGAGAGCAGAGCAGAGCAGAGCAGAAGAGAGCAGAGCAGAGCAGAACAGAATAGAACAGAGCAGAACAGAACAGAACAGAACAGTGCAGAGCAGAGCAGAGCAGAAGAGTGCAGAGCAGAACAGAACAGTGCAGAACAGAACAGAACAGTGCAGAGCAGAGCAGAACAGAACAGTGCAGAGCAGAACAGAACAGAACAACGCAGAGCACAGCAGAGCAAAACAGTGCAGAGCACAGCAGAGCAAAACAGTGCAGAGCAGAGCAGAACAGTGCAGAGCAGAGCAGACAGAACAGTGCAGAGCAGAACAGAACAGAACAGTGCAGAACAGAGCAGATCAGAACAGAGCAGAGCAGAGCAGTGCAGAGCATAGCAGAGCAGAGCAGATCAGGACAGTGCAGAACAGAGCAGACCAGAGCAGGGCAAAACAGACCAGAGCAGGGCGAAACAGACCAGAGCAGAACAGAACAGAGCAGAACAGAACAGAAGAGAGCAGAGCAGAGCAGAAGAGAGCAGAGCAGAGAAGAACAGAATAGAACAGAGCAGAACAGAACAGAACAGAGCAGAACAGAGCAGAACAGTGCAGAGCAGTGGAGAGCAGATCAGGACAGTGCAGAGCAGACCAGAGCAGTGCAGAGCAGAGCAGAGCAGATCAGGACAGCGCAGAGCAGAGCAGAGCAGAACAGAGCAGAGCAGAGCAGAGCAGTGCAAAGCAGAGCAGTGCAGAGCAGAACAGAGCAGAGCAGAGCAGAGCAGAACAGAGCAGAACAGAGCAGAGCAGAACAGAACAGAGCAGAGCAGAGCAGAGCAGAGCAGAGCAGAACAAAACAATGCAGAGCAGAGCAGAACAGAATAGTGCAGGGCAGAGCAGAACATTATAGAACAGAACAGAACAGAACAGAATAGAACAGAACAGAACAGAACAGTGCAGAGCAGAACAGAACAGTGCTGTGCAGTGCAGTGCAGAGCAGAACAGAGCAGAGCAGAGCAGAACAGAACAGAGCAGAGCAGAGCAGAACAGAACAAAAAAATGCAGAGCAGAGCAGAACAGTGCAGGGCAGAGCAGAACATTATAGAACAGAGCAGAACAGAATAGAACAGAAAGAACAGAACAGTGCAGAGCAGAGCAGAGCAGAGCAGAGCAGAGCAGAGCAGAACAGAACAGAACAGAACAGAACAGAGCAGAGCAGAGCAGAGCAGAGCATTACAGAGCAGAGCAGAACAGAACAGACCAGAGCAGAACAGAGCAGAACAGAGCAGAACAGAGCAGAACAGAGCAGAACAGAACAGAACAGAACAGAGCAGAACAGAGCAGAACAGAGCATAACAGAAGAGAGCCGAGCAGAACAGAGCAGAGCAGAGCAGAAGAGAGCAGAGCAGAGCAGAACAGAATAGAACAGAGCAGAACAGAACAGAACAGAACAGAGCAGAACAGAACAGAGCAGAACAGTGCAGAGCAGTGGAGAGCAGACCAGGACAGTGCAGAGCAGACCAGAGCAGTGCAGAGCAGAGCAGAGCAGAGCAGATCAGGACAGCGCAGAGCAGAGCAGAACAGAGCAGAGCAGAGCAGAGCAGTGCAAAGCAGAGTAGTGCAGAGCAGAACAGAGCAGAGCAGAACAGAACAGAGCAGAGCAGAGCAGATCAAAACAATGCAGAGCAGAGCAGAACAGAACAGTGCAGGGCAGAGCAGAACATTATAGAACAGAACAGAACAGAACAGAATAGAACAGAACTGAACAGTGCAGAGCAGAACAGAACAGTGCAGAGCAGAACAGAGCAGAGCAGAACAGAACAGAGCAGAGCACAGCAGAGCAGAACAGTGCAGAGCAGTACAGAGCAGAACAGTGCAGAGCAGAACAGAACAGAACAGTGCAGAGCAGAACAGTGCAGAGCAGAACAGAGCAGAACAGTGCAGAGCAGAAGGGTGCAGGGCAGAGCAGAACAGAGCAGAACAGTGCAGAACAGTGCAGAACAGAGCAGAACAGAACAGAGCAAAACAGTGCAGAGCAGAGCAGAGCAGAACAGAACAGAACAGAACAGAACAGAGCAGAGCAGAGCAGAGCAGAACAGAACAGAACAGAACAGAACAGAACAGAACAGAGCAGAACAGAGCAGAACAGAACAGTGCAGAGCAGAGCAGAGCAGCAGAGTGCAGAGCAGAACAGAACAGAACAGTGCAGAGCAGAACAGAACAGAACAGTGCAGAGCAGAGCAGAACAGAACAGAACAGAGCAGAGCACAGCAGAGCAGAGCAGAACAGTGCAGAGCAGTACAGAGCAGAACAGTGCAGAGCAGAACAGAACAGAACAGTGCAGAGCAAAACAGTGCAGAGCACAGCAGAGCAAAACAGTGCAGAGCAGAGCAGAACAGTGCAGAGCAGAGCAGAACAGTGCAGAGCAGAGCAGACAGAACAGTGCAGAGCAGAACAGAACAGAACAGTGCAGAACAGAGCAGATCAGAACAGAGCAGAGCAGAGCAGTGCAGAGCATAGCAGAGCAGAGCAGATCAGGACAGTGCAGAACAGAGCAGACCAGAGCAGGGCAAAATAGACCAGAGCAGGGCAAAACAGACCAGAGCAGGGCGAAACAGACCAGAGCAGAACAGAACAGAGCAGAACAGAACAGAAGAGAGCAGAGCAGAGCAGAAGAGAGCAGAGCAGAGCAGAACAGAATAGAACAGAGTAGAACAGAACAGAACAGAGCAGAACAGAGCAGAACAGAGCAGAAAAGAGCAGAACAGAGCAGAACAGAGCAGAACAGAGCAGAACAGTGCAGAGCAGTGGAGAGCAGATCAGGACAGTGCAGAGCAGACCAGAGCAGTGCAGAGCAGAGCAGAGCAGATCAGGACAGCGCAGAGCAGAGCAGAGCAGAACAGAGCAGAGCAGAGCAGTGCAAAGCAGAGCAGTGCAGAGCAGAACAGAGCAGAACAGAGCAGAGCAGAACAGAACAGAGCAGAGCAGAACAAAACAATGCAGAGCAGAGCAGAACAGAACAGTGCAGGGCAGAGCAGAACATTATAGAACAGAACAGAACAGAACAGAATAGAACAGAACAGAACAGTGCAGAGCAGAACAGAACAGAACAGTGCTGTGCAGTGCAGTGCAGAGCAGAACAGAGCAGAGCAGAGCAGAACAGAACAGAGCAGAGCTGAGCAGAACAGAACAGAACAAAAAAATGCAGAGCAGAGCAGAACAGTGCAGGGCAGAGCAGAACATTATAGAACAGAGCAGAACAGAATAGAACAGAAAGAACAGAACAGTGCAGAGCAGAGCAGAGCAGAGCAGAGCAGAACAGAACAGAACAGAACAGAACAGAACAGAGCAGAGCAGAGCATTACAGAGCAGAGCAGAACAGAACAGACCAGAGCAGAACAGAGCAGAACAGAGCAGAACAGAGCAGAACAGAGCAGAACAGAGCAGAACAGAGCAGAACAGAGCAGAACAGAGCAGAACAGAACAGAACAGAACAGAACAGAACAGAACAGAGCAGAACAGAGCAGAACAGAACAGAAGAGAGCAGAGCAGAGCAGAGCAGAACAGAATAGAACAGAGCAGAACAGAACAGAACAGAAGAGTGCAGAGCAGAACAGAACAGAACAGTGCAGAACAGAACAGAACAGTGCAGAGCAGAGCAGAACAGAACAGAACAACGCAGAGCACAGCAGAGCAAAACAGTGCAGAGCACAGCAGAGCAAAACAGTGCAGAGCAGAGCAGAACAGTGCAGAGCAGAGCAGACAGAACAGTGCAGAGCAGAACAGAACAGAACAGTGCAGAACAGAGCAGATCAGAACAGAGCAGAGCAGAGCAGTGCAGAGCATAGCAGAGCAGAGCAGATCAGGACAGTGCAGAACAGAGCAGACCAGAGCAGGGCAAAACAGACCAGAGCAGGGCGAAACAGACCAGAGCAGAACAGAACAGAGCAGAACAGAACAGAAGAGAGCAGAAGAGAGCAGAGCAGAGCAGAACAGAATAGAACAGAGTAGAACAGAACAGAGCAGAACAGAGCAGAACAGAGCAGAACAGAGCAGAACAGAGCAGAACAGAGCAGAACAGAGCAGAACAGAGCAGAACAGTGCAGAGCAGTGCAGAGCAGTGGAGAGCAGATCAGGACAGTGCAGAGCAGACCAGAGCAGTGCAGAGCAGAGCAGAGCAGATCAGGACAGCGCAGTGCAGAGCAGAGCAGAGCAGAGCAGTGCAAAGCAGAGCAGTGCAGAGCAGAACAGAGCAGAACAAGGCAGAGCAGAGCAGAGCAGAGCAGAACAGAGCAGAGCAGAACAAAACAATGCAGAGCAGAGCAGAACAGAACAGTGCAGGGCAGAGCAGAACATTATAGAACAGAACAGAACAGAACAGAATAGAACAGAACAGAATAGAACAGAACAGAACAGTGCAGAGCAGAACAGAACAGTGCTGTGCAGTGCAGTGCAGAGCAGAACAGAGCAGAGCAGAGCAGAGCAGAACAGAACAAAAAAATGCAGAGCAGAGCAGAACAGTGCAGGGCAGAGCAGAACATTATAGAACAGAGCAGAACAGAATAGAACAGAAAGAACAGAACAGTGCAGAACAGTGCAGAGCAGAGCAGAGCAGAGCAGAGCAGAGCAGAGCAGAGCAGAGCAGAACAGAACAGAACAGAACAGAACAGAGCAGAGCAGAGCAGAGCAGAGCAGAACAGAACAGAACAGAGCAGAACAGAGCAGAACAGAGCAGAACAGAGCAGAACAGAACAGAGCAGAACAGAAGAGAGCCGAGCAGAACAGAGCAGAGCAGAGCAGAAGAGAGCAGAGCAGAGCAGAACAGAATAGAACAGAGCAGAACAGAACAGAACAGAACAGAGCAGAACAGAACAGAACAGAGCAGAACAGTGCAGAGCAGTGGAGAGCAGATCAGGACAGTGCAGAGCAGACCAGAGCAGTGCAGAGCAGAGCAGATCAGGACAGCGCAGAGCAGAGCAGAACAGAGCAGATCAGAGCAGAGCAGTGCAAAGCAGAGTAGTGCAGAGCAGAACAGTGCAGAGCAGAGCAGACAGAACAGTGCAGAGCAGAACAGAACAGAACAGTGCAGAACAGAGCAGATCAGAACAGAGCAGAGCAGAGCAGTGCAGAGCATAGCAGAGCAGAGCAGATCAGGACAGTGCAGAACAGAGCAGACCAGAGCAGGGCAAAACAGACCAGAGCAGGGCGAAACAGACCAGAGCAGAACAGAACAGAGCAGAACAGAACAGAAGAGAGCAGAGCAAAGCAGAAGAGAGCAGAGCAGAGCAGAACAGAATAGAACAGAGCAGAACAGAACAGAACAGAACAGAACAGAGCAGAGCAGAGCAGAGCAGAGCAGAGCATTACAGAGCAGAGCAGAACAGAACAGACCAGAGCAGAACAGAGCAGAACAGAGCAGAACAGAGCAGAACAGAGCAGAACAGAGCAGAACAGAGCAGAACAGAGCAGAACAGAGCAGAACAGAGCAGAACAGAGCAGAACAGAACAGAAGAGAGCAGAGCAGAGCAGAGCAGAGCAGAACAGAATAGAACAGAGCAGAACAGAACAGAACAGAAGAGTGCAGAGCAGAACAGAACAGAACAGTGCAGAACAGAACAGAACAGTGCAGAGCAGAGCAGAACAGAACAGAACAACGCAGAGCACAGCAGAGCAAAACAGTGCAGAGCACAGCAGAGCAAAACAGTGCAGAGCAGAGCAGAACAGTGCAGAGCAGAGCAGACAGAACAGTGCAGAGCAGAACAGAACAGAACAGTGCAGAACAGAGCAGATCAGAACAGAGCAGAGCAGAGCAGTGCAGAGCATAGCAGAGCAGAGCAGATCAGGACAGTGCAGAACAGAGCAGACCAGAGCAGGGCAAAACAGACCAGAGCAGGGCGAAACAGACCAGAGCAGAACAGAACAGAGCAGAACAGAACAGAAGAGAGCAGAGCAGAGCAGAAGAGAGCAGAGCAGAGCAGAACAGAATAGAACAGAGTAGAACAGAACAGAGCAGAACAGAGCAGAACAGAGCAGAACAGAGCAGAACAGAGCAGAACAGAGCAGAACAGAGCAGAACAGAGCAGAACAGAGCAGAACAGAGCAGAGCAGTGCAGAGCAGTGCAGAGCAGTGGAGAGCAGATCAGGACAGTGCAGAGCAGACCAGAGCAGTGCAGAGCAGAGCAGAGCAGATCAGGACAGCGCAGTGCAGAGCAGAGCAGAACAGAGCAGAGCAGAGCAGTGCAAAGCAGAGCAGTGCAGAGCAGAACAGAGCAGAACAAGGCAGAGCAGAGCAGAGCAGAGCAGAACAGAGCAGAGCAGAACAAAACAATGCAGAGCAGAGCAGAACAGAACAGTGCAGGGCAGAGCAGAACATTATAGAACAGAACAGAACAGAACAGAATAGAACAGAACAGAATAGAACAGAACAGAACAGTGCAGAGCAGAACAGAACAGTGCTGTGCAGTGCAGTGCAGAGCAGAACAGAGCAGAGCAGAGCAGAGCAGAACAGAACAAAAAAATGCAGAGCAGAGCAGAACAGTGCAGGGCAGAGCAGAACATTATAGAACAGAGCAGAACAGAATAGAACAGAAAGAACAGAACAGTGCAGAGCAGAGCAGAGCAGAGCAGAGCAGAGCAGAGCAGAGCAGAGCAGAGCAGAACAGAACAGAACAGAACAGAACAGAACAGAACAGAACAAAACAGAACAGAGCAGAGCAGAGCAGAGCAGAACAGAACAGAACAGAGCAGAACAGAGCAGAACAGAGCAGAACAGAGCAGAACAGAACAGAACAGAACAGAGCAGAGCAGAACAGAGCAGAACAGAAGAGAGCCGAGCAGAACAGAGCAGAGCAGAGCAGAAGAGAGCAGAGCAGAGCAGAACAGAATAGAACAGAGCAGAACAGAACAGAACAGAACAGAGCAGAACAGAACAGAACAGAGCAGAACAGTGCAGAGCAGTGGAGAGCAGATCAGGACAGTGCAGAGCAGACCAGAGCAGTGCAGAGCAGAGCAGAGCAGAGCAGATCAGGACAGCGCAGAGCAGAGCAGAACAGAGCAGAGCAGAGCAGAACAGAGCAGAGCAGAGCAGAGCAGTGCAAAGCAGAGTAGTGCAGAGCAGAACAGAGCAGAGCAGAACAGAACAGAGCAGAGCAGAGCAGATCAAAACAATGCAGAGCAGAGCAGAACAGAACAGTGCAGGGCAGAGCAGAACATTATAGAACAGAACAGAACAGAACAGAATAGAACAGAACTGAACAGTGCAGAGCAGAACAGAACAGTGCAGAGCAGAACAGAGCAGAGCAGAACAGAACAGAGCAGAGCAGAGCAGAACAGAACAGAACAAAAAAATGCAGAGCAGTGCAGAACAGTGCAGGGCAGAGCAGAACATTATAGAACAGAGCAGAACAGAATAGAGCAGAACAGAAAAGAACAGAACAGTGCAGAACAGAACAGAGCAGAGCAGAGCATTACAGAGCAGAGCAGAACAGAGCAGAGCAGAGCAGAGCAGAGCAGAGCAGAGCAGAGCAGAGCAGAGCAGAACAGAATAGAACAGAGCAGAACAGAACAGAGCAGAACAGAGCAGAACAGTGGAGAGCAGATCAGGACAGTGCAGAGCAGACCAGAGCAGTGCAGAGCAGAGCAGAGCAGATCAGGACAGCGCAGAGCAGAGCAGAGCAGAACAGAGCAGTGCAGAGCAGAGCAGAGCAGAGCAGTGCAAAGCAGAGCAGTGCAGAGCAGAGCAGAGCAGAACAGAGCAGAGCAGAGCAGAACAAAACAATGCAGAGCAGAGCAGAACAGAACATTGCAGGGCAGAGCAGAACATTATAGACAGAACAGAACAGAACAGAACAGAATAGAACAGAACAGAACAGAACAGTGCAGAGCAGAATAGAACAGTGCAGAACAGAACAGAGCAGAGCAGAGCAGAACAGAACAAAAAAATGAATAACAGAGCAGGGCAGAGCAGAACATTATAGAACAGAGCAGAGCAGAATAGAACAGAAAGAACAGAGCAGAGCAGAGCAGAGCAGAGCAGAGCAGAACAGAACAGAACAGAACAGAACAGAACAGAAGAGCAGAGCAGAGCATTACAGAGCAGAGCAGAACAGAGCAGAACAGAACAGAGCAGAACAGAGCAGACCAGAGCAGAACAGAACAGAACAGACCAGAGCAGAACAGAGCAGAACAGAGCAGAGCAGAGCAGAACAGAGCAGAACAGAACAGAACAGAGCAGTGCAGAGCAGAGCAGAAGAGTGCAGAGCAGAGCTGAGCAGAGCAGTGCAGAGCAGAGAAGGGGAGAACGGAACACAACAGGGCAGAACAGAACAGAACAGAGCAGTGCAAAACAGAGCAGAGCAGAGCGGGGCAGAACAGAACAGAGCAGACCAGAGCAGGGCAAAACAGATCAGAGCAGGGCAAAACAGACCAGAGCAGGGCAAAACAGACCAGAGCAGGGCAAAACAGACCAGAGCAGGGCAAAACAGACCAGAGCAGGGCAAAACAGACCAGAGCAGGGCAAAACAGACCAGAGCAGGGCAAAACAGAGCAGAGCAGGGCAAAACAGACCAGAGCAGGGCAAAACAGACCAGAGCAGAACAGAACAGAGCAGAGCAGAACAGAGCAGAGCAGAACAGAATAGAACAGAGCAGAACGGAACAGAACAGAACAGAGCAGAACAGTGCAGATCAGTGCAGACCAGTGCAGAGCAGAGCAGAGCAGAGCAGTGCAAAGCAGAGCAGAGCAGAACAGAGCAGAGCAGAGCAGAGCAGAGCAGAGCAGAACAGAACAGAACAGAACAGAACAGAGCAGAGCAGAATAGAACAGAGCAGAACAGAACAGAGCAGAACAGAACAGAACAGTGCAGAGCAGAGCAGAAGAGTGCAGAGCAGAACAGAACAGAACAGTGCAGAACAGAACAGAACAGTGCAGAGCAGAACAGAACAGTGCAGAGCAGAACAGAACAGAACAACGCAGAGCACAGCAGAGCAAAACAGTGCAGAGCAGAGCAGAGCAGAACAGTGCAGAGCAGAGCAGACAGAACAGTGCAGAGCAGAACAGAACAGAACAGTGCAGAACAGAGCAGATCAGAACAGAGCAGAGCAGAGCAGATCAGGACAGTGCAGAACAGAGCAGACCAGAGCAGGGCAAAACAGACCAGAGCAGGGCAAAACAGACCAGAGCAGGGCAAAACAGACAAGAGAAAGGCAAAACAGACCAGAGCAGAACAGAACAGAGCAGAACAGAACAGAAGAGAGCAGAGCAGAACAGAGCAGAGCAGAGCAGAAGAGAGCAGAGCAGACCAGAACAGAATAGAACAGAGCAGAACAGAACAGAACAGAGCAGAACAGAGCAGAACAGTGCAGAGCAGTGGAGAGCAGATCAGAACTGTGCAGAGCAGACCAGAGCAGTGCAGAGCAGAGCAGAGCAGATCAGGACAGCGCAGAGCAGAGCAGAACAGAGCAGAGCAGAGCAGAGCAGTGCAAAGCAGAGTAGTGCAGAGCAGAACAGAGCAGAGCAGAACAGAACAGAGCAGAGCAGAGCAGATCAAAACAATGCAGAGCAGAGCAGAACAGAACAGTGCAGGGCAGAGCAGAACATTATAGAACAGAACAGAACAGAACAGAATAGAACAGAACTGAACAGTGCAGAGCAGAACAGAACAGTGCAGAGCAGAACAGAGCAGAGCAGAGCAGAACAGAACAGAGCAGAGCAGAGCAGAACAGAACAGAACAAAAAAATGCAGAGCAGTGCAGAACAGTGCAGGGCAGAGCAGAACATTATAGAACAGAGCAGAACAGAATAGAACAGAACAGTGCAGAACAGAACAGTGCAGAACAGAACAGAGCAGAGCAGAGCATTACAGAGCTGAGCAGAACAGAACAGAGCAGAGCAGAGCAGAGCAGAGCAGAGCAGAGCAGAACAGAGCAGAGCAGAGCAGAACAGAGCAGAACAGAACAGAGCAGAACAGAGCAGAACAGAGCAGAACAGAGCAGAACAGAGCAGAACAGAGCAGAACAGAGCAGAACAGTGCAGAGCACTGCAGAGCACAGTAGAGCAGAGCAGTGCAGAGCAGAACAGAGCAGAACAGAGCAGAACAGAGCAGAACAGAGCAGAACAGAGCAGAACAGAGCAGAACAGAGCAGAACAGAGCAGAACAGAGCAGAACAGAGCAGAGCAGAGCAGAGCAGAACAGAGCAGAACAGAGCAGATAGAACAGAGCAGAACAGAGCAGAACAGAGCAGAACAGAGCAGAGCACAGCAGAGCACAGCAGAGCAGAACAGTGCAGAGCAGTACAGAGCAGAACAGTGCAGAGCAGAACAGAGCAGAACAGTGCAGAGCAGAACAGTGCAGAGCAGAACAGTGCAGAGCAGAACAGAGCAGAACAGTGCAAGCAGAAGGGTGCAGGGCAGAGCAGAACAGAGCAGAACAGTGCAGAACAGAGCAGAACAGAGAAGAACAGAACAGAGCAAAACAGTGCAGAGCAGAGCAGAGCAGAACTGAACAGAACTGAACAGAACAGAACAGAACAGAGCAGAGCAGAGCAGAGCAGAGCAGAGCAGAACAGAAGTGAGCAAAACAGAGCAAAACAGAGCAAAACAGAGCAGAACAGAGCAGAACAGAGCAGAACAGAACAGAACAGAGCAGAACAGAGCAGAACAGAGCAGAGCAGAACAGAACAGTGCAGAGCAGAGCAGAGCAGAAGAGTGCAGAGCAGAACAGAACAGAACAGTGCAGAGCAGAACAGAACAGAACAGTGCATAGCAGAACAGAACAGAACAACGCAGAGCACAGCAGAGCAAAACAGTGCAGAGCACAGCAGAGCAAAACAGTGCAGAGCAGAGCAGAACAGTGCAGAGCAGAGCAGACAGAACAGTGCAGAGCAGAACAGAACAGAACAGTGCAGAACAGAGCAGATCAGAACAGAGCAGAGCAGAGCAGTGCAGAGCATAGCAGAGCAGAGCAGATCAGGACAGTGCAGAACAGAGCAGACCAGAGCAGGGCAAAACAGACCAGAGCAGGGCGAAACAGACCAGAGCAGAACAGAACAGAGCAGAACAGAACAGAAGAGAGCAGAGCAGAGCAGAAGAGAGCAGAGCAGAGCAGAACAGAATAGAACAGAGCAGAACAGAGCAGAACAGAGCAGAACAGAGCAGAACAGAGCAGAACAGAGCAGAACAGTGCAGAGCAGTGGAGAGCAGATCAGGACAGTGCAGAGCAGACCAGAGCAGTGCAGAGCAGAGCAGAGCAGATCAGGACAGCGCAGAGCAGAGCAGAGCAGAGCAGTGCAAAGCAGAGCAGTGCAGAGCAGAACAGAGCAGAACAGAGCAGAACAGAGCAGAGCAGAACAGAGCAGAGCAGAACAAAACAATGCAGAGCAGAGCAGAACAGAACAGTGCAGGGCAGAGCAGAACATTATAGAACAGAACAGAACAGAACAGAATAGAACAGAACAGAACAGTGCAGAGCAGAACAGAACAGAACTGTGCAGTGCAGTGCAGAGCAGAACAGAGCAGAGCAGAGCAGAACAGAACAAAAAAATGCAGAGCAGAGCAGAACAGTGCAGGGCAGAGCAGAACATTATAGAACAGAGCAGAACAGAATAGAACAGAAAGAACAGAACAGTGCAGAGCAGAGCAGAGCAGAGCAGAGCAGAACAGAACAGAACAGAGCAGAACAGAGCAGAGCATTACAGAGCAGAGCAGAACAGAACAGACCAGAGCAGAACAGAGCAGAACAGAGCAGAACAGAGCAGAACAGAGCAGAGCAGAACAGAGCAGAACAGAGCAGAACAGAACAGAACAGAACAGAGCAGAACAGAGCAGAACAGAACAGAAGAGAGCAGAGCAGAGCAGAGCAGAGCAGAGCAGAGCAGAAGAGAGCAGAGCAGAGCAGAACAGAATAGAACAGAGCAGAACAGAACAGAACAGAACAGAACAGAGCAGAACAGAGCAGTGCAGAGCAGAGCAGAGCAGAGCAGATCAGGACAGCGCAGAGCAGAGCAGAACAGAGCAGTGCAGAGCAGAGCAGAGCAGAGCAGAGCAGTGCAAAGCAGAGTAGTGCAGAGCAGAACAGAACAGAGCAGAGCAGAGCAGATCAAAACAATGCAGAGCATAGCAGAACAGAACAGTGCAGGGATGAGCAGAACATTATAGAACAGAACAGAACAGAACAGAACAGAACAGTGCAGAGCAGAACAGAACAGTGCAGAGCAGAACAGAGCAGAGCAGAGCAGAACAGAGCAGAACAGAACAGAATAAAAAAATGCAGAGCAGTGCAGAACAGTGCAGGGCAGAGCAGAACATTATAGAACAGAGCAGAACAGAATAGAACAGAACAGAACAGAGCAGAGCAGAGCAGAGCAGAGCAGAGCAGAACAGAACAGAACAGAACAGAACAGAACAGAACAGAGCAGAGCAGAGCAGAGCATTACAGAGCATTACAGAGCAGAACAGAGCAGAACAGAGCAGAGCAGAGCAGAACAGAGCAGAACAGAACAGAACAGAGCAGAACAGAGCAGAACAGAGCAGAACAGAGCAGAACAGAGCAATACAGAGCAGAACAGATAAGAGCAGTGCAGAGCAGTGCAGAGCACAGTAGAGCAGAACAGTGCAGAGCAGAACAGAGCAGAACAGAACAGAGCAGAACAGAGCAGAACAGAGCAGAACAGAGCAGAACAGAGCAGAACAGAGCAGAGCAGCGCAGAGCAGCGCACAGCAGAGCAGAGCAGAGCAGAACAGAGCAGATAGAACAGAGCAGAGCAGAGCAGAACAGTGCAGAGCAGGAGATGAGCAGAACAGAGCAGAACAGAGCAGAACAGAGCAGAGCACAGCAGAGCAGAACAGTGCAGAGCAGTAAAGAGCAGAACAGTGCAGAACAGAACAGAGCAGAACAGTGCAGAGCAGAACAGTGCAGAGCAGAACAGAGCAGAACAGAGCAGAACAGAGCAGAACAGAGCAGAACAGTGCAGTGCAGAAGGGTGCAGGGCAGAGCAGAGCAGAACAGTGCAGAACAGAGCAGAACAGAGCAGAACAGAACAGAGCAAAACAGTGCAGAGCAGAGCAGAACAGAACAGAACAGAACAGAGCAGAGCAGAGCAGAGCAGAGCAGAGCAGAGCAGAACAGAGCAGAACAGAGCAGAACAGAGCAGAACAGAGCAGAACAGAGCAGAACAGAGCAGAACAGAACAGTGCAGAGCAGAGCAGAGCAGAAGAGTGCAGAGCAGAACAGAACAGAACAGTGCAGAGCAGAACAGTGCAGAGCAGAGCAGAACAGAACAGTGAAGAGCAGAACAGAACAGAACAATGCAGAGCACAGCAGAGCAAAACAGTGCAGAGCAGAGCAGAACAGTGCAGAGCAGAGCAGAGCAGATCAGGACAGTGCAGAACAGAGCAGACCAGAGCAGGGCAAAACAGACCAGAGCAGGGCAAAACAGACCAGAGAAAGGCAAAACAGACCAGAGCAGAACAGAACAGAACAGAAGAGAGCAGAGCAGAACAGAGTAGAGCAGAAGAGAGCAGAGCAGAACAGAATAGAACAGAACAGAACAGAGCAGAACAGAGCAGAACAGAGCAGAACAGTGCAGAGCAGTGGAGAGCAGATCAGGACAGTGCAGAGCAGACCAGAGCAGTGCAGAGCAGAGCAGAGCAGATCAGATCAGGACAGCGCAGAGCAGAGCAGAACAGTGCAAAGCAGAGCAGTGCAGAGAAGAGCAGAGCAGAGCAGAGCAGAACAGAACAGAGCAGTACAAAACAATGCAGAGCAGAGCAGAACAGAACATTGCAGGGCAGAGCAGAACATTATAGACAGAACAGAACAGAACAGAATAGAACAGAGCAGAACAGTGCAGAGCAGAACAGAACAGTGCAGAGCAGAACAGAGCAGAGCAGAACAGAACAGAGCAGAGCAGAACAGAACAAAAAAATGCAGAACAGAGCAGGGCAGAGCAGAACATTATAGAACAGAGCAGAACAGAATAGAACAGAAAGAACAGAACAGTGCAGAGCAGAGCAGAGCAGAGCAGAGCAGAGCAGAACAGAACAGAACAGAACAGAACAGAACAGAACAGAACAGAGCAGAGCAGAGCAGAGCATTACAGAGCAGAGCAGAGCAGAGCAGAGCAGAACAGAGCAGAACAGAGCAGAACAGACCAGAGCAGAACAGAGCAGAACAGAGCAGAACAGAGCAGAACAGAACAGAACAGAACAGAGCAGTGCAGAGCAGAGCAGAAGAGTGCAGAGCAGAGCCGAGCAGAACAGAGCTGAGCAGAGCAGTGCAGAGCAGAGCAGAGCAGAGAAGGGGAGAACGGAACACAACAGGGCAGAACAGAACAGAACAGAGCAGAGCAAAACAGAGCAGAGCAGAGCGGCGCAGAACAGAACAGAGCAGACCAGAGCAGGGCAAAACAGATCACAGCAGGGCAAAACAGACCAGAGCAGGGCAAAACAGACCAGAGCAGGGCAAAACAGACCAGAGCAGTGCAAAACAGACCAGAGCAGGGCAAAACAGACCAGAGCAGGGCAAAACAGACCAGAGCAGGGCAAAACAGACCAGAGCAGGGCAAAACAGACCAGAGCAGGGCAAAACAGACCAGAGCAGGGCAAAACAGACCAGAGCAGGGCAAAACAGACCAGAGCAGAACAGAACAGAGCAGAGCAGAACAGAGCAGAGCAGAACAGAATAAAACAGAGCAGAACGGAACAGAACAGAACAGTGCAGAACAGTGCAGATCAGTGCAGAACAGTGCAGAGCAGAGCAGAGCAGAGCAGAGCAGAGCAGAGCAGAGCAGAGCAGAACAGAGCAGAACAGAGCAGAGCAGAGCAGAGCAGAGCAGAGCAGAACAGAACAGAACAGAACAGAACAGAACAGAACAGAGCAGAGCAGAGCAGAGCAGAATAGAACAGAGCAGAACAGAACAGAGCAGAACAGAGCAGAACAGAGCAGAACAGAACAGAACAGAACAGAACAGTGCAGAGCAGAGCAGAAGAGTGCAGAGCAGAACAGAACAGAACAGTGCAGAGCAGAACAGAACAGAACAGTGCAGAGCAGAGCAGAACAGAACAGTGCAGAGCAGAACAGAACAGAACAGTGCAGAACAGAGCAGATCAGAACAGAGCAGAGCAGAGCAGAGCAGTGAAGAGCAGAGCAGAGCAGAGCAGATCAGGACACTGCAGAACAGAGCAGACCAGAGCAGGGCAAAACAGACCAGAGCAGGGCAAAACAGACCAGAGCAGGGCAAAACAGACCAGAGCAGGGCAAAACAGACCAGAGCAGGGCAAAACAGACCAGAGCAGGGCAAAACAGACAAGAGAAAGGCAAAAACAGACCAGAGCAGAACAGAACAGAGCAGAACAGAACAGAAGAGAGCAGAACAGAGCAGAACAGAACAGAGCAGAACAGAGCAGAACAGAGCAGAACAGAACAGAACAGTGCAGAGCAGAGCAGAAGAGTGCAGAGCAGAACAGAACAGAACAGTGCAGAGCAGAACAGAACAGTGCAGAGCAGAGCAGAACAGAACAGTGCAGAGCAGAACAGAACAGAACAACGCAGAGCACAGCAGAGCAAAACAGTGCAGAGCAGAGCAGAACAGTGCAGAGCAGAGCAGACAGAACAGTGCAGAGCAGAACAGAACAGAACAGTGCAGAACAGAGCAGATCAGAACAGAGCAGAGCAGAGCAGAGCAGAGCAGTGAAGAGCAGAGCAGAGCAGAGCAGATCAGGACAGTGCAGAACAGAGCAGACCAGAGCAGGGCAAAACAGACCAGAGCAGGGCAAAACAGACCAGAGCAGGGCAAAACAGACCAGAGCAGGGCAAAACAGACAAGAGAAAGGCAAAAACAGACCAGAGCAGAACAGAAGAGAGCAGAGCAGACCAGAACAGAATAGAACAGAGCAGAACAGAACAGAACAGAGCAGAACAGAGCAGAACAGTGCAGAGCAGTGGAGAGCAGATCAGGACAGTGCAGAGCAGACCAGAGCAGTGCAGAGCAGAGCAGAGCAGAGCAGAGCAGATCAGGACAGCGCAGAGCAGAGCAGAGCAGTGCAAAGCAGAGTAGTGCAGAGCAGAGCAGAGCAGAGCAGAGCAGAGCAGAGCAGAACAGAACAGAGCAGATCAAAACAATGCAGAGCAGAGCAGAACAGAACAGTGCAGGGCAGAGCAGAACATTATAGAACAGAACAGAACAGAACAGAATTGAACAGAACAGAACACTGCAGAGCAGAACAGAACAGTGCAGAGCAGAACAGAGCAGAGCAGAGCAGAACAGAACAGAACAGAGCAGAGCAGAACAGAACAGAACAGAACAAAAAATGCAGAGCAGTGCAGAACAGTGCAGGGCAGAGCAGAACATTATAGAACAGAGCAGAACAGAATAGAACAGAACAGTGCAGAACAGAACAGAGCAGAGCAGAGCATTACAGAGCAGAGCAGAACAGAACAGAGCAGAGCAGAACAGAGCAGAACAGAGCAGAACAGAGCAGAACAGAACAGAGCAGAACAGAGCAGAACAGAGCAGAACAGAGCAGAACAGAGCAGAACAGAGCAGAACAGAGCAGAGCAGAACAGAGCAGAACAGTGTAGAGCACTGCAGAGCACAGTAGAGCAGAACAGTGCAGAGCAGAACAGAGCAGAACAGAGCAGAACAGAGCAGAACAGAGCAGAGCAGCGCACAGCAGAGCAGAGCAGAGTAGAACAGAGCAGATAGAACAGAGCAGAGCAGAGCAGAACAGTGCAGAGCAGGAGAAGAGCAGAAGAGTGCAGAGCAGAGCAGAGCAGAGCAATGCAGAGCAGAACAGAACAGAGCAGAGCAGAGCAGAGCAGAACAGAACAGAACAGAGCAGAGCAGAGCAGAACAGAGCAGAACAGAACAGAACAGAGCAGAGCACAGCAGAGCACAGCAGAGCAGAACAGTGCAGAGCAGTACAGAGCAGAACAGAGCAGAACAGTGCAGAGCAGAACAGTGCAGAGCAGAACAGAGCAGAACAGTGCAGAGCAGAAGGGTGCTGGGCAGAGCAGAACAGAGCAGAACAGTGCAGAACAGAGCAGAACAGAGCAGAACAGAACAGAGCAAAACAGTGCAGAGCAGAGCAGAACAGAACAGAACAGAGCAGAGCAGAGCAGAGCAGAGCAGAACAGAGCAGAACAGAACAGAACAGAACAGAACAGAACAGTGCAGAGCAGAACAGAACAGAACAGAACAGTGCAGAGCAGAGCAGAACAGAACAGTGCAGAGCAGAACAGAACAGAACAACGCAGAGCACAGCAGAGCAAAACAGTGCAGAGCACAGCAGAGCAAAACAGTGCAGAGCAGAGCAGAACAGTGCAGAGCAGAGCAGACAGAACAGTGCAGAGCAGAACAGAACAGAACAGTGCAGAACAGAGCAGATCAGAACAGAGCAGAGCAGAGCAGTGCAGAGCATAGCAGAGCAGAGCAGATCAGGACAGCGCAGAGCAGAGCAGAGCAGAGCAGTGCAAAGCAGAGTAGTGCAGAGCAGAACAGAGCAGAGCAGAGCAGAGCAGAGCAGAACAGAACTGAGCAGAGCAGAGCAGATCAAAACAATGCAGAGCAGAGCAGAACAGAACAGTGCAGGGCAGAGCAGAACATTATAGAACAGAACAGAACAGAATTGAACAGAACAGAACACTGCAGAGCAGAACAGAACAGTGCAGAGCAGAACAGAACAGTGCAGAGCAGAACAGAGCAGAGCAGAGCAGAACAGAACAGAACAGAGCAGAGCAGAACAGAACAGAACAGAACAAAAAAATGCAGAGCAGTGCAGAACAGTGCAGGGCAGAGCAGAACATTATAGAACAGAGCAGAACAGAATAGAACAGAACAGTGCAGAACAGAACAGAGCAGAGCAGAGGATTACAGAGCAGAGCAGAACAGAACAGAGCAGAGCAGAACAGAGCAGAACAGAGCAGAACAGAGCAGAACAGAGCAGAACAGAGCAGAACAGAGCAGAACAGAGCAGAACAGAACAGAACAGAACAGAACAGAGCAGAACAGAGCAGAACAGAGCAGAACAGAGCAGAACAGAGCAGAACAGAGCAGAGCAGAACAGAGCAGAACAGTGTAGAGCACTGCAGAGCACAGTAGAGCAGAACAGTGCAGAGCAGAACAGAGCAGAACAGAGCAGAGCAGCGCACAGCAGAGCAGAGCAGAGCAGAACAGAGCAGATAGAACAGAGCAGATAGAACAGAGCAGAGCAGAGCAGAACAGTGCAGAGCAGGAGAAGAGCAGAAGAGTGCAGAGCAGAGCAGAGCAGAGCAATGCAGAGCAGAACAGAGCAGAGCAGAGCAGAGCAGAACAGAACAGAGCAGAGCAGAACAGAGCAGAACAGAGCAGAGCACAGCAGAGCACAGCAGAGCACAGCAGAGCAGAACAGTGCAGAGCAGTACACAGCAGAACAGTGCAGAGCAGAACAGAGCAGAGCAGAACAGAACAGAACAGAACAGAACAGAACAGAACAGAGCAGAGCAGAGCAGAGCATTACAGAGCAGAGCAGAGCAGAGCAGAGCAGAACAGAGCAGAACAGAGCAGAACAGACCAGAGCAGAACAGAGCAGAACAGAGCAGAACAGAGCAGAACAGAACAGAACAGAACAGAGCAGTGCAGAGCAGAGCAGAAGAGTGCAGAGCAGAGCCGAGCAGAACAGAGCTGAGCAGAGCAGTGCAGAGCAGAGCAGAGCAGAGAAGGGGAGAACGGAACACAACAGGGCAGAACAGAACAGAACAGAGCAGAGCAAAACAGAGCAGAGCAGAGCGGCGCAGAACAGAACAGAGCAGACCAGAGCAGGGCAAAACAGATCACAGCAGGGCAAAACAGACCAGAGCAGGGCAAAACAGACCAGAGCAGGGCAAAACAGACCAGAGCAGTGCAAAACAGACCAGAGCAGGGCAAAACAGACCAGAGCAGGGCAAAACAGACCAGAGCAGGGCAAAACAGACCAGAGCAGGGCAAAACAGACCAGAGCAGGGCAAAACAGACCAGAGCAGGGCAAAACAGACCAGAGCAGGGCAAAACAGACCAGAGCAGAACAGAACAGAGCAGAGCAGAACAGAGCAGAGCAGAACAGAATAAAACAGAGCAGAACGGAACAGAACAGAACAGTGCAGAACAGTGCAGATCAGTGCAGAACAGTGCAGAGCAGAGCAGAGCAGAGCAGAGCAGAGCAGAGCAGAGCAGAGCAGAACAGAGCAGAACAGAGCAGAGCAGAGCAGAGCAGAGCAGAGCAGAACAGAACAGAACAGAACAGAACAGAACAGAACAGAACAGAGCAGAGCAGAGCAGAGCAGAATAGAACAGAGCAGAACAGAACAGAGCAGAACAGAGCAGAACAGAGCAGAACAGAACAGAACAGAACAGAACAGTGCAGAGCAGAGCAGAAGAGTGCAGAGCAGAACAGAACAGAACAGTGCAGAGCAGAACAGAACAGAACAGTGCAGAGCAGAGCAGAACAGAACAGTGCAGAGCAGAACAGAACAGAACAGTGCAGAACAGAGCAGATCAGAACAGAGCAGAGCAGAGCAGAGCAGTGAAGAGCAGAGCAGAGCAGAGCAGATCAGGACACTGCAGAACAGAGCAGACCAGAGCAGGGCAAAACAGACCAGAGCAGGGCAAAACAGACCAGAGCAGGGCAAAACAGACCAGAGCAGGGCAAAACAGACCAGAGCAGGGCAAAACAGACCAGAGCAGGGCAAAACAGACAAGAGAAAGGCAAAAACAGACCAGAGCAGAACAGAACAGAGCAGAACAGAACAGAAGAGAGCAGAACAGAGCAGAACAGAACAGAGCAGAACAGAGCAGAACAGAGCAGAACAGAACAGAACAGTGCAGAGCAGAGCAGAAGAGTGCAGAGCAGAACAGAACAGAACAGTGCAGAGCAGAACAGAACAGTGCAGAGCAGAGCAGAACAGAACAGTGCAGAGCAGAACAGAACAGAACAACGCAGAGCACAGCAGAGCAAAACAGTGCAGAGCAGAGCAGAACAGTGCAGAGCAGAGCAGACAGAACAGTGCAGAGCAGAACAGAACAGAACAGTGCAGAACAGAGCAGATCAGAACAGAGCAGAGCAGAGCAGAGCAGAGCAGTGAAGAGCAGAGCAGAGCAGAGCAGATCAGGACAGTGCAGAACAGAGCAGACCAGAGCAGGGCAAAACAGACCAGAGCAGGGCAAAACAGACCAGAGCAGGGCAAAACAGACCAGAGCAGGGCAAAACAGACAAGAGAAAGGCAAAAACAGACCAGAGCAGAACAGAAGAGAGCAGAGCAGACCAGAACAGAATAGAACAGAGCAGAACAGAACAGAACAGAGCAGAACAGAGCAGAACAGTGCAGAGCAGTGGAGAGCAGATCAGGACAGTGCAGAGCAGACCAGAGCAGTGCAGAGCAGAGCAGAGCAGAGCAGAGCAGATCAGGACAGCGCAGAGCAGAGCAGAGCAGTGCAAAGCAGAGGAGTGCAGAGCAGAACAGAGCAGAGCAGAGCAGAGCAGAGCAGAACAGAACAGAGCAGATCAAAACAATGCAGAGCAGAGCAGAACAGAACAGTGCAGGGCAGAGCAGAACATTATAGAACAGAACAGAACAGAACAGAATTGAACAGAACAGAACACTGCAGAGCAGAACAGAACAGTGCAGAGCAGAACAGAGCAGAGCAGAGCAGAACAGAACAGAACAGAGCAGAGCAGAACAGAACAGAACAGAACAAAAAATGCAGAGCAGTGCAGAACAGTGCAGGGCAGAGCAGAACATTATAGAACAGAGCAGAACAGAATAGAACAGAACAGTGCAGAACAGAACAGAGCAGAGCAGAGCATTACAGAGCAGAGCAGAACAGAACAGAGCAGAGCAGAACAGAGCAGAACAGAGCAGAACAGAGCAGAACAGAACAGAGCAGAACAGAGCAGAACAGAGCAGAACAGAGCAGAACAGAGCAGAGCAGAACAGAGCAGAACAGTGTAGAGCACTGCAGAGCACAGTAGAGCAGAACAGTGCAGAGCAGAACAGAGCAGAACAGAGCAGAACAGAGCAGAACAGAGCAGAGCAGCGCACAGCAGAGCAGAGCAGAGTAGAACAGAGCAGATAGAACAGAGCAGAGCAGAGCAGAACAGTGCAGAGCAGGAGAAGAGCAGAAGAGTGCAGAGCAGAGCAGAGCAGAGCAATGCAGAGCAGAACAGAACAGAGCAGAGCAGAGCAGAGCAGAACAGAACAGAACAGAGCAGAGCAGAGCAGAACAGAGCAGAACAGAACAGAACAGAGCAGAGCACAGCAGAGCACAGCAGAGCAGAACAGTGCAGAGCAGTACAGAGCAGAACAGAGCAGAACAGTGCAGAGCAGAACAGTGCAGAGCAGAACAGAGCAGAACAGTGCAGAGCAGAAGGGTGCTGGGCAGAGCAGAACAGAGCAGAACAGTGCAGAACAGAGCAGAACAGAGCAGAACAGAACAGAACAGAACAGAGCAAAACAGTGCAGAGCAGAGCAGAACAGAACAGAACAGAGCAGAGCAGAGCAGAGCAGAGCAGAACAGAGCAGAACAGAACAGAACAGAACAGAACAGAACAGTGCAGAGCAGAACAGAACAGAACAGTGCAGAGCAGAGCAGAACAGAACAGTGCAGAGCAGAACAGAACAGAACAACGCAGAGCACAGCAGAGCAAAACAGTGCAGAGCACAGCAGAGCAAAACAGTGCAGAGCAGAGCAGAACAGTGCAGAGCAGAGCAGACAGAACAGTGCAGAGCAGAACAGAACAGAACAGTGCAGAACAGAGCAGATCAGAACAGAGCAGAGCAGAGCAGTGCAGAGCATAGCAGAGCAGAGCAGATCAGGACAGCGCAGAGCAGAGCAGAGCAGTGCAAAGCAGAGTAGTGCAGAGCAGAACAGAGCAGAGCAGAGCAGAGCAGAGCAGAACAGAACTGAGCAGAGCAGAGCAGATCAAAACAATGCAGAGCAGAGCAGAACAGAACAGTGCAGGGCAGAGCAGAACATTATAGAACAGAACAGAACAGAATTGAACAGAACAGAACACTGCAGAGCAGAACAGAACAGTGCAGAGCAGAACAGAACAGTGCAGAGCAGAACAGAGCAGAGCAGAGCAGAACAGAACAGAACAGAGCAGAGCAGAACAGAACAGAACAGAACAAAAAAATGCAGAGCAGTGCAGAACAGTGCAGGGCAGAGCAGAACATTATAGAACAGAGCAGAACAGAATAGAACAGAACAGTGCAGAACAGAACAGAGCAGAGCAGAGCATTACAGAGCAGAGCAGAACAGAACAGAGCAGAGCAGAACAGAGCAGAACAGAGCAGAACAGAGCAGAACAGAGCAGAACAGAGCAGAACAGAGCAGAACAGAACAGAACAGAACAGAACAGAGCAGAACAGAGCAGAACAGAGCAGAACAGAGCAGAACAGAGCAGAACAGAGCAGAGCAGAACAGAGCAGAACAGTGTAGAGCACTGCAGAGCACAGTAGAGCAGAACAGTGCAGAGCAGAACAGAGCAGAACAGAGCAGAACAGAGCAGAGCAGCGCACAGCAGAGCAGAGCAGAGCAGAACAGAGCAGATAGAACAGAGCAGATAGAACAGAGCAGAGCAGAGCAGAACAGTGCAGAGCAGGAGAAGAGCAGAAGAGTGCAGAGCAGAGCAGAGCAGAGCAATGCAGAGCAGAACAGAGCAGAGCAGAGCAGAGCAGAACAGAACAGAGCAGAGCAGAACAGAGCAGAACAGAGCAGAGCACAGCAGAGCACAGCAGAGCACAGCAGAGCAGAACAGTGCAGAGCAGTACACAGCAGAACAGTGCAGAGCAGAACAGAGCAGAACAGTGCAGAGCAGAACAGTGCAGAGCAGAACAGAGCAGAACAGTGCAGAGCAGAAGGGTGCTGGGCAGAGCAGAACAGAGCAGAACAGTGCAGAACAGAGCAGAACAGAGCAGAACAGAACAGAGCAAAACAGTGCAGAGCAGAGCAGAACAGAACAGAGCAGAGCAGAGCAGAGCAGAACAGAACAGAACAGAACAGAACAGAACAGAGCAGAACAGAACAGAACAGAACAGAACAGTGCAGAGCAGAACAGAACAGAACAGTGCAGAGCAGAGCAGAACAGAACAGTGCAGAGCAGAACAGAACAGAACAACGCAGAGCAAAACAGTGCAGAGCACAGCAGAGCAAAACAGTGCAGAGCAGAGCAGAACAGTGCAGAGCAGAACAGAACAGTGCAGAACAGAGCAGATCAGAACAGAGCAGAGCAGAGCAGTGCAGAGCATAGCAGAGCAGAGCAGATCAGGACAGTGCAGAACAGAGCAGACCAGAGCAGGGCAAAACAGACCAGAGCAGGGCGAAACAGACCAGAGCAGAACAGAACAGAGCAGAACAGAACAGAAGAGAGCAGAGCAGAACAGAGCAGAGCAGAGCAGAAGAGAGCAGAGCAGAGCAGAACAGAATAGAACAGAGCAGAACAGAACAGAACAGAGCAGAACAGAGCAGAACAGAGCAGAACAGAGCAGAACAGAGCAGAACAGAGCAGAACAGAGCAGAACAGTGCAGAACAGTGCAGAACAGTGCAGAGCAGTGGAGAGCAGATCAGGACAGTGCAGAGCAGACCAGAGCAGTGCAGAGCAGAGCAGAGAAGATCAGGACAGCGCAGAGCAGAGCAGAGCAGAGCAGAGCAGAACAGAGCAGAGCAGAACAGTGCAGAGCAGAGCAGAACAGAACAGAACAGAGCAGAACAGAACAGAGCAGAGCAGAACAGAGCAGAACAAAGCAGAACAGAAGAGTGCAGAGCAGAGCAGAAGAGTGCAGAGCAGAACAGAACAGAACAGTGCAGAGCAGAACAGAACAGAAGAGTGCAGAGCACAGTAGAGCAGAACAGCGCAGAACAGAACAGAACAGCGCAGAGCACAGCAGAGCAGAACAGTGCAGAGCAGAGCATAACAGTGCAGAGCAGAGCAGAACAGAACAGTGCAGAACAGTGCAGAGCAGAACAGGGCAGAAATGGGCAGAACAGGGCAGAACAGGGCAGAACAGGGCAGAACAGGGCGGAACAGGGCGGAACAGGGCGGAACAGGGCGGAACAGGGCGGAACAGGGCGGAACAGGGCGGAACAGGGCGGAACAGGGCGGAACAGGGCGGAACAGGGCGGAACAGGGCGGAACAGGGCGGAACAGGGCGGAACAGGGCGGAACAGGGCGGAACAGGGCGGAACAGGGCGGAACAGAGCGGAACAGAGCAGAACAGAGCAGAACAGGGCAGAACAGAGCAGAACAGAGCAGAGCAGAACAGGGCAGAACAGAGCAGAACAGAGCAGAGCAGAACAGAGCAGTACAGAACAGAGCAGAACAGAACAGAACAGTTGAGCAGAACAGAGCAGAGCAGAGCAGAGCAGAACAGAACACAACAGTTGAGTAGAGCAGAGCAGAACAGAGCAGAGCGGAGCAGAACAGAACAGCGCAGTGCAAAGCAGAGCAGAACAGTGCAGAGCAGAGCAGAGCAGAACAGAACAGAACAGAGCAGAACAGAGCAGAGCAGATCAGAACAGTGCAGAACAGAAAGAACAGAACAGAACAGAACAGTGCTGAGCAGAGCAGAGCAGAGCAGAACAGAACATTGCAGAGCAGAGTAGAACAGAACAGTGCAGAACAGAGCAGAGCAGAGCAGAACAGTGCAGAGCAGAGCAGAGCAGAACAGAACAGTGCAGAACAGAGCAGAACAGAGCAGGGCAAAACAGACCAGAGCAGGGCAAAACAGACCAGAGCAGGGCAAAACAGACCTGAGAAAGGCAAAACAGACCAGAGCAGAACAGAACAGAGCAAAACAGAACAGAAGAGAGCAGAGCAGAACAGAGCAGAGCAGAAGAGAGCAGAGCAGAACAGAATAGAACAGAGCAGAACAGAACAGAACAGAGCAGAACAGAACAGAGCAGAACAGAACAGAGCAGAACAGAGCAGAACAGTGCAGAGCAGTGGAGATAAGATCAGGACAGTGCAGAGCAGACCAGAGCAGTGCAGAGCAGAGCAGAGAAGATCAGGACAGCGCAGAGCAGAGCAGAACAGAGCAGTGCAGAGCAGAGCAGAGCAGTGCAAAGCAGAGCAGTGCAGAGCAGAGCAGAGCAGAGCAGAGCAGAACAGAGCAGAGCAGAGCAGAGCAGAACAGAACAGAGCAGAGCAGAGCAGAACAAAACAATGCAGAGCAGAGCAGAACAGAACAGTGCAGGGCAGAGCAGAACATTATAGAACAGAACAGAACAGAATAGAACAGAACAGAACAGTGCAGAGCAGAACAGAACACTGCAGAGCAGAGCAGAGCAGAGCAGAGCAGAACAGAACAGAACAGAACAGAACAGAGCAGAGCATTACAGAGCAGAGCAGAACAGAGCAGAACAGAGCAGAGCAGAGGAGAACAGAGCAGAACAGAGCAGAACAGAGCAGAACAGACCAGAGCAGAACAGAGCAGAACAGAGCAGAACAGAGCAGAACAGAGCAGAACAGAGCAGAACGGAACAGAGCAGAGCAGAGCAGAAGAGTGCAGAGCAGAGCCGAGCAGAACAGAGCTGAGCAGAGCAGTGCAGAGCAGAGCAGAACAGAGCAGAGCAGAGAAGGGGAGAACGGAACACAACAGGGCAGAACAGAACAGAACAGAGCAGACCAGAGCAGGGCAAAACAGACCAGAGCAGGGCAAAACAGAACATAGCAGACCAGAGCAGGGCAAAACAGACCAGAGCAGGGCAAAACAGACCAGAGCAGGGCAAAACAGACCAGAGCAGGGCAAAACAGACCAGAGCAGGGCAAAACAGACCAGAGCAGGGCAAAACAGACCAGAGCAGGGCAAAACAGACCAGAGCAGGGCAAAACAGACCAGAGCAGGGCAAAACAGACCAGAGCAGGGCAAAACAGACCAGAGCAGGGCAAAACAGACCAGAGCAGGGCAAAACAGACCAGAGCAGGGCAAAACAGACCAGAGCAGGGCAAAACAGACCAGAGCAGGGCAAAACAGACCAGAGCAGGGCAAAACAGACCAGAGCAGGGCAAAACAGACCAGAGCAGGGCAAAACAGACCAGAGCAGAACGGAACAGAGCAGAGCAGAGCAGAGCAGAGCAGAGCAGAGCAGAACAGAGCAGAGCAGAGCAGAACAGAACAGAACAGAACAGAACAGAACAGAACAGAACAGAGCAGAACAGTGCAGAGCAGAGCAGAGCAGATCAGTGCAGAGCAGTGCAGAGCAGAGCACAGCAGAGCAGAGCAGTGCAAAGCAGAGCAGAACAGAGCAGAACAGAACAGAACACAGCAGAGCAGAGCAGAACAGAGCAGAATAGAACAGAACAGAAGAGAGCAGAGCAGAACAGTGCAGAACAGAACAGTGCAGAACTGTACAGTGCAAAACAGAACAGTGCAGAAAAGAGCAGAACAGCGCAGAACAGAACAGCGCAGAGCAGAACAGAACAAAACGGAACAGAACAGAACAGAGCAGAGCAGGGCAGGGCAGGGCAGGGCAGGGCAGGGCAGGGCAGGGCAGGGCAGGGCAGGGCAGGACAGGACAGGACAGGACAGGACAGGACAGGACAGGACAGGACAGGACAGGACAGGACAGGACAGGACAGGACAGGACAGGACAGGACAGGACAGAACAGAACAGAACAGAACAGAACAGAACAGAACAAAACAGAACAAAACAGAACAGAGCCGTGCAGAGCAGAACAGAGCAGAGCAGAACAGAGCAGAGCAGAACAGAACAGAACAGAGCAGAGCAGAGCAGAACAAAACAATGCAGAGCAGAGCAGAACAGAACAGTGCAGGGCAGAGCAGAACATTATAGAACAGAACAGAACAGTGCAGAGCAGAACAGAGCAGAGCAGAGCAGAGCAGAACAGTAAAGAGCAGAGCAGAGCAGAGCAGAACAAAACAATGCAGAGCAGAGCAGAACAGAACAGTGCAGGGCAGAGCAGAACATTATAGAACAGAGCAGAACAGAATAGAACAGAACAGAACAGTGCAGAGCAGAACAGAACAGAACAGTGCAGAGCAGAACAGAACAGAACACTGCAGAGCAGAACAGAGCAGAGCAGAGCAGAACAGAGCAGAACAGAGCAGAACAGAGCAGAACAGAGCAGAGCAGTGCAGAGCAGAACAGAGCAGAACAGAGCAGAACAGAGCAGAACAGAGCAGAACAGAGCATTACAGAGCAGAGCAGAAAAGAGCAGAGCAGAACAGAGCAGAGCAGCGCACAGCAGAGCAGAGCAGAGCAGAACAGTGCAGTGCAGAAGAGTGCAGAGCAGAGCCGAGCAGAACAGAGCAGAGCAGAGCAGTGCAGAGTAGAACAGAGCAGAACAGAGCAGAGCAGAGCAGAACAGAGCGCAGCAGAGCAGAACAGAGCAGAGCAGAACAGAACAGTGCAGAGCAGAACAGAACAGAACAACGCAGAGCACAGCAGAGCAAAACAGTGCAGAGCAGAGCAGAACAGTGCAGAGCAGAGCAGACAGAACAGTGCAGAGCTGAACAGAACAGAACAGTGCAGAACAGAGCAGATCAGAACAGAGCAGAGCAGAGCAGAGCAGTGCAGAGCAGAGCAGAGCAGATCAGGACAGTGCAGAACAGAGCAGAACAGAGCAGGGCAAAACAGACCAGAGCAGGGCAAAACAGACCAGAGCAGGGCAAAACAGACCAGAGCAGGGCAAAACAGACCAGAGAAAGGCAAAACAGACCAGAGCAGAACAGAACAGAGCAAAACAGAACAGAAGAGAGCAGAGCAGAACAGAAGAGAGCAGAGCAGAGCAGAAGAGAGCAGAGCAGAACAGAATAGAACAGAGCAGAACAGAACAGAACATAGCAGAACAGTGCAGAGCAGTGGAGATAAGATCAGGACAGTGCAGAGCAGACCAGAGCAGTGCAGAGCAGAGCAGAGAAGATCAGGACAGCGCAGAGCAGAGCAGAACAGAGCAGTGCAGAGCAGAGCAGAGCAGAGCAGTGCAAAGCAGAGCAGTGCAGAGCAGAACAGAGCAGAACAGAGCAGAGCAGAGCAGAGCAGAACAGAACAGAGCAGAGCAGAGCAGAACAAAACAATGCAGAGCAGAGCAGAACAGAACAGTGCAGGGCAGAGCAGAACATTATAGAACAGAACAGAACAGAACAGAACAGAATAGAACAGAACAGAACAGTGCAGAGCAGAACAGAACAGTGCAGAGCAGAACAGAGCAGAGCAGAACAGAACAAAAAAATGCAGAGCAGCGCAGAACAGTGCAGGGCAGAGCAGAACATTATAGAACAGAGCAGAACAGAATAGAACAGAACAGATCAGTACAGAGCAGAACAGAACAGAACAGTGCAGAGCAGAACAGAACAGAACACTGCAGAGCAGAGCAGAGCAGAGCAGAACAGAACAGAACAGAACAGAACAGAACAGAACAGAACAGAACAGAACAGAACAGAACAGAACAGAACAGAGCAGAACAGAGCAGAACAGAGCAGAACAGACCAGAGCAGAAAAGAGCAGAACAGAGCAGAACAGAGCAGAACAGAACAGAAGAGCAGAACGGAACAGAGCAGAGCAGAGCAGAGCAGAACAGTGCAGAGCAGAGCAGAGCAGAGCAGAAGAGTGCAGAGCAGAGCCAAGCAGAACAGAGCTGAGCAGAGCAGTGCAGAGCAGAGCAGAACAGAGCAGAGCAGAGAAGGGGAGAACGGAACACAACAGGGCAGAACAGAACAGAACAGAACAGTGCAGAGCAGAGCAGAGCAGATCAGTGCAGAGCAGTGCAGAGCAGAGCAGAGCAGTGCAAAGCAGAGCAGAGCAGAACAGAGCAGAACAGAGCAGAACAGAGCAGAGCAGAGCAGAGCAGAGCAGAGCAGATCAGTGCAGAGCAGTGCAGAGCAGAGCAGAGCAGAGCAGTGCAAAGCAGAGCAGAGCAGAACAGAGCAGAACAGAACAGAGCAGAGCAGAACAGAGCAGAGCAGAGCAGAACAGAGCAGAATAGAACAGAACAGAAGAGAGCAGAGCAGAACAGTGCAGAGCAGAGCAGTGCAGAACAGAACAGTGCAGAACTGTACAGTGCAAAACAGAACAGTGCAGAGCAGAGCAGAACAGCGCAGAACAGAACAGCGCAGGGCAGAACAGAACAAAACGGAACAGAACAGAACAGAACAGAACAGTGCAGAGCAGAGCAGTACAGAACAGAACAGAACAGAACAGAACAGAACAGAACAAAACAGAACAAAACAGAACAAAACAGAACAAAACAGAACAAAACAGAACAAAACAGAACAGAGCCATGCAGAGCAGAACAGAGCAGAGCAGAACAGAACAGAACAGAGCAGAGCAGAGCAGAACAAAACAATGCGGAGCAGAGCAGAACAGAACAGTGCAGGGCAGAGCAGAACATTATAGAACAGAACAGAACAGAACAGTGCAGTGCAGAGCAGAACAGAGCAGAGCAGAGCAGAGCAGAGCAGAACAGTACAGAGCAGAGCAGAGCAGAACAGAACAAAACAATGCAGAGCAGAGCAGAACAGAACAGTGCAGGGCAGAGCAGAACATTATAGAACAGAGCAGAACAGAATAGAACAGAACAGAACAGAACAGTGCAGAGCAGAACAGAACAGAACACTGCAGAGCAGAACAGAGCAGAGCAGAGCAGAACAGAGCAGAACAGAGCAGAACAGAGCAGAACAGAGCAGAGCAGAGCAAAGCAGAGCAGAACAGAGCAGAACAGAGCAGAGCAGAGCATTACAGAGCAGAGCAGAACAGAGCAGAGCAGAACAGAGCAGAGCAGCGCACAGCAGAGCAGAGCAGAGCAGAACAGTGCAGTGCAGAAGAGTGCAGAGCAGAGCCGAGCAGAACAGAGCAGAGCAGAGCAGTGCAGAGTAGAACAGAGCAGAACAGAGCAGAGCAGAGCAGAACAGAGCAGAACAGAGCAGAGCAGAGCAGAGCAGAACAGAGCAGAACAGAGCAGAACAGAGCAGAACAGAGCAGAACAGAGCAGAACAGAGCAGAGCAGAGCATTACAGAGCAGAGCAGAACAGAGCAGAGCAGAACAGAGCAGAGCAGCGCACAGCAGAGCAGAGCAGAGCAGAACAGTGCAGTGCAGAAGAGTGCAGAGCAGAGCCGAACAGAAGAGAGCAGAGCAGAGCAGTGCAGAGTAGAACAGAACAGAGCAGAGCAGAGCAGAGCAGAACAGAGCACAGCAGAGCAGAGCAGAGCAGAACAGTGCAGAGCAGAACAGAACAACGCAGAGCACAGCAGAGCAAAACAGTGCAGAGCAGAGCAGAACAGTGCAGAGCAGAGCAGACAGAACAGTGCAGAGCAGAACAGAACAGAACAGTGCAGAACAGAGCAGAGCAGAGCAGTGCAGAGCAGAGCAGAGCAGATCAGGACAGTGCAGAACAGAGCAGAACAGAGCAGGGCAAAACAGACCAGAGCAGGGCAAAACAGACCAGAGCAGGGCAAAACAGACCAGAGAAAGGCAAAACAGACCAGAGCAGAACAGAACAGAGCAAAACAGAACAGAAGAGAGCAGAGCAGAACAGAAGAGAGCAGAGCAGAACAGAATAGAACAGAGCAGAACAGAACAGAACAGAACAGAACAGAACAGAGCAGAACAGAGCAGAACAGAGCAGAACAGTGCAGAGCAGTGGAGATAAGATCAGGACAGTGCAGAGCAGACCAGAGCAGTGCAGAGCAGAGCAGAGAAGATCGGACAGCGCAGAGCAGAGCAGAACAGAGCAGTGCAGAGCAGAGCAGAGCAGTGCAAAGCAGAGCAGTGCAGAGCAGAACAGAGCAGAACAGAGCAGAGCAGAGCAGAACAGAACAGAGCAGAGCAGAGCAGAACAAAACAATGCAGAGCAGAGCAGAACAGAACAGTGCAGGGCAGAGCAGAACATTATAGAACAGAACAGAACAGAACAGAATAGAACAGAACAGAACAGTGCAGAGCAGAACAGAAGAGTGCAGAGCAGAGCAGAGCAGAACAGAGCAGAGCAGAGCAGAACAGAACAAAAAAATGCAGAGCAGAGCAGAACAGTGCAGGGCAGAGCAGAACATTATAGAACAGAGCATAACAGAATAGAACAGAACAGATCAGTACAGAGCAGAACAGAACAGAACAGTGCAGAGCAGAACAGAACATAACACTGCAGAGCAGAGCAGAGCAGAGCAGAGCAGAGCAGAACAGAGCAGAACAGAACAGAACAGAGCAGAGCAGAGCATTACAGAGCAGAGCAGAACAGAGCAGAACAGAGCAGAGCAGAGCAGAGCAGAGCAGAGCAGAGCAGAACAGACCAGAGCAGAACAGAGCAGAACAGAGCAGAACAGAGCAGAACAGAGCAGAACAGAGCAGAACAGAACAGAAGAGCAGAACGGAACAGAGCAGAGCAGAGCAGAACAGTGCAGAGCAGAGCAGAGCAGAAGAGTGCAGAGCAGAGCCAAGCAGAACAGAGCTGAGCAGAGCAGTGCAGAGCAGAGCAGAGCAGAGAAGGGGAGAACGGAACACAACAGGGCAGAACAGAACAGAACAGAGCAGAGCAAAACAGAGCAGAGCAGAGCAGAACAGAACAGAACAGAACAGAGCAGACCAGAGCAGGGCAAAACAGACCAGAGCAGGGCAAAACAGACCAGAGAAGGGCAAAACAGACCAGAGCAGGGCAAAACAGAAAAGAGCAGGGCAAAACAGACCAGAGCAGGGCAAAACAGACCAGAGCAGGGCAAAACAGACCAGAGCAGAACAGAACACAGCAGAGCAGAGCAGAACAGCGAAGAGCAGAACAGAATAGAACAGAGCAGAACAGAATAGAACAGAGCAGAACAGAACAGAACAGAACAGAGCAGAGCAGTGCAGAGCAGAGCAGAGCAGATCAGTGCAGAGCAGTGCAGAGCAGAGCAGAGCAGAGCAGAGCAGAGCAGTGCAAAGCAGAGCAGAGCAGAACAGAGCAGAACAGAACAGAGCAGAGCAGAACAGAGCAGAGCAGAGCAGAACAGAACAGAACAGAATAGAACAGAACAGAAGAGAGCAGAGCAGAACAGTGCAGAGGAGAGCAGTGCAGAACAGAACAGTGCAGAACTGTACAGTGCAAAACAGAACAGTGCAGAGCAGAGCAGAACAGCGCAGAACAGAACAGCGCAGAGCAGAACAGAACAAAACGGAACAGAACAGAACAGTGCAGAGCAGAACAGAACAGAACAGAACAGAACAAAACAGAACAGAACAAAACAGAACAGAACAAAACAGAACAAAACAGAACAGAGCCGTGCAGAGCAGAACAGAACAGAACAGAGCAGAGCAGAGCAGAACAAAACAATGCAGAGCAGAGCAGAACAGAACAGTGCAGGGCAGAGCAGAACATTATAGAACAGAACAGAACAGAACAGTGCAGAGCAGAGCAGAGCAGAGCAGAGCAGAACAGTACAGAGCAGAGCAGAGCAGAACAGAACAGAACAAAACAATGCAGAGCAGAGCAGAACAGAACAGTGCAGGGCAGAGCAGAACATTATAGAACAGAGCAGAACAGAATAGAACAGAACAGAACAATGCAGAGCAGAACAGAACAGAACAGTGCAGAGCAGAATAGAACAGAACACTGCAGAGCAGAACAGAGCAGAGCAGAGCAGAGCAGAACAGAGCAGAGCAGAACAGAGCAGAACAGAGCAGAGCAGAGCAGAGCATTACAGAGCAGAGCAGAACAGAGCAGAGCAGAGCAGAACAGAGCAGAGCAGCGCACAGCAGAGCAGAGCAGAGCAGAGCAGAACAGTGCAGTGCAGAAGAGTGCAGAGCAGAGCCGAGCAGAGCAGAGCAGTGCAGAGTAGAACAGAGCAGAACAGAGCAGAGCAGAGCAGAACAGAGCACAGCAGAGCAGAGCAGAGCTGCGCAGTACAGAACAGAACAGAACAGAACAGAACAGAACAGATCAGAGAAGGGGAGAACGGAACACAGCAGGGCAGAACAGAACAGAACAGAGCAGAGCAGAGCAGAACAGAGCAGAGCAGAGCAGAGCAGAGCAGAGCAGAGCAGAGCAGAGCAGAACAGAGCTGAACAGAGCAGAACAGAGCAGAACAGAGCAGAACAGAGCAGAACAGAGCAGAACAGACCAGAGCAGAGCAGGGCAAAACAGACCAGAGCAGGGCAAAACAGAACAGAGCAGAAGAGAACAGAACAGAACAGAGCAGAGCAGAACAGAGCAGAGCAGAACAGAGCAGAGCAGAGCAGAGCAGAACAGAACAGAACAGAACAGAACAGAACAGAACAGAACAGAACAGAACAGAACAGAACAGAGCAGAGCAGAGCAGTGCAGAACAGTGCAGAGCAGAACAGAACAGAAAAGTGCAGAGCAGAGCAGAGCAGAGTAGAGCAGAACAGAACAGAACAGAACAGTGCAGAGCAGAACAGTGCAGAGCAGAACAGTGCAGAGCAGAACAGTGCAAAGCAGAACAGTGCAGAGCAGAACAGAGCAGAGCTGAGCAGACAGAACAGTGCAGAGCAGAACAGAACAGTGCAGAGCAGAGCAGATCAGAACAGAGCCGAGCAGGGCAGAGCAGAACAGAGCAGAACAGAGCAGAGTAGGGGAGAACGGAACACAACAGGCCAGAACAAGAACAGAACAGAACAGAACAGAGAAGAGCAAAACAGAGCAGAACAGAGCAGAGCAGAGCAGAGCAGAACTAAACAGAATAGAACAGAGCAGACCAGAACAGAGCAGACCAGAGCAGACCAGAGCAGAGCAAAGCAGAGCAGAGCAGAACAGAACAGAACAGAACAGAGCAGAACAGAGCAGAACAGAACAGAGCAGAACAGAGCAGAACAGAGAAGAGCTGAACAGAGCAGAGCTGAACAGAGCAGAGCTGAACAGAGCTGAACAGAGCTGAACAGAGCTGAACAGAGCTGAACAGAGCAGAGCAGTGCAGAGCAGTGCGGAGCAGAGTAGAGCAGAGTAGAGCAGAACAGTGCAGAACAGTGCAGAACAGTGCAGAACAGAGCAGAACAGAGCAGAACAGAGCAGAACAGAGCAGAACAGAGCAGAACAGAGCAGAACAGAGCAGAACAGAGCAGAACAGAGCAGAACATGGCAGAACAGGGCAGAACAGAGCAGAGCAGAACAGAGCAGTGCAGAACAGAGCAGAACAGAACAGTTGAGCAGAGCAGAGCAGAACAGAGCAGAGCAGAGCAGATCAGAACAGAACAGTTGAGCAGAGCAGAGCAGAGCAGAACAGTGCAGAGCAGAGCAGAGCAGAACAGAACAGTGCAGAACAGAACAGTGCAGAACAGAACAGTGCAGAGCAGAACAGCGCAGTGCAAAGCAGAGCAGAACAGTGCAGAGCAGAGCAGAGCAGAACAGAACAGAGCAGAACAGAACAGAGCAGAACAGAGCAGAGCAGAGCAGAACAGAGTAGAACAGAACAGAACAGAGCAGAGTAGAACAGAGCAGAGCAGAGCAGAACAGAACAGTGCAGAACAGAACAGTGCAGAACAGAACAGTGCAGAACAGAACAGTGCAGAACAGAACAGTGCAGAACATAACAGTGCAGAACAGAACAGAACAGTGCAGAGCAGAGCAGAGCAGAAAAGCGCAGAGCAGAACAGAACAGAACAGTGCAGAGCAGAGCAGAACAGAGCAGAACAGTGCAGAGCAGAGCAGAGCAGAGCAGAACAGAGCAGAACAGAGCAGAACAGAGCAGAACAGAGCAGAGCAGAGCAGAGCAGAGCAGAACAGTGCAGAGCAGAGCAGAACAGAACAGTGCAGAGCAGAGCAGAACAGAGCAGAACAGTGCAGAGCAGAGCACAGTGCAGAGCAGAGCAGAACAGAACAGAACAGAGCAGAGAAGGGGAGAACGGAACACAGCAGGGCAGAACAGAACAGAACAGAGCAGAGCAGAACAGAGCAGAGCAGAACAGAGCAGAGCAGAACAGAGCAGAGCAGAACAGAGCAGAACAGAACAGAACAGAACAGAGCAGAACAGAGCAGAGCAGAGCAGAGCAGAGCAGAGCAGAGCAGAACAGAGCAGAACAGACCAGAGCAGGGCAAAACAGACCAGAGCAGGGCAGAGCAGAACAGAGCAGAGCAGAACAGAGCAGAACAGAGCAGAACAGAACAGAGCAGAACAGACCAGAGCAGGGCAAAACAGACCAGAGCAGGGCAAAACAGACCAGAGCAGAACAGAACAGAACAGAACAGAGCAGAGCAGAGCAGAACAGAACAGAACAGAACAGAACAGAACAGAACAGAACAGAACAGAGCAGAGCAGAACAGTGCAGAGCAGAGCAGAACAGAACAGAACAGAACAGAACAGTGAAGAGCAGAGCAGAGCAGAACAGAACAGAACAGAGCAGAGCAGAGCAGAGCAGAACAGAGCAGAACAGAGCAGAACAGAACAGAACAGAACAGTGCAGAGCAGAACAGAACAGAACAGTGCAGAACAGAGCAGAGCAGAGCAGAACAGAGCAGAGCAGAATAGAACAGAACAGAGCAGAGCAGAACAGTGCAGAGCAGAGCAGTGCAGAACAGTACAGTGCAGAACAGAGCAGAGCAGAACAAAACAATGCAGAGCAGAGCAGAACAGAACAGTGCAGGGCAGAGCAGAACATTATAGAACAGAGCAGAACAGAATAGAACAGAACTGAACAGTGCAGAGCAGAATAGAACAGAACAGAAGAGAACAGTGCAGAGCAGAACAGAACAGAACACTGCAGAGCAGAGCAGAACAGAGCTAAGTAGAGCAGAGCAGAACAGAACATTGCAGAGCACAGCAGAATAGAAAAGTGCAGAGCACAGCAGAACAGAACAGAACAGGGCAGAACAGAGCAGAACAGAGCAGAGCAGAATAGAACAGAACAGAACAGTGCTGAGCAGAGCAGAACAGAACAGTGCAGAGCAGAGCAGAGCAGAACAGTGCAGAGCAGAGCAGAACAGTGCAGAGCAGAGCAGAACAGTGCAGAGCAGAGCAGAACAGTGCAGAGCAGAGCAGAGCAGAGCAGAACAGAACAGAGCAGAGCAGAACAGAACAGAACAGAGCAGAACAGAACAGAACAGAACAGAGCAGAACAGAGCAGAACAGAGCAGAGCAGAGCAGAACAGAACAGAGCAGAACAGAGCAGAACAGACCAGAGCAGGGCAAAACAGACCAGAGCAGGGCAGAGCAGAACAGAGCAGAGCAGAACAGAGCAGAACAGAGCAGAACAGAGCAGAACACCACAGAGCAGAACAGACCAGAGCAGGGCAAAACAGACCAGAGCAGGGAAAAACAGACCAGAGCAGAACAGAACAGAACAGAACAGAACAGAGCAGAGCAGAGCAGAGCAGAACAGAACAGAACAGAACAGAACAGAACAGAGCAGAGCAGAGCAGAGCAGAGCAGAGCAGAACAGAACAGAACAGAACAGTGCAGAGCAGAGCAGAGCAGAGCAGATCAGGACAGTGAAGAGCAGAGCAGAGCAGAGCAGAACAGAGCAGTGCAGAGCAGAGCAGAGCAGTGGAGAACAGTGCAGAGCAGAGCAGAACAGAACAGAACAGAACAGTGCAGAGCAGAGCAGAGCAGAGCAGAGCAGAACAGAACATTGCAGAGCAGAGCAGAACAGAACAGTGCAGAGCAGAACAGAACAGAACAGTGCAGAACAGAGCAGAGCAGAGCAGAACAGAGCAGAGCAGAATAGAACAGAACAGAGCAGAGCAGAACAGTGCAGAGCAGAGCAGTGCAGAACAGTACAGTGCAGAACAGAGCAGAGCAGAACAAAACAATGCAGAGCAGAGCAGAGCAGAACAGAACAGTGCAGGGCAGAGCAGAACATTATAGAACAGAGCAGAACAGAATAGAACAGAACTGAACAGTGCAGAGCAGAATAGAACAGAACAGAAGAGAACAGTGCAGAGCAGAACAGAACAGAACACTGCAGAGCAGAGCAGAACAGAGCTGAGTAGAGCAGAGCAGAACAGAACATTGCAGAGCACAGCAGAATAGAAAAGTGCAGAGCACAGCAGAACAGAACAGAACAGTGCAGAACAGAGCAGAACAGAGCAGAGCAGAATAGAACAGAACAGAACAGTGCTGAGCAGAGCAGAACAGAACAGTGCAGAGCAGAGCAGAGCAGAACAGTGCAGAGCAGAGCAGAACAGTGCAGAGCAGAGCAGAACAGTGCAGAGCAGAGCAGAACAGTGCAGAGCAGAGCAGAGCAGAACAGAACAGAGCAGAGCAGAACAGAACAGAGCAGAACAGAACAGAACAGAACAGAGCAGAACAGAGCAGAACAGAGCAGAACAGAGCAGAGCAGAGCAGAGCAGAGCAGAGCAGAACAGACCAGAGCAGGGCAAAACAGACCAGAGCAGGGCAGAGCAGAACAGAGCAGAGCAGAACAGAGCAGAACAGAGCAGAACACCACAGAGCAGAACAGACCAGAGCAGGGCAAAACAGACCAGAGCAGGGAAAAACAGACCAGAGCATAACAGAACAGAACAGAACAGAACAGAGCAGAGCAGAGCAGAACAGAACAGAACAGAACAGAACAGAACAGAACAGAGCAGAGCAGAGCAGAGCAGAGCAGAGCAGAGCAGAACAGAACAGAACAGAACAGAACAGAACAGTGCAGAGCAGAGCAGAGCAGAGCAGATCAGGACAGTGAAGAGCAGAGCAGAGCAGAGCAGAACAGAGCAGTGCAGAGCAGAGCAGAGCAGTGGAGAACAGTGCAGAGCAGAGCAGAACAGAACAGAACAGAACAGAGCAGAGCAGAGCAGAACAGAGCAGAACAGAGCAGAACAGAGCAGAACAGAACAGAACAGTGCAGAACAGAGCAGAGCAGAGCAGAACAGAGCAGAGCAGAATAGAACAGAACAGAGCAGAGCAGAACAGTGCAGAGCAGAGCAGTGCAGAACAGGTACAGTGCAGAACAGAGCAGAGCAGAACAAAACATGCAGAGCAGAGCAGAACAGAACAGTGCAGGGCAGAGCAGAACATTATAGAACAGAGCAGAACAGAATAGAACAGAACTGAACAGTGCAGAGCAGAATAGAACAGAACAGAAGAGAACAGTGCAGAGCAGAACAGAACAGAACACTGCAGAGCAGAGCAGAACAGAGCTGAGTAGAGCAGAGCAGAACAGAGCAGAACAGAACATTGCAGAGCACAGCAGAATAGAAAAGTGCAGAGCACAGCAGAACAGAACAGAACAGTGCAGAACAGAGCAGAACAGAGCAGAGCAGAATAGAACATAACAGAACAGTGCTGAGCAGAGCAGAACAGAACAGTGCAGAGCAGAGCAGAGCAGAACAGAACAGTGCAGAACAGAACAGTGCAGAACAGAACAGTGCAGAACAGAACAGTGCAGTGCAGAGCAGAGCAGAGCAGAACAGCGCAGTGCAAAGCAGAGCAGAACAGTGCAGAGCAGAGCAGAGCAGAACAGAAACAGAGCAGAACAGAACAGAGCAGAACAGAACAGAGCAGAACAGAACAGAGCAGAGCAGAGCAGAACAGAGTAGAACAGAACAGAACAGAGCAGAGTAGAACAGTGCAGAGCAGAGCAGAACAGAACAGTGCAGAACAGAACAGTGCAGAACATAACAGTGCAGAACAGAACAGTGCAGAACAGAACAGTGCAGAGCAGAGCAGAACAGAAAAGCGCAGAGCAGAACAGAACAGAACAGTGCAGAGCAGAGCAAAACAGAACAGTGCAGAGCAGAGCAGAGCAGAACAGAGCAGAGCAGAGCAGAGCAGAGCAGAGCAGAGCAGAACAGAACAGAACAGTGCAGAGCAGAGCAGAACAGAGCAGAACAGTGCAGAGCAGAGCACAGTGCAGAGCAGAGCAGAACAGAACAGAACAGAACAGTGCAGAGCAGAGCAAAACAGAACAGTGCAGAGCAGAGCAGAGCAGAACAGAGCAGAGCAGAGCAGAGCAGAGCAGAGCAGAGCAGAGCAGAGCAGAGCAGAGCAGAACAGAACAGTGCAGAGCAGAGACAGAGCAGAACAGTGCAGAGCAGAGCACAGTGCAGAGCAGAGCAGAACAGAACAGAACAGAGCAGAGAAGGGGAGAACGGAACACAGCAGGGCAGAACAGAACAGAACAGAGCAGAGCAGAACAGAGCAGAGCAGAACAGAGCAGAACAGAGCAGAACAGAGCAGAACAGAGCAGAGCAGAGCAGAACAGAGCAGAACAGACCAGAGCAGGGCAAAACAGACCAGAGCAGGGCAAAACAGACCAGAGCAGGGCAGAGCAGAACAGAGCAGAGCAGAACAGAGCAGAACAGAGCAGAACAGAACAGAGCAGAACAGAGCAGAACAGAGCAGAACAGACCAGAGCAGGGCAAAACAGACCAGAGCAGGGCAAAACAGACCAGAGCAGAACAGAACAGAACAGAACAGAACAGAGCAGAGCAGAGCAGAGCAGAACAGAACAGAACAGAACAGAACGGAACAGAGCAGAGCAGAGCAGAGCAGAGCAGAACAGAACAGAACAGAACAGAACAGAACAGAACAGAACAGAACAGTGCAGAGCAGAGCAGAGCAGAGCAGATCAGGACAGTGAAGAGCAGAGCAGAGCAGAGCAGAACAGAGCAGTGCAGAGCAGAGCAGAGCAGTGCAGAACAGTGCAGAGCAGAGCAGAACAGAACAGAACAGAACAGAACAGAACAGTGCAGAGCAGAGCAGAGCAGAACAGAACAGAACAGAACAGAGCAGAGCAGAGCAGAGCAGAGCAGAACAGAGCAGAACAGAGCAGAACAGAGCAGAACAGAACAGAACAGTGCTGAGCAGAGCAGAGCAGAGCAGAACAGAACATTGCAGAGCAGAGCAGAACAGAACAGTGCAGAGCAGAACAGAACAGAACAGTGCAGAACAGAGCAGAGCAGAGCAGAACAGAGCAGAGCAGAATAGAACAGAACAGAGCAGAATAGAACAGAACAGAGCAGAGCAAAACAGTGCAGAGCAGAGCAGTGCAGAACAGTACAGTGCAGAACAGAGCAGAGCAGAACAAAACAATGCAGAGCAGAGCAGAACAGAACAGTGCAGGGCAGAGCAGAACATTATAGAACAGAGCAGAACAGAATAGAACAGAACTGAACAGTGCAGAGCAGAATAGAACAGAACAGAAGAGAACAGTGCAGAGCAGAACAGAACAGAACACTGCAGAGCAGAGCAGAACAGAGCTGAGTAGAGCAGAGCAGAACAGAGCAGAACAGAACATTGCAGAGCACAGCAGAATAGAAAAGTGCAGAGCACAGCAGAACAGAACAGAACAGTGCAGAACAGAGCAGAACAGAGCAGAGCAGAATAGAACAGAACAGAACAGTGCTGAGCAGAGCAGAACAGAACAGTGCAGAGCAGAGCAGAGCAGAACAGTGCAGAGCAGAGCAGAACAGTGCAGAGCAGAGCAGAACAGTGCAGAGGAGAGCAGAACAGTGCAGAGCAGAGCAGAGCAGAGCAGAACAGAACAGAGCAGAACAGAACAGAACAGAGCAGAACAGAGCAGAACAGAGCAGAACAGAGCAGAGCAGAGCAGAGCAGAGCAGAACAGACCAGAGCAGGGCAAAACAGACCAGAGCAGGGCAGAGCAGAACAGATCAGAGCAGAACAGAGCAGAACAGAGCAGAACAGAGCAGAACAGAACAGAACAGTGCTGAGCAGAGCAGAGCAGAGCAGAACAGAACATTGCAGAGCAGAGCAGAACAGAACAGTGCAGAGCAGAGCAGAACAGAACAGTGCAGAACAGAACAGTGCAGAACAGAACAGTGCAGAACAGAACAGTGCAGTGCAGAGCAGAGCAGAGCAGAGCAGCGCAGTGCAAAGCAGAGCAGAACAGTGCAGAGCAGAGCAGAGCAGAACAGAACAGAGCAGAACAGAACAGAGCAGAACAGAACAGAGCAGAGCAGAGCAGAACAGAGTAGAACAGAACAGAACAGAGCAGAGTAGAACAGTGCAGAGCAGAGCAGAACAGAACAGTGCAGAACAGAACAGTGCAGAACATAACAGTGCAGAACAGAACAGTGCAGAGCAGAGCAGAACAGAAAAGCGCAGAGCAGAACAGAACAGAACAGTGCAGAGCAGAGCAAAACAGAACAGTGCAGAGCAGAGCAGAGCAGAACAGAGCAGAGCAGAGCAGAGCAGAGCAGAGCAGAGCAGAGCAGAACAGAACAGTGCAGAGCAGAGCAGAACAGAGCAGAACAGTGCAGAGCAGAGCACAGTGCAGAGCAGAGCAGAACAGAACAGAACAGAGCAGAGAAGGGGAGAACGGAACACAGCAGGGCAGAACAGAACAGAACAGAGCAGAGCAGAACAGAGCAGAGCAGAACAGAGCAGAACAGAACAGAACAGAACAGAGCAGAACAGAGCAGAACAGAGCAGAACAGAGCAGAACAGAGCAGAACAGAGCAGAACAGAGCAGAGCAGAGCAGAACAGAGCAGAACAGACCAGAGCAGGGCAAAACAGACCAGAGCAGGGCAAAACAGACCAGAGCAGGGCAGAGCAGAACAGAGCAGAGCAGAACAGAGCAGAACAGAGCAGAACAGAACAGAGCAGAACAGAGCAGAACAGAGCAGAACAGACCAGAGCAGGGCAAAACAGACCAGAGCAGGGCAAAACAGACCAGAGCAGAACAGAACAGAACAGAACAGAACAGAGCAGAGCAGAGCAGAGCAGAACAGAACAGAACAGAACAGAACAGAACGGAACAGAGCAGAGCAGAGCAGAGCAGAGCAGAACAGAACAGAACAGAACAGAACAGTGCAGAGCAGAGCAGAGCAGAGCAGATCAGGACAGTGAAGAGCAGAGCAGAGCAGAGCAGAACAGAGCAGTGCAGAGCAGAGCAGAGCAGTGCAGAACAGTGCAGAGCAGAGCAGAACAGAACAGAACAGAACAGTGCAGAGCAGAGCAGAGCAGAACAGAACAGAACAGAACAGAGCAGAGCAGAGCAGAGCAGAGCAGAACAGAGCAGAACAGAGCAGAACAGAGCAGAACAGAACAGAACAGTGCTGAGCAGAGCAGAGCAGAGCAGAACAGAACATTGCAGAGCAGAGCAGAACAGAACAGTGCAGAGCAGAACAGAACAGAACAGTGCAGAACAGAGCAGAACAGAGCAGAGCAGAATAGAACAGAACAGAGCAGAGCAAAACAGTGCAGAGCAGAGCAGTGCAGAACAGTACAGTGCAGAACAGAGCAGAGCAGAACAAAACAATGCAGAGCAGAGCAGAACAGAACAGTGCAGGGCAGAGCAGAACATTATAGAACAGAGCAGAACAGAATAGAACAGAACTGAACAGTGCAGAGCAGAATAGAACAGAACAGAAGAGAACAGTGCAGAGCAGAACAGAACAGAACACTGCAGAGCAGAGCAGAACAGAGCTGAGTAGAGCAGAGCAGAACAGAGCAGAACAGAACATTGCAGAGCACAGCAGAATAGAAAAGTGCAGAGCACAGCAGAACAGAACAGAACAGAGCAGAACAGAGCAGAGCAGAATAGAACAGAACAGAACAGTGCTGAGCAGAGCAGAACAGAACAGTGCAGAGCAGAGCAGAGCAGAACAGTGCAGAGCAGAGCAGAACAGTGCAGAGCAGAGCAGAACAGTGCAGAGGAGAGCAGAACAGTGCAGAGCAGAGCAGAGCAGAGCAGAACAGAACAGAGCAGAACAGAACAGAACAGAACAGAACAGAGCAGAACAGAGCAGAACAGAGCAGAACAGAGCAGAACAGAGCAGAGCAGAGCAGAACAGAGCAGAACAGACCAGAGCAGGGCAAAACAGACCAGAGCAGGGCAGAGCAGAACAGATCAGAGCAGAACAGAGCAGAACAGAGCAGAACAGAACAGAACAGTGCTGAGCAGAGCAGAGCAGAGCAGAACAGAACATTGCAGAGCAGAGCAGAACAGAACAGTGCAGAGCAGAACAGAACAGAACAGTGCAGAACAGAGCAGAGCAGAACAGAGCAGAGCAGAATAGAACAGAACAGAGCAGAGCAGAACAGTGCAGAGCAGAGCAGTGCAGAACAGAGCAGAGCAGAACAAAACAATGCAGAGCAGAGCAGAACAGAACAGCGCAGGGCAGAGGAGAACATTATAGAACAGAGCAGAACAGAATAGAACAGAACTGAACAGTGCAGAGCAGAATAGAACAGAACAGAAGAGAACAGTGCAGAGCAGAACAGAACAGAACACTGCAGAGCAGAGCAGAACAGAGCTGAGTAGAGCAGAGCAGAACAGAACATTGCAGAGCACAGCAGAATAGAAAAGTGCAGAGCACAGCAGAACAGAACAGAACAGTGCAGAACAGAGCAGAACAGAGCAGAACAGAGCAGAGCAGAATAGAACAGAACAGAACAGTGCTGAGCAGAGCAGAACAGAACAGTGCAGAGCAGAGCAGAGCAGAACAGTGCAGAGCAGAGCAGAACAGTGCAGAGCAGAGCAGAACAGTGCAGAGCAGAGCAGAACAGTGCAGAGCAGAGCAGAGCAGAGCAGAACAGAACAGAGCAGAAAAGAACAGAACAGAGCAGAACAGAGCAGAGCTGAACAGAGCGGAACAGAGCAGAACAGAGCAGAACAGAGCAGTGCAGAGCAGAACAGTGCAGAGCAGTGCAGAGCAGTGCAGAGCAGAACAGAGCAGAACAGAGCAGAACAGAGCAGAACAGAGCAGAACAGGGCAGAACAGAACAGTTGAGCAGAGCAGAGCAGAACAGAGCAGAGCAGAGCAGAGCAGATCAGAACAGAACAGTTGAGCAGAGCAGAGCAGAGCAGAACAGTGCAGAGCAGAGCAGAGCAGAACAGAACAATGCAGAACAGAACAGTGCAGTGCAGAGCAGAGCAGAGCAGAACAGCGCAGTGCAAAGCAGAGCAGAACAGTGCAGATCAGAGCAGAGCAGAACAGAACAGAACAGAACAGAACAGAACAGAGCAGAACAGAACAGAGCAGAACAGAACAGAGCAGAGCAGATCAGAACAGTGCAGAACAGAGCAGAGCAGAGTAGAACAGAACAGAACAGAGCAGGGCAGAACAGTGCAGAGCAGAGCAGAACAGAACAGTGCAGAACAGAACAGTGCAGAACATAACAGTGCAGAACAGAACAGTGCAGAGCAGAACAGTGCAGAGCAGAGCAGAACAGAGTAGAACAGTGCAGAGCAGAGCAGAACAGTGCAGAGCAGAGCAGAGCAGAGCTGAGCAGAACAGAACAGAACAGAACAGAACAGAACAGAACAGATCAGAGAAGGGGAGAACGGAACACAGCAGGGCAGAACAGAACAGAACAGAGCAGAGCAGAGCAGAGCAGAGCAGAGCAGAGCAGAACAGAGCAGAGCAGAACAGAGCAGAGCAGAGCAGAGCAGAACAGAGCAGAACAGAGCAGAGCAGAGCAGAACAGAGCAGAGCAGAATAGAACAGAACAGAGCAGAGCAGAACAGTGCAGAGCAGAGCAGTGCAGAACAGTACAGTGCAGAACAGAGCAGAGCAGAACAAAACAATGCAGAGCAGAGCAGAACAGAACAGTGCAGGGCAGAGCAGAACATTATAGAACAGAGCAGAACAGAATAGAACACAACAGAACAGTGCAGAGCAGAATAGAACAGAACAGAAGAGAACAGTGCAGAGCAGAACAGAACAGAACAGAGCAGAGCAGAACAGAGCAGAGCAGAGCAGAGCAGAACAGTGCAGAGCAGAGCAGAGCAGAACAGATCAGAACAGAGCAGAACAGTGCACAGCAGAGCAGAACAGTGCAGAGCAGAGCAGAGCACAGCAGAGCAGAACTGAACAGAACAGAGCAGAGAAGGGGAGAACGGAACACAGCAGGGCAGAACAGAACAGAACAGAGCAGAGCAGAACAGAGCAGAGCAGAACAGAGCAGAGCAGAACAGAGCAGAGCAGAACAGAGCAGAGCAGAACAGAGCAGAGCAGAACAGAACAGAACAGAGCAGAACGGAGCAGAACAGAGCAGAGCAGAGCAGAACAGACCAGAGCAGGGCAAAACAGACCAGAGCAGGGCAAAAGAGACGAGAGCAGAACAGAACAGAACAGAGCAGAACAGAGCAGAGCAGAGCAGAGCAGAGCAGAGCAGAGCAGAGCAGAGCAGAACAGAACAGAACACTGCAGAGCAGAACAAGGCTGAGCAGAGCAGAGCAGAGCAGAGCAGAGCAGAGCAGAGCGGAACGGAACGGAACAGAACGGAACGGAACGGAACGGAACGGAACGGAACGGAACAGAACAGAACAGAACAGAACAGAACAGAACAGAACAGAACAGAACAGAGCAGAGCAGAGCAGAACAAAACAATGCAGAGCAGAGCAGAGCAGAGCAGAGCAGAACAGAGCAGAACAGAGCAGAACAGAGCAGAACAGAGCAGAACAGAGCAGAACAGAGCAGAACGGAACAGAACAGAACAGAACAGAACAGAACAGAACAGAACAGAACAGAACAGAACAGAACAGAACAGAACAGAACAGAGCTGAGCAGAGCAGAGCAGAACAAAACAATGCAAAGCAGAGCAGAGCAGAACAGAGCAGAACAGAGCAGAACAGTGCTGAGCAGAGCAGAGCAGTGCAGAACAGAACAGTGCAGAACAGTACAGTGCAGAACAGAACAGTGCAGAGCAGAGCAGAACAGAACAGTGCAGAACAGAACAGCGCAGAGCAGAACAGAACAGAACAGAACAGAACAGAAGAGTGCAGAGCAGAACAGAACAGAGCTGAGTAGAGCAGAGCAGAACAGAGCAGAACAGAACATTGCAGAGCACAGCAGAATAGAACAGTGCAGGGCAGAGCAGAACAGAACAGAACAGTGCAGAACAGATCAGAGCAGAATAGAACAGAACAGAACAGAACAGAGCAGAGCAGAGCAGAACAGTGCAGAGCAGAGCAGAGCAGAACAGAACAGAGCAGTGCAGAACAGAACAGTGCAGAACAGAACAGTGCAGAGCAGAGCAGAACAGAACAGCGCAGAACAGAACAGCGCAGAACAGAACAGCGCAGAGCAGAACAGCGCAGAGCAGAACCGAACAGAACAGTGCAGAGCAGAGCAGAACAGAACAGTGCAGAGCAGAGCAGAACAGAGTAGAGCAGAACAGAGTAGAGCAGAGCAGAGCAGAGCAGAACAGTGCAGAGCAGAGCAGAACAGTGCAGAGCAGAAAAGAACAGTGCAGAGCTGAGCAGAACAGTGCAGAGCTGAGCAGAACAGTGCAGAGCTGAGCAGAACAGTGCAGAGCAGAGCAGAGCAGAACAGAATAGAACAGAACAGAACAGTGCAGAACAGAACAGAACAGAAAAGAACAGAACAGTGCAGAGCAGAACAGTGCACAGCAGAACAGAACAGAACACTGCAGAGCAGAACAGAACTGAGCAGAGCAGAGCAGAGCTGAGCAGTGCAAAGCAGAACAGTGCAGAGCAGAACAGTGCAGAGCAGAGCAGAGCAGAGAAGACAGAACAGTGCAGAGCAGAACAGAACAGTGCAGAGCAGAGCAGATCAGAACAGAGCAGAGCAGTGCAGAGCAGAACAGAGCAGAACAGAGCAGAACAGAGCAGAGAAGGGGAGAACGGAACACAACAGGGCAGAACAGAACAGAACAGAGAAGAGCAAAACAGAGCACACCAGAGCAGACCAGAACAGACCAGAACAGACCAGAACAGAGCAGAACAGAGCAGAACAGAGCAGAACAGAGCAGAACAGAGCAGAACAGAGCAGAACAGAACAGAACAGAACAGAACAGAACAGAACAGAGCAGAGCAGAACAGAACAGTGCAGAGCAGAGCAGAGCAGAACAGATCAGAACAGAACAGAGCAGAGCAGAACAGAGTAGAGCAGAGTAGAACAGTGCAGAGCAGAGCAGAACAGTGCAGAGCAGAGCAGAGCAGAACAGATCAGAACAGAACAGAACAGAACAGAACAGAGCAGAACAGAACAGAGGAAAGAAGGGGAGAAGGGAACACAGCAGGGCAGAACAGAACAGAACAGAGCAGAGCAAAACAGACCAGAACAGAGCAGAACAGAGCAGAACAGGGCAGAACAGGGCAGAACAGGGCAGAGCACAACAGAACAGAGCAGAACAGAACAGAGCAAAACAGACCAGAGCAGGGCAAAACAGACCAGAGCAGGGCAAAACAGACCAGAGCAGGGAAAAACAGACCAGAGCAGGGCAAAACAGACCAGAGCAGGGCAAAACAGACCACAGCAGGGCAAAACAGAGCAGAGCAGGGCAAAACAGAGCAGAGCAGGGCAAAACAGAGCAGAGCAGGGCAAAACAGAGCAGAGCAGAACAGAACAGAACAGCGCAGAGCAGAACAGTGCAGAGCAGAGCAGAGCAGAGCAGAGCAGAGCAGAACAGAACAGAACAGAACAGAACAGAACAGAACAGAACAGAACAGTGCAGTGCAGAGCAGAGCAGTTAAGGACAGTGCAGAGCAGAGCAGAGCAGAACAGAAGAGAGCAGAACAGAGCAGAACAGAGCAGAGCAGAGCAGAGCAGAACAGAACAGAAGAGAGCAGAGCAGAGCAGAACAAAACAATGAAGAGCAGAGCAGAACAGTGCAGGGCAGAGCAGAACATTAGAGAACCGAGCAGAACAGAACAGAACAGTGTAGAGCAGAGCAGAGCAGAGCAGAACAGAACAGAACAGAGCAGAGCAGAGCAGAACAAAACAATGCAGAGCAGAGCAGAACAGAACAGTGCAGGGCTGAGCAGAACATTATAGAACAGAGCAGAACAGAATAGAACAGAACAGAACAGTGGAGAGCAGAACAGAACAGAACAGTGCAGAGCAGAACAGAACAGAACACTGCAGAGCAGAAGAAGGCTGAGCAGAGCAGAGCAGAGCAGAGCGGAACAGAACAGAACAGAGCAGAGCAGAGCAGAGCAGAGCAGAACAAAACAATGCAGAGCAGAGCAGAACAGAACAGTGCAGGGCTGAGCAGAACATTATAGAACAGAGCAGAACAGAATAGAACAGAACAGAACAGAACAGAACAGAACAGTGCAGAGCAGAACAGTGCAGAGCAGAACAGAACATAACACTGCAGAGCAGAACAGAGCTGAGCAGAGCAGAGCAGAGCAGAGCTGAGCAGTGCAAAGCAGAACAGTGCAGAGCAGAACAGTGCAGAGCAGAGCAGAGCAGAGAAGACAGAACAGTGCAGAGCAGAACAGAACAGTGCAGAGCAGAGCAGATCAGAACAGAGCAGAGCAGTGCAGAGCAGAACAGAGCAGAACAGAGCAGAGAAGGGGAGAACGGAACACAACAGGGCAGAACAGAACAGAACAGAGAAGAGCAAAACAGAGCAGACCAGAGCAGACCAGAACAGACCAGAACAGAGCAGAACAGAGCAGAACAGAGCAGAACAGAGCAGAACAGAGCAGAACAGAGCAGAACAGAACAGAACAGAGCAGAGCAGAGCAGAACAGTGCAGAGCAGAGCAGAGCAGAGCAGAGCAGAACAGAACAGAGCAGAGCAGAACAGAGTAGAGCAGAGCAGAACAGTGCAGAGCAGAGCAGAACAGTGCAGAGCAGAGCAGAGCAGAGCAGAGCAGAACAGAACAGAACAGAACAGAACAGAACAGAACAGAACAGAACAGAACAGAGCAGAACAGAACAGAACAGAACAGAGCAAAACAGAGCAGAACAGAGCAGAGCAGAACAGAGCAGAACAGAGCAGAGCAGAACAGAGCAGAACAGGGCAGAACAGAGCAGAGCACAACAGAACAGAGCAGAACAGAACAGAGCAAAACAGACCAGAGCAGGGCAAAACAGACCAGAGCAGGGCAAAACAGACCAGAGCAGGGCAAAACAGACCAGAGCAGGGCAAAACAGACCAGAGCAGGGCAAAACAGACCAGAGCAGGGCAAAACAGACCAGAGCAGGGCAAAACAGACCAGAGCAGGGCAAAACAGAGCAGAGCAGGGCAAAACAGAGCAGAGCAGAACAGAACAGAACAGAGCAGAGCAGAACAGTGCAGAGCAGAGCAGAGCAGAGCAGAGCAGAGCAGAGCAGAGCAGAGCAGAGCAGAGCAGAACAGAACAGAACAGAACAGAACAGAACAGAACAGAACAGAACAGAACAGAACAGAGCAGTGCAGTGCAGAGCAGAACAGATCAGGACAGTGCAGAGCAGAGCAGAGCAGAGCAGAGCAGAACAGAACAGAACAGAACAGAACAGAGCAGAGCAGAGCAGAACAGTGCAGGGCAGAGCAGAACATTAGAGAACAGAGCAGAACAGAATAGAACAGAACAGTGCAGAGCAGAACAGAGCAGAGCAGAGCAGAGCAGAACAGAGCAGAGCAGAACAGAACAGAACATAGCAGAGCAGAACAAAACAATGCAGAGCAGAGCAGAACAGAACAGTGCAGGGCTGAGCAGAACATTATAGAACAGAGCACAACAGAATAGAACAGAACAGAACAGTAGAGAGCAGAACAGAACAGAACAGAACACTGCAGAGCAGAACAAGGCTGAGCAGAGCAGAGCAAAGCAGAGCAGAGCAGAACGGAACAGAACAGAACGGAACTGAACGGAACAGAACAGAACAGAGCAGAGCAGAGCAGAGTAGAGCAGAGCAGAACAAAACAAAACAATGCAGAGCAGAGCAGAACAGAACAGTGCAGGGCTGAGCAGAACATTATAGAACAGGGCAGAACAGAATAGAACAGAACAGAACAGAACAGTGCAAGCAGAACAGTGCAGAGCAGAACAGAACAGAACACTGCAGAGCAGAACACAGCAGAGCAGAGCAGAGCAGAGCAGAACAGTGCAGAGCAGAACAGTGCAGAGCAGAACAGAGCAGAGCAGAGAAGACAGAACAGTGCAGAGCAGAACAGAACAGTGCAGAGCATAGCAGATCAGAACAGAGCAGAACAGAACAGAACAGAACACAGCAGAGCAGAGCAGAGCAGAACAGTGCAGAGCAGAACAGTGCAGAGCAGAACAGAGCACAGCAGAGAAGACAGAACAGTGCAGAGCAGAACAGAACAGTGCAGAGCAGAGCAGATCAGAACAGAGCAGAGCAGTGCAGAGCAGAACAGAGCAGAACAGATCAGAGAAGGGGAGAACGGAACACAACAGGGCAGAACAGAACAGAACAGAGAAGAGCAAAACAGAGCAGAACAGAGCAGAGCAGAGCAGAACAGAACAGAATAGAACAGAACAGACCAGAGCAGACTAGAGCAGAACAGAGCAGAACAGGGCAGAACAGAGTAGAACAGAGCAGAACAGAGCAGAACAGAGCAGTACAGAGCAGAACAGAGCAGTACAGAACAGAGCAGAACAGAACAGTGCAGAGCAGAGCAGAGCAGAACAGATCAGAACAGAGCAGAACAGTGAAGAGCAGAGCAGAGCAGAACAATGCAGAGCAGAGCAGAGCAGAGCAGAGCAGAGCAGAACAGAACAGAGCAGAGCAGAGAAGGGGAGAACGGAACACAGCAGGGCAGAACAGAACAGAGCAGAGCAGAACAGAGCAGAGCAGAACAGAACAGAGCAGAACAGAGCTGAACAGAGCTGAACAGAGCAGAACAGAGCAGAACAGAGCAGAGCAGAACAGAGCAGAGCAGAATAGAGCAGAACAGAACAGATCAGAGCAGAGCAGAGCAGAGCAGAACAGAACAGAGCAGAGCAGAGCAGAGCAGAACAAAACAATGCAGAGCAGAGCAGAACAGTGCAGTGCAGAGCAGAACATTATAGAACAGAGCAGAACAGAATAGAACAGAACAGAGCAGAGCAGAACAGAACAGAACAGAACAGAACAGTGCACAGCAGAACTGAACAGAACACTGCAGAGCAGAACAGAGCAGAGCAGAGCAGAACAGAACAGAACAGAACAGAACAGAGCCGAGCAGAGCAGAACAGTGTAGAGCAGAACAGTGCAGAGCAGAACTGAGCAGAGCAGAGCAGAGCAGACAGAACAGTGCAGAGCAGAACAGAACAGAACAGTGCAGAGCAGAGCAGATCAGAACAGAGCAGAGCAGTGCAGAGCAGTGCAGAGCAGAACAGAAGAGAACAGAGCAGAACAGCACAGAGCCGAACAGAACAGAACAGAACAGAGCAGAGCAGAACAAAACAGTGCAGAGCAGAACAGAATAGAGCAGAAAAGAACAAAACAGAGCAGAACAGAACAGAGCAGAGCAGAGCAGAGCAGAGCAGAGCAGAGCAAAACAGAACAGAACAGAACAGTGCATAGCAGAGCAGAGCAGAACAGAACAGAACAGTGCAGAGCAGAGCAGAGCAGAACAGAACAGAACAGAACAGAACAGAACAGAGCAGAACAGAGCAGAACAGAGCAGAACAGAGCAGAGCAGAACAGAACAAAGCAGAGCAGAACAGAGCAGAACAGAGCAGAACAGAGCAGAACAGAGCAGAGCAGAACGGAGTAGAACGGAGTAGAACAGAGCAGAACAGAGCAGAACAGAGCAGAACAGAGCTGAGCAGAACAGAGCTGAGCAGAGCAGCGCAGAGCAGAACAGCGCAGAGCAGAACAGCGCAGAGCAGAACAGCGCAAAGCAGAACAGCGCAGAGCAGAACAGCGCAGAGCAGAACAGCGCAGAGCAGAACAGCGCAGAGCAGAACAGCGCAGAGCAGAACAGAGGAGAACAGAGGAGAACAGAGGAGAACAGAGGAGAACAAAGCATAGCAGAACAGTGCAGAGCAGAACAGTGCAGAGCAGAACAGAGCAGAGCAGAGCTGAGCAGAACAAAACAGAGCAGAACAGAACAGAGCAGAATAGAACAGAGCAGAACAGAACAGAGCAGAACAGAACAGAGCAGAACAGAACAGAGCAGAACAGAGCAGAACAGAGCAGAACAGAGCAGAACAGAGCAGAACAGAGCAGAACAGAGCAGAACAGAGCAGAACAGAGCAGAGCAGAGCAGAGCAGAGCAAGAACAGTGCAAAGCAGAGCAGAACAGTGCAGAACAGAACAGAGCAGAACAGTGCAGAGCAGAGCAGAGCAGAGCAAGAACAGTGCAAAGCAGAGCAGAACAGTGCAGAACAGAACAGAGCAGAACAGTGCAGAGCAGAGCAGAGCAGAACAGAACCGAGCAGAACAGAGCAGAGCAGAGCAGAGCAGAGCAAAACAGAACAGAACAGAACAGTTCAGAGCAGAGCAGAACAGAGCAGAACAGAGCAGAACAGAGCAGAACAGAGCAGAACAGAGGAGAACAGAGGAGAACAGAACAGAGCAGAGAAGAAGAGAGCAGAACAGAGGAGAGCAGGACAGAACAGAAGTGAGCAGAACAGAGCAGAGCAGAGAAGAGCAGAACAGTGCAGAGCAGATCAGAGCAGAGCAGAGAAGAGCAGAACAGAACAGAACAGAGCAGAACAGAGCAGAGCAGAGCAGAGCAGAGCAGAACAGAGCAGAACAGAGCAGAACAGAGCAGAACAGAGCAGAGCAGAACAGTGCAGAACAGTGCAGAACAGTGCAGAGCAGAACAGAGCAGAGCAAAGCTGAGCAGAACAAAACAGAGCAGAACAGAACAGAGCAGAACAGAACAGAGCAGAACAGAACAGAGCAGAACAGAACAGAGCAGAACAGAGCAGAGCAAAACAGTGCAAAGCAGAGCAGAACAGTGCAGAACAGAACAGAACAGAGCAGAGCAGAGCAGAACAGCGCAGAGCAGAGCAGAGTAGAGCAAACCAGAACAGAACAGAACAGAGCAGAGCAGAACAGTGCAGAGCAGAACAGAGCAGAACAGAGCACAGCAGAACAGAGCACAGCAGAACAGAACAGAACAGAACAGTTCAGAACAGAACAGAACAGAGCAGAGCAGAGAACAACAGAGCAGAACAGAGCAGAACAGAGCAGAACAGAGCAGAACAGAGCAGAACAGAGCAGAAAGGAGCAGAACAGAGCAGAACAGAGCAGGACAGAGCAGAACAGAGCAGAACAGAGCAGAACAGAGCAGAACAGAGCAGAGCAGAACAGTGCAGAGCAGAACAGAGCACAGCAGAACAGAACAGAACAGTGCAGAACAGAACAGTTCAGAACAGAGCAGAGAAGAGCAGAGCAGAACAGAGCAGAACAGAGCAGAACAGAGCAGAACAGAGCAGAACAGAGCTGAACAGAGCTGAACAGAGCTGAACAGAGCTGAACAGAGCAGAACAGAACAGAGCAGAGCAGAACAAAACAGTGCAGAGCAGAACAGAGCAGAGTAGAACATAGCAGAACAGAGCAGAGCAGAACAGAGCAGAGCAGAGCAGAACAGTGCAGAGCAGAACAGAGCAGAATAGAGCAGAGCTGAGCAGAGCAGAGCAGAACAGAGCAGAGCAGAACAGAGCAGAACAGAGCAGAACAGAACAGAGCAGAACAGCACAGAGCCGAACAGAACAGAGCAGAGCAGAACAGAGTAGAGCAGAGCAGAGCAGAACAGCGCAGAGCAGAGCAGAGCAGAACAGAACAGAACAGTGCAGAGCACAGCAGAACAGAACAGTGCAGAGCACAGCAGAACGGAATAGAACAGTGCAGAACAGAGCAGAACAGAACAGAGCAGAACATAGCAGAGCAGAGCAGAACAAAACAGTGCAGAGCAGAACAGAACAGAACAGAACAGAACAGAACAGAACAGTACAGAGAAGAGCAGAACAGAACAGAACAGAACAGTGCAGAGCAGAACAGAACAGAACAGAGCAGAACAGAGCAGAGCAGAACAGAACAGAACAGAACAGAACAAAGCAGAGCAGAGCAGAGCAGAGCAGAACAGAGCAGAACAGAGCAGAACAGAGCAGAGTAGAACAGATCAGAACAGAGCACAACAGAGCAGAGCAGAACAGAGCTGAGCAGAACAGAGCTGAGCAGAACAGTGCAGAGCAGAGCAGAACAGCGCAGAGCAGAACAGCGCAGAGCAGAACAGCACAGAGCAGAACAGCACAGAGCAGAACAGCGCAGAGCAGAACAGCGCAGAGCAGAGCAGAACAGAGCAGAACAGAGCTCAACAGAGCTGAACAGTGCTGAACAGTGCTGAACAGAGCAGAACAGAGCAGAGCAGAGCAGAGCAGAGCAGAGCAGAACAGAGTGGAGCAGAACAGTGCAGAGCAGAGCAGAACAGAACAGTGCAGAACAGAATAGTGCAGAGCAGAGCAGAACAGAGCAGAGCAGAGCAGAACAGAACAGTGCAGAGCAGAGCAGAGCAGAGCAGAACAGAGCAGAGCAGAAGAGAGCAGAGCACAGCAAAACAGAACAGAACAGAACAGAGCAGAGCAGAGCAGAGCAGAGCAGAACAGAGCAGAACGGAGCAGAGCAGAGCAGAGTAGAACAGAGCAGAACAGAACAGATCTGAGCAGAACAGAACAGAGCTGAGCAGAACAGTGCAGAGCAGAGCAAAACAGAACAGAACAGTGCAGAACAGAGCAGAACAGAGCAGAACAAAGCAGAACAAAGCATAACAAAGCAGAACAAAGCAGAACAGAGCAGAACAGAGCAGAACAGAGCAGAGCAGAACAGAGCAGAACAGAGCAGAACAGAGCAGAACAGAGCAGAACAGAGCAGAACAGAGCAGAACAGAGCAGAACAGAACAGAGCAGAACAGAACAGAACAGAGCAGAGCAGAACAGAGCAGAACAGAACAGAGCAGAGCAGATCAGAACAGAACAGAGCAAAGCAGATCATTACGGAGCAGAGCAGAGCAGAACAGAGCAGAGCAGCGCACAGCAGAGCAGAGCAGTGCAGAACAGCGCAGAGCAGAATAGTGCAGAGCAGAGCAGAGCAGAACAGAGCAGAGCAGAGCAGAGCAGAACAGAGCAGAGCAGAACAGAGCAGAGCAGAGCAGAACAGAGTGGAGCAGAACATAGCAGAGCAGAGCAGAACAGAGCAGAGCAGCGCACAGCAGAGCAGAGCAGAGCAGTGCAGAACAGCGCACAGCAGAGCAGTGCAGAACAGCGCAGAGCAGAACAGTGCAGAGCAGAGCAGAGCAGAACAGTGCAGAACAGAGCAGAGCAGAACAGAACAGAGCAGAGCAGAAAAGAACAAAACAGAGCAGAACAGAACAGAGCAGAGCAGAGCAGAGCATTACGGAGCAGAGCAGAGCAGAACAGAGCAGAGCAGCGCACAGCAGAGCAGAGCAGAGCAGTGCAGAACAGCGCAGAGCAGAACAGTGCAGGGCAGAGCAGAGCAGAGCAGAGCAGAGCAGAGCAGAGCAGAACAGAGCAGAACAGAGCAGAACACAGCAGAGAAGAGCAGAGCAGAGCAGAACAGAGCAGAACAGAGCAGAACAGAGCAGAACAGAGCAGAACAGAGCAGAGCAGAGCTGAACAGAGCAGAGCAGAGCTGAACAGAGCTGAACAGAGCTGAACAGAGCTGAACAGAGCTGAACAGAGCTGAACAGAGCTGAACAGAGCTGAGCAGAGCTGAGCAGAACAGAACAGAGCAGAGCAGAACAGAACAGAGCAGAGCAGAGCAGAACAGAACAAAGCAGAGCAGAACAGAACAGAGCAGAGCAGAGCAGAGTAGAGCAAACCAGAACAGAACAGAACAGAGCAGTGCAGAACAGAGCAGTGCAGAACAGAGCAGTGCAGAACAGAGCAGTGCAGAACAGAGCAGAGCAGAGCAGAACAGTGCAGAGCAGAACAGAACAAAGCAGAGCAGAACAGAGCAGAGCAGAGCATATAGGAACAGAACAGAACAGAACAGAACAGAGCAGAACAAAGCAGAGCAGAGCAGAACAGAGCAGAGAAGAGCAGAGCAGAACAGAGCAGAAAGAGCAGAGCAGAGCAGAACAGTGCAGAGCAGAACAGTGCAGAGCAGAACAGTGCAGAGCAGAACAGAGCAGAACAGAACAGAGCAGAGCAGAGCAGAGCAGAACAGTGCAGAACAGTGCAGAGCAGAACAGAGCAGAGCAGAACAGAGCAGAACAGAACAGAACAGAGCAGAGCAGAACAGAGCAGAGCAGAACAGAACAAAGCAGAGCAGAACAGAGCAGAACAGAGCAGAACAGAGCAGAACAGAGCAGGACAGAGCAGAACAGAGCAGAACAGAGCAGAGCAGCGCACAGCAGAGCAGAGCAGTGCAGAACAGCGCAGAGCAGAACAGTGCAGAGCAGAGCAGAGCAGAACAGAGCAGAGCAGAGCAGAGCAGAACAGAGCAGAGCAGAGCAGAACAGAGTGGAGCAGAACATAGCAGAGCAGAGCAGAACAGAGCAGAGCAGCGCACAGCAGAGCAGAGCAGAGCAGTGCAGAACAGCGCACAGCAGAGCAGTGCAGAACAGCGCAGAGCAGAACAGTGCAGAGCAGAGCAGAGCAGAACAGTGCAGAACAGAGCAGAGCAGAACAGAACAGAGCAGAGCAGAAAAGAACAAAACAGAGCAGAACAGAACAGAACAGAACAGAACAGAACAGAGCAGAGCAGAGCAGAGCATTACGGAGCAGAGCAGAGCAGAACAGAGCAGAGCAGCGCACAGCAGAGCAGAGCAGAGCAGTGCAGAACAGCGCAGAGCAGAACAGTGCAGGGCAGAGCAGAGCAGAGCAGAGCAGAGCAGAGCAGAGCAGAACAGAGCAGAACAGAGCAGAACACAGCAGAGAAGAGCAGAGCAGAGCAGAACAGAGCAGAACAGAGCAGAACAGAGCAGAACAGAGCAGAACAGAGCAGAGCAGAGCTGAACAGAGCAGAGCAGAGCTGAACAGAGCTGAACAGAGCTGAACAGAGCTGAACAGAGCTGAACAGAGCTGAACAGAGCTGAACAGAGCTGAACAGAGCTGAACAGAGCTGAGCAGAGCTGAGCAGAACAGAACAGAGCAGAGCAGAACAGAACAGAGCAGAGCAGAACAGAACAGAGCAGAGCAGAGCAGAACAGAACAAAGCAGAGCAGAACAGAACAGAGCAGAGCAGAGCAGAGTAGAGCAAACCAGAACAGAACAGAACAGAGCAGTGCAGAACAGAGCAGTGCAGAACAGAGCAGTGCAGAACAGAGCAGTGCAGAACAGAGCAGAGCAGAGCAGAACAGTGCAGAGCAGAACAGAACAAAGCAGAGCAGAACAGAGCAGAGCATATAGGAACAGAACAGAACAGAACAGAACAGAGCAGAACAAAGCAGAGCAGAGCAGAACAGAGCAGAGAAGAGCAGAGCAGAACAGAGCAGAACAGAGCAGAGCAGAGCAGAACAGTGCAGAGCAGAACAGTGCAGAGCAGAACAGTGCAGAGCAGAACAGAGCAGAACAGAACAGAGCAGAGCAGAGCAGAACAGTGCAGAACAGTGCAGAGCAGAACAGAGCAGAGCAGAACAGAGCAGAACAGAACAGAACAGAGCAGAGCAGAACAGAGCAGAGCAGAACAGAACAAAGCAGAGCAGAACAGAGCAGAACAGAGCAGAACAGAGCAGAACAGAGCAGAACAGAGCAGAACAGAGCAGAACAGAGCAGGACAGAGCAGAACAGAGCAGAACAGAGCAGAACAGAGCAGAACAGAGCAGAGCAGAGCAGAGCAGAACAGTGCAGAGCAGAACAGAGCAGAATAGAGCAGAGCTGAGCAGAGCAGAGCAGAACAGAGCAGAGCAGAACAGAGCAGAACAGAGCAGAACAGAACAGAGCAGAACAGCACAGAGCCGAACAGAACAGAGCAGAGCAGAACAGAGTAGAGCAGAGCAGAGCAGAACAGCGCAGAGCAGAGCAGAGCAGAACAGAACAGAACAGTGCAGAGCACAGCAGAACAGAACAGTGCAGAGCACAGCAGAACGGAATAGAACAGTGCAGAACAGAGCAGAACAGAACAGAGCAGAACATAGCAGAGCAGAGCAGAACAAAACAGTGCAGAGCAGAACAGAACAGAACAGAACAGAACAGAACAGAACAGAACAGTACAGAGAAGAGCAGAACAGAACAGAACAGAACAGTGCAGAGCAGAACAGAAGAGAACAGAGCAGAACAGAGCAGAGCAGAACAGAACAGAACAGAACAGAACAAAGCAGAGCAGAGCAGAGCAGAGCAGAACAGAGCAGAACAGAGCAGAACAGAGCAGAGTAGAACAGATCAGAACAGAGCACAACAGAGCAGAGCAGAACAGAGCTGAGCAGAACAGAGCTGAGCAGAACAGTGCAGAGCAGAGCAGAACAGCGCAGAGCAGAACAGCGCAGAGCAGAACAGCGCAGAGCAGAACAGCACAGAGCAGAACAGCGCAGAGCAGAACAGCGCAGAGCAGAACAGCGCAGAGCAGAACAGCGCTGAGCAGAGCAGCGCTGAGCAGAGCAGAACAGAGCAGAACAGAGCTCAACAGAGCTGAACAGTGCTGAACAGTGCTGAACAGAGCAGAACAGAGCAGAGCAGAGCAGAGCAGAGCAGAACAGAGTGGAGCAGAACAGTGCAGAGCAGAGCAGAACAGAACAGTGCAGAACAGAATAGTGCAGAGCAGAGCAGAACAGAGCAGAGCAGAGCAGAACAGAACAGTGCAGAGCAGAGCAGAGCAGAGCAGAACAGAGCAGAGCAGAAGAGAGCAGAGCACAGCAAAACAGAACAGAACAGAACAGAGCAGAGCAGAGCAGAGCAGAGCAGAACAGAGCAGAACGGAGCAGAGCAGAGCAGAGTAGAACAGAGCAGAACAGAACAGATCTGAGCAGAACAGAACAGAGCAGAGCAGAGCAGAACAGAACAAAGCAGAGCAGAACAGAACAGAGCAGAGCAGAGCAGAGTAGAGCAAACCAGAACAGAATAGAACAGAGCAGTGCAGAACAGAGCAGTGCAGAACAGAGCAGTGCAGAACAGAGCAGTGCAGAACAGAGCAGAGCAGAGCAGAACAGTGCAGAGCAGAACAGAACAAAGCAGAGCAGAACAGAGCAGAGCAGAGCATATAGGAACAGAACAGAACAGAACAGAACAGAGCAGAACAAAGCAGAGCAGAGCAGAACAGAGCAGAGAAGAGCAGAGCAGAACAGAGCAGAACAGAGCAGAGCAGAGCAGAACAGTGCAGAGCAGAACAGTGCAGAGCAGAACAGTGCAGAGCAGAACAGAGCAGAACAGAACAGAGCAGAGCAGAGCAGAACAGTGCAGAACAGTGCAGAGCAGAACAGAGCAGAGCAGAACAGAGCAGAACAGAACAGAACAGAGCAGAGCAGAACAGAGCAGAGCAGAACAGAACAAAGCAGAGCAGAACAGAGCAGAACAGAGCAGAACAGAGCAGAACAGAGCAGGACAGAGCAGAACAGAGCAGAACAGAGCAGAACAGAGCAGAACAGAGCAGAGCAGAGCAGAGCAGAACAGTGCAGAGCAGAACAGAGCACAGCAGAACAGAACAGAACAGTGCAGAACAGAACAGTTCAGAACAGAGCAGAGAAGAGCAGAGCAGAACAGAGCAGAACAGAGCAGAACAGAGCTGAACAGAGCTGAACAGAGCTGAACAGAGCAGAACAGAGCAGAACAGAGCAGAACAGAACAGAGCAGAGCAGAACAAAACAGTGCAGAGCAGAACAGAGCAGAGTAGAACATAGCAGAACAGAGCAGAGCAGAACAGAGCAGAGCAGAGCAGAACAGTGCAGAGCAGAACAGAGCAGAATAGAGCAGAGCTGAGCAGAGCAGAGCAGAACAGAGCAGAGCAGAACAGAGCAGAACAGAGCAGAACAGAGCAGAACAGAACAGAGCAGAACAGCACAGAGCCGAACAGAACAGAGCAGAGCAGAACAGAGTAGAGCAGAGCAGAGCAGAACAGCGCAGAGCAGAGCAGAGCAGAACAGAACAGAACAGTGCAGAGCACAGCAGAACAGAACAGTGCAGAGCACAGCAGAACGGAATAGAACAGTGCAGAACAGAGCAGAACAGAACAGAGCAGAACATAGCAGAGCAGAGCAGAACAAAACAGTGCAGAGCAGAACAGAACAGAACAGAACAGAACAGAACAGAACAGTACAGAGAAGAGCAGAACAGAACAGAACAGAACAGTGCAGAGCAGAACAGAACAGAACAGAGCAGAACAGAGCAGAGCAGAACAGAACAGAACAGAACAGAACAAAGCAGAGCAGAGCAGAGCAGAGCAGAACAGAGCAGAACAGAGCAGAACAGAGCAGAGTAGAACAGATCAGAACAGAGCACAACAGAGCAGAGCAGAACAGAGCTGAGCAGAACAGAGCTGAGCAGAACAGTGCAGAGCAGAGCAGAACAGCGCAGAGCAGAACAGCGCAGAGCAGAACAGCGCAGAGCAGAACAGCACAGAGCAGAACAGCACAGAGCAGAACAGCGCAGAGCAGAACAGCGCAGAGCAGAACAGCGCAGAGCAGAACAGCGCTGAGCAGAGCAGAACAGAGCAGAACAGAGCTCAACAGAGCTGAACAGTGCTGAACAGTGCTGAACAGAGCAGAACAGAGCAGAGCAGAGCAGAGCAGAGCAGAGCAGAACAGAGTGGAGCAGAACAGTGCAGAGCAGAGCAGAACAGAACAGTGCAGAACAGAATAGTGCAGAGCAGAGCAGAACAGAGCAGAGCAGAGCAGAACAGAACAGTGCAGAGCAGAGCAGAGCAGAGCAGAACAGAGCAGAGCAGAAGAGAGCAGAGCACAGCAAAACAGAACAGAACAGAACAGAGCAGAGCAGAGCAGAGCAGAGCAGAACGGAGCAGAGCAGAGCAGAGTAGAACAGAGCAGAACAGAACAGATCTGAGCAGAACAGAACAGAGCTGAGCAGAACAGTGCAGAGCAGAGCAAAACAGAACAGAACAGTGCAGAACAGAGCAGAACAGAGCAGAACAAAGCAGAACAAAGCATAACAAAGCAGAACAAAGCAGAACAGAGCAGAACAGAGCAGAACAGAGCAGAGCAGAACAGAGCAGAACAGAGCAGAACAGAGCAGAACAGAGCAGAACAGAGCAGAACAGAGCAGAACAGAGCAGAACAGAACAGAACAGAACAGAACAGAGCAGAGCAGAACAGAGCAGAACAGAACAGAGCAGAGCAGATCAGAACAGAACAGAGCAAAGCAGATCATTACGGAGCAGAGCAGAGCAGAACAGAGCAGAGCAGCGCACAGCAGAGCAGAGCAGTGCAGAACAGCGCAGAGCAGAACAGTGCCGAGCAGAGCAGAGCAGAACAGAGCAGAGCAGAGCAGAGCAGAACAGAGCAGAGCAGAGCAGAACAGAGTGGAGCAGAACATAGCAGAGCAGAGCAGAACAGAGCAGAGCAGCGCACAGCAGAGCAGAGCAGAGCAGTGCAGAACAGCGCACAGCAGAGCAGTGCAGAACAGCGCAGAGCAGAACAGTGCAGAGCAGAGCAGAGCAGAACAGTGCAGAACAGAGCAGAGCAGAACAGAACAGAGCAGAGCAGAAAAGAACAAAACAGAGCAGAACAGAACAGAACAGAACAGAACAGAACAGAGCAGAGCAGAGCAGAGCATTACGGAGCAGAGCAGAGCAGAACAGAGCAGAGCAGCGCACAGCAGAGCAGAGCAGAGCAGTGCAGAACAGCGCAGAGCAGAACAGTGCAGGGCAGAGCAGAGCAGGGCAGAGCAGAGCAGAGCAGAGCAGAGCAGAGCAGAGCAGAGCAGAGCAGAACAGAGCAGAACAGAGCAGAACACAGCAGAGAAGAGCAGAGCAGAGCAGAGCAGAGCAGAACAGAGCAGAACAGAGCAGAACAGAGCAGAACAGAGCAGAGCAGAGCTGAACAGAGCAGAGCAGAGCTGAACAGAGCTGAACAGAGCTGAACAGAGCTGAACAGAGCTGAACAGAGCTGAACAGAGCTGAACAGAGCTGAGCAGAGCTGAGCAGAACAGAACAGAGCAGAGCAGAACAGAACAGAGCAGAGCAGAGCAGAACAGAACAAAGCAGAGCAGAACAGAACAGAGCAGAGCAGAGCAGAGTAGAGCAAACCAGAACAGAACAGAACAGAGCAGTGCAGAACAGAGCAGTGCAGAACAGAGCAGTGCAGAACAGAGCAGTGCAGAACAGAGCAGAGCAGAGCAGAACAGTGCAGAGCAGAACAGAACAAAGCAGAGCAGAACAGAGCAGAGCAGAGCATATAGGAACAGAACAGAACAGAACAGAGCAGAACAAAGCAGAGCAGAGCAGAACAGAGCAGAGAAGAGCAGAGCAGAACAGAGCAGAACAGAGCAGAGCAGAGCAGAACAGTGCAGAGCAGAACAGTGCAGAGCAGAACAGTGCAGAGCAGAACAGAGCAGAACAGAACAGAGCAGAGCAGAGCAGAGCAGAACAGTGCAGAACAGTGCAGAGCAGAACAGAGCAGAGCAGAACAGAGCAGAACAGAACAGAACAGAGCAGAACAGAGCAGAGCAGAACAGAACAAAGCAGAGCAGAACAGAGCAGAGCAGAGCAGATAGGAACAGAACAGAACAGAACAGAGCAGAACAGAGCAGAGCAGAGCAGAACAGAACAGAACAGAACAGTGCAGAGCAGAGCAGAGCAGAGCAGAACAGAACAGAGCAGAGCAGAACAGAGCAGAGCAGAACAGAGCACAACAGAGCAGAGCAGAGCAGAGTAGAACAGAGCAGAACAGAACAGAGCTGAGCAGAACAGTGCACAGCAGAGCTGAGCAAAACAGAACAGAACAGTGCAGAACAGAGCAGAACAGAGCTGAACAAAGCAGAACAGAGCAGAACAGAGCAGAACAGAGCAGAACAGAACAGAACAGAACAGAGCAGAGCAGAGCAGAACAGAGCAGAGCAGAGAAGAGCAGAGAACAGAGGAGAGCAGAGCAGAACAGAGGAGAGCAGAGCAGAGCAGAACAGAACAGTGCAGAGCAGAGCAGAAAAGAACAGAACAGAGCAGAACAGAACAGAGCAGAGCAGAACAGATCAGAACAGAGCAGAACAGAGCAGAGCAGAACAGAGCAGAAAAGAACAGTGCAGAGCAAAACAGAGCAGAGCAGAACAGAACAGAACAGAACAGAGCAGAGCAGAGCAGAGCAGAGCAGAGCAGAGCAGAGCAGAACAGAGCAGAAGAGAGCAGAACAGAGCAGAGCAGAACAGAGCAGAACAGAGCAGAACAGTGCAAAGCAGAGCAGAACAGTGCAGAACAGAACAGAACAGAACAGAGCAGAGCTGAGCAGAACAGTGCAGAGCAGTGCAGAGCAGAACAGAGCAGAACAGAGCAGAGCAGAGCCGAGCAGAGCAAAACTTGGCAAAAGAGAACAGAACAGAGCAGAGCAGAGCAGAGCAGAACAGAGCAGAACAGAGCAGAACAGAGCAGAACAGAACAGAGCAGAGCAGAGCAGAACAGAGCAGAGCAGAACAGAGCAGAACAGAGCAGAACAGAGCAGAACAGAACAGAGCAGAACAGCACAGAGCCGAACAGAACAGAGCAGAGCAGAACAGAGTAGAGCAGAGCAGAGCAGAACAGCGCAGAACAGAGCAGAGCAGAGCAGAACAGAACAGAACAGAACAGTGCAGAGCACAGCAGAACAGAACAGTGCAGAGCACAGCAGAACGGAATAGAACAGTGCAGAACAGAGCAGAACAGAACAGAGCAGAACATAGCAGAGCAGAGCAGAACAAAACAGTGCAGAGCAGAACAGAACAGAACAGAACAGAACAGAACAGAACAGAACAGAACAGAACAGAACAGAACAGAACAGAACAGTACAGAGAAGAGCAGAACAGAACAGAACAGAACAGTGCAGAGCAGAGCAGAACAGAACAGAACAGAACAGAGCAGAACAGAGCAGAGCTGAACAGAACAGAACAGAACAGAACAAAGCAGAGCAGAGCAGATAGGAACAGAACAGTACAGAACAGAACAGAACAGAACAGAGCAGAACAGAGCAGAACAGAGCAGAACAGAGCAGAACAGAGCAGAACAGAGCAGAGCAGAACAGAGCAGAACAGAGCAGAGTAGAACAGATCAGAACAGAGCACAACAGAGCACAACAGAGCAGAGCAGAACAGAGCTGAGCAGAACAGAGCTGAGCAGAACAGTGCAGAGCAGAGCAGAACAGCGCAGAGCATAACAGCGCAGAGCAGAACAGCGCAGAGCAGAACAGCGCAGAGCAGAACAGCGCAGAGCAGAACAGCACAGAGCAGAACAGCACAGAGCAGAACAGCACAGAGCAGAACAGCACAGAGCAGAACAGCACAGAGCAGAACAGCACAGAGCATAACAGCGCAGAGCAGAACAGCGCTGAGCAGAGCAGAACAGAGCAGAACAGAGCTCAACAGAGCTGAACAGTGCTGAACAGTGCTGAACAGAGCAGAACAGAGCAGAACAGAGCAGAGCAGAGCAGAGCAGAGCAGAGCAGAACAGAGTGGAGCAGAACAGTGCAGAGCAGAGCAGAACAGAACAGTGCAGAAAAGAATAGTGCAGAGCAGAGCAGAACAGAGCAGAGCAGAGCAGAGCAGAGCAGAGCAGAACAGTGCAGAGCAGAGCAGAACAGAGCAGAGCAGAGCAGAACAGTGCAGAGCAGAGCAGAACGGAGCAGAGCAGAGCAGAGTAGAACAGAGCAGAACAGAACAGATCTGAGCAGAACAGAACAGAGCTGAGCAGAACAGTGCAGAGCAGAGCAAAACAGAACAGAACAGTGCAGAACAGAGCAGAACAGAGCAGAACAAAGCAGAACAGAGCAGAACAGAGCAGAACAGAGCAGAACAGAGCAGAACAGAGCAGAACAGAGCAGAACAGAGCAGAACAGAGCAGAGCAGAACAGAGCAGAGCAGAGCATTACGGAGCAGAGCAGAGCAGAACAGAGCAGAGCAGCGCACAGCAGAGCAGAGCAGTGCAGAACAGCGCAGAACAGAACAGAGCAGAGCAGATCAGAACAGAACAGAGCAGAGCAGAGCAGAGCATTACGGAGCAGAGCAGAGCAGAACAGAGCAGAGCAGCGCACAGCAGAGCAGAGCAGAGCAGAACAGAGCAGAGCAGAGCAGAGCAGAACAGAGCAGAGCAGAGCAGAACAGAGCAGAACAGAGTGGAGCAGAACATAGCAGAGCAGAGCAGAACAGAGCAGAGCAGCGCACAGCAGAGCAGAGCAGTGCAGAACAGCGCACAGCAGAGCAGAGCAGAGCAGTGCAGAACAGCGCAGAGCAGAACAGTGCAGAGCAGAGCAGAGCAGAGCAGAACAGTGCAGAACAGAGCAGAGCAGAACAGAACAGAGCAGAGCAGAAAAGAACAAAACAGAGCAGAACAGAACAGAACAGAACAGAACAGAACAGAACAGAACAGAGCAGAGCAGAGCAGAGCAGAGCAGAGCATTATGGAGCAGAGCAGAACAGAGCAGAGCAGCGCACAGCAGAGCAGAGCAGAGCAGTGCAGAACAGCGCAGAGCAGAACAGTGCAGGGCAGAGCAGAGCAGAGCAGAACAGAGCAGAACAGAGCAGAACAGAGCAGAACAGAGCAGAACAGAGCAGAACAGAGCAAAACAGAGCAGAGCTGAACAGAGCTGAACAGAGCTGAACAGAGCTGAACAGAGCTGAACAGAGCTGAACAGAGCTGAACAGAGCTGAACAGAGCTGAGCAGAGCTGAGCAGAAAAGAACAGAGCAGAGCAGAACAGAACAGAGCAGAGCAGAACAGAACAGAGCAGAGCAGAGCAGAACAGAACAGAGCAGAGCAGAGTAGAGCAAACCAGAACAGAACAGAACAGAGCAGTGCAGAACAGAGCAGTGCAGAACAGAGCAGTGCAGAACAGAGCAGTGCAGAACAGAGCAGTGCAGAACAGAGCAGTGCAGAACAGAGCAGAGCAGAGCAGAACAGTGCAGAGCAGAACAGAACAAAGCAGAGCAGAACAGAGCAGAGCAGAGCAGATAGGAACAGAACAGAACAGAACAGAACAGAGCAGAACAGAACAGAGCAGAGCAGAGCAGAACAGAGCAGAGAAGAGCAGAGCAGAACAGAGCAGAACAGAGCAGAACAAAGCAGAGCAGAACAGAGCAGAGCAGAGCAGATAGGAACAGAACAGAACAGAGCAGAACAGAGCAGAGCAGAGCAGAACAGAACAGTGCAGAGCAGAGCAGAGCAGAGCAGAGCAGAACAGAGCAGAGCAGAACAGAGCAGAGCAGAACAGAGCACAACAGAGCAGAGCAGAGCAGAGTAGAACAGAGCAGAACAGAACAGAGCTGAGCAGAACAGTGCACAGCAGAGCAGAGCAAAACAGAACAGAACAGTGCAGAACAGAGCAGAACAGAGCTGAACAAAGCAGAACAGAGCAGAACAGAGCAGAACAGAACAGAACAGAACAGAACAGAACAGAACAGAACAGAACAGAACAGAACAGAACAGAACAGAACAGAACAGAACAGAACAGAACAGAACAGAGCAGAGCGGAACAGAACAGAACAGAACAGAACAGAGCAGAGCAGAGCAGAGAACAGAGGAGAGCAGAGCAGAACAGAGGAGAGCAGAGCAGAGCAGAGCAGAACAGTGCAGAGCAGAGCAGAAAAGAACAGAACAGAGCAGAACAGAACAGAACAGAGCAGAGCAGAACAGATCAGAGCAGAGCAGAACAGAGCAGAGCAGAACAGAGCAGAAAAGAACAGTGCAGAGCAAAACAGAGCAGAGCAGAACAGAACAGAACAGAACAGAGCAGAGCAGAGCAGAGCAGAAGAGAGTAGAACAGAGCAGAGCAGAACAATGCAAAGCAGAGCAGAACAGTGCAGAACAGAACAGAACAGAACAGAGCAGAGCTGAGCAGAACAGTGCAGAGCAGTGCAGAGCAGAACAGAGCAGAACAGAGCAGAACAGAGCAGAACAGAGCAGAGCAGAGCCGAGCAGAGCAAAACTTGGCAAAACAGAACAGAACAGAGCAGAGCAGAGCAGAGCAGAGCAGAACAGAGCAGAACAGAGCAGAAAAGAGCAGAACAGAGGAGAGCAGAACAGAACAGAACAGAGCAGAGCAGAGCAGAACAGAACAGAGGAGAGCAGAACAGAGGAGAGCAGAACAGAACAGAGCAGAACAGAACAGAGCAGAGCAGAGCAGAACATTGCAGACCAGTGCAGAACAGAACAGAACAGAGCAGAGCAGAACAGAAGAGCAGAGCAGAACAGAGCAGAGCAGAGCAGAGTAGAGCAAACCAGAACAGAACAGAACAGAGCAGTGCAGAACAGCGCATAGCAGAGCAGAACATTGCAGAGCAGAACAGAGCAGAGCAGAACAGAGCAGAACAGAGCAGAACAGAGCAGAACAGAGCAGAACAGAGCAAGGTAAAACAGAGCAGAGCAGAGCAGAACAGAACAGAGACGAACAGAAAAGACACGAACAGAACAGAGACGAACAGAACAGAGATGAACAGAATAGAGCAGAACAGAACAGAGCAGAGCAGAGCAGAACAGAACAGAACAGTGCACAGCAGAGCACAACAGAACAGTGCAGAACAGAGCAGAGCAGAACAGAGCAGAGCAGAACAGAGCAGAGCAGAGCAGAAAAGAACAAAACAGAGCAGAACAGAACAGAGCAGAGCAGAGCAGAGCAGTGCATTACGGAGCAGAGCAGAGCAGAACAGAGCAGAGCAGCGCACAGCAGAGCAGAGCAAAGCAGTGCAGAACAGCACAGAGCAGAACAGTGCAGAGCAGAGCAGAACACAGCAGAGCAGAGCAGAGCAGAGCAGAGCAGAACAGAGCAGAGCAGAACAGAACAGAGCGGAGCAGAACAGAGCAGAGCAGAGCTGAGCAGAACAAAACAGAGCAGAACATGGCAGAACAGAGCAGAACAGAGCAGAACAGAGCAGAACAGAGCAGAACAGAGCAGAACAGAGCAGAACAGAGCAGAACAGAGCAGAACAGAGCAGAACAGAGCAGAGCAGAGCTGAACAGAGCTGAACAGAGCTGAACAGAGATGAACAGAGCGGAGCAGAACAGAACAGAGCAGAGCAGAACAGAACAGAGCAGAGCAGAACAGAACAGAGCAGAGCAGAACAGAGTAGAGCAAACCAGAACAGAACAGAACAGAGCAGGGCAGAACAGAGCAGTGCAGAACGGAGCAGAGCAGAGCAGAACAGTGCAGAGCAGAACAGAGCAGAACAGGGCACAGCAGAACAGAACAGAACAGTGCAGAACAGAACAGAGCAGAGCAGAACAGAGCAGAACAGATCAGAACAGAGCAGAACAGAGCAGAACAGAGCAGAACAGAGCAGAACAGAGCAGAACAGAACAGAGCAGAAGAGCACAGAGCTGAACAGAACAGAACAGAACAGAACAGTGCAGAGCACAGCAGAACAGAACAGAACAGTGCAGAACAGAACAGTGCAGAACAGAGCAGAGCCAAACAGAGCAGAACAGAGCAGAACAGAGCAGAACAGAACAGAGCAGAACAGCACAGAGCCGAACAGAACAGAACAGAACAGAGCAGAACAGAGCAGAGCAGAACAAAACAGTGCAGAGCAGAACAGAATAGAGCAGAAAAGAACAAAACAGAGCAGAACAGAACAGAACAGAGCAGAGCAGAGCAGAGCAAAACAGAACAGAACAGAACAGTGCATAGCAGAGCAGAGCAGAACAGAACAGAACAGTGCAGAGCAGAGCAGAGCAGAACAGAACAGAACAGAACAGAACAGAGCAGAACAGAGCAGAGCAGAACAGAACAAAGCAGAGCAGAACAGAGCAGAACAGAGCAGAACAGAGCAGAGCAGAACAGAGTAGAACAGAGTAGAACAGAGCAGAACAGAGCAGAACAGAGCAGAACGGAGCTGAGCAGAACAGTGCAGCGCAGAGCAGAGCAGAGCAGAACAGCGCAGAGCAGAACAGCGCAGAGCAGAACAGCGCAGAGCAGAACAGCGCAGAGCAGAACAGCGCAGAGCAGAACAGCGCAGAGCAGAACAGAGCTGAACAGATCTGAACAGAGCTGAACAGAGCTGAACAGAGCTGAACAGAGCAGAACAGAGCAGAACAGAGCAGAACAGAGCAGAACAGAGGAGAACAGAGCATAGCAGAACAGTGCAGAGCAGAACAGTGCAGAGCAGAACAGAGCAGAGCAGAGCTGAGCAGAACAAAACAGAGCAGAACAGAACAGAGCAGAATAGAACAGAGCAGAACAGAACAGAGCAGAACAGAACAGAGCAGAACAGAGCAGAACAGAGCAGAACAGAGCAGAACAGAGCAGAACAGAGCAGAACAGAGCAGAACAGAGCAGAGCAGAGCAAGAACAGTGCAAAGCAGAGCAGAACAGTGCAGAACAGAACAGAGCAGAACAGTGCAGAGCAGAGCAGAGCAGAACAGAACCGAGCAGAACAGAGCAGAGCAGAGCAGAGCAGAGCAAAACAGAACAGAACAGAACAGTTCAGAGCAGAGCAGAACAGAGCAGAACAGAGCAGAACAGAGGAGAACAGAACAGAGCAGAGAAGAAGAGAGCAGAACAGAGGAGAGCAGGACAGAACAGAAGTGAGCAGAACAGAGCAGAGCAGAGAAGAGCAGAACAGTGCAGAGCAGATCAGAGCAGAGCAGAGAAGAGCAGAACAGAACAGAACAGAGCAGAACAGAGCAGAGCAGAGCAGAGCAGAGCAGAGCAGAGCAGAACAGAGCAGAACAGAGCAGAGCAGAGCAGAACAGAGCAGAACAGAGCAGAACAGAGCAGAACAGAGCAGAACAGAGCAGAACAGTGCAGAGCAGAACAGAGCAGAACAGAGCAGAGCAGAACAGAACAGAACAGTGCAGAACAGAACAGTGCAGAACAGAGCAAAGAAGAACAGAGCAGAACAGAGCTGAACAGAGCTGAACAGAGCTGAACAGAGCTGAACAGAGCTGAACAGAGTTGAACAGAGCTGAACAGAGCTGAACAGAGCTGAACAGAGCTGAACAGAGCTGAACAGAGCAGAACAGAACAGAGCAGTGCAGAACAAAACAGTGCAGAGCAGAACAGAGCAGAGTAGAACATAGCCGAACAGAGCAGAGCAGAACAGAGCAGAGCAGAGAACAGTGCAGAGCAGAACAGAGCAGAATAGAGCAGAGCTGAGCAGAGCAGAGCAGAACAGAGCAGAGCAGAACAGAGCAGAACAGAACAGAGCAGAACAGAACAGAGCAGAACAGCACAGAGCCGAACAGAACAGAGCAGAGCAGAACAGAGTAGAGCAGAGCAGAGCAGAACAGCGCAGAGCAGAGCACAGCAGAACAGAACAGTGCAGAGCACAGCAGAACGGAATAGAACAGTGCAGAACAGAGCAGAACAGAACAGAGCAGAACATAGCAGAGCAGAGCAGAACAAAACTGTGCAGAGCAGAACAGAACAGAACAGAACAGTACAGAGAAGAGCAGAACAGAACAGAACAGTGCAGAGCAGAGCAGAACAGAACAGAACAGAACAGAGCAGAACAGAGCAGAACAGAACAGAACAGAACAGAACAGAACAAAGCAGAGCAGAGCAGAGCAGATAGGAACAGAACAGTACAGAACAGAACAGAGCAGAACAGAGCAGAACAGAGCAGAACAGAGCAGAACAGAGCAGAACAGAGCAGAACAGAGCAGAACAGAGTAGAACAGAGCAGAACAGAGCAGAGCAGAACAGAGCAGAACAGAGCAGAGTAGAACAGATCAGAACAGAGCACAACAGAACAGAGCTGAGCAGAACAGAGCTGAGCAGAACAGTGCAGAGTAGAGCAGAACAGCGCAGAGCAGAACAGCGCAGAGCAGAACAGCGCAGAGCAGAACAGCGCAGAGCAGAACAGCGCAGAGCAGAACAGCACAGAGCAGAACAGCACAGAGCAGAACAGCGCAGAGCAGAACAGCGCTGAGCAGAGCAGAACAGAGCAGAGCAGAACAGAGCAGAACAGAGCTCAACAGAGCTGAACAGTGCTGAACAGTGCTGAACAGTGCTGAACAGTGCTGAAAAGAGCAGAACAGAGCAGAGCAGAGCAGTGCAGAGCAGAGCAGAGCAGAACAGAACCGAGCAGAACAGAGCAGAGCAGAGCAGAGCAGAGCAAAACAGAACAGAACAGAACAGTTCAGAGCAGAGCAGAACAGAGCAGAACAGAGCAGAACAGAGGAGAACAGAACAGAGCAGAGAAGAAGAGAGCAGAACAGAGGAGAGCAGGACAGAACAGAAGTGAGCAGAACAGAGCAGAGCAGAGAAGAGCAGAACAGTGCAGAGCAGATCAGAGCAGAGCAGAGAAGAGCAGAACAGAACAGAACAGAGCAGAACAGAGCAGAGCAGAGCAGAGCAGAGCAGAGCAGAGCAGAACAGAGCAGAACAGAGCAGAGCAGAGCAGAACAGAGCAGAACAGAGCAGAACAGAGCAGAACAGAGCAGAACAGAGCAGAGCAGAGCAGAACAGTGCAGAGCAGAACAGAGCAGAACAGAGCAGAGCAGAACAGAACAGAACAGTGCAGAACAGAACAGTGCAGAACAGAGCAAAGAAGAACAGAGCAGAACAGAGCTGAACAGAGCTGAACAGAGCTGAACAGAGTTGAACAGAGCTGAACAGAGCTGAACAGAGCTGAACAGAGCTGAACAGAGCTGAACAGAGCTGAACAGAGCAGAACAGAACAGAGCAGTGCAGAACAAAACAGTGCAGAGCAGAACAGAGCAGAGTAGAACATAGCCGAACAGAGCAGAGCAGAACAGAGCAGAGCAGAGCAGAACAGTGCAGAGCAGAACAGAGCAGAATAGAGCAGAGCTGAGCAGAGCAGAGCAGAACAGAGCAGAGCAGAACAGAGCAGAACAGAACAGAGCAGAACAGAACAGAGCAGAACAGCACAGAGCCGAACAGAACAGAGCAGAGCAGAACAGAGTAGAGCAGAGCAGAGCAGAACAGCGCAGAGCAGAGCACAGCAGAACAGAACAGTGCAGAGCACAGCAGAACGGAATAGAACAGTGCAGAACAGAGCAGAACAGAACAGAGCAGAACAGAACAGAGCAGAACATAGCAGAGCAGAGCAGAACAAAACTGTGCAGAGCAGAACAGAACAGAACAGAACAGTACAGAGAAGAGCAGAACAGAACAGAACAGTGCAGAGCAGAGCAGAACAGAACAGAACAGAACAGAGCAGAACAGAGCAGAACAGAACAGAACAGAACAGAACAAAGCAGAGCAGAGCAGAGCAGATAGGAACAGAACAGTACAGAACAGAACAGAACAGAACAGAGCAGAACAGAGCAGAACAGAGCAGAACAGAGCAGAACAGAGCAGAACAGAGCAGAACAGAGTAGAACAGAGCAGAACAGAGCAGAGCAGAACAGAGCAGAACAGAGCAGAACAGAGCAGAGTAGAACAGATCAGAACAGAGCACAACAGAACAGAGCTGAGCAGAACAGAGCTGAGCAGAACAGTGCAGAGTAGAGCAGAACAGCGCAGAGCAGAACAGCGCAGAGCAGAACAGCGCAGAGCAGAACAGCGCAGAGCAGAACAGCACAGAGCAGAACAGCACAGAGCAGAACAGCGCAGAGCAGAACAGCGCTGAGCAGAGCAGAACAGAGCAGAGCAGAACAGAGCAGAACAGAGCTCAACAGAGCTGAACAGTGCTGAACAGTGCTGAACAGTGCTGAACAGTGCTGAAAAGAGCAGAACAGAGCAGAGCAGAGCAGAGCAGAACAGAGTGGAGCAGAACAGAGTGGAGCAGAACAGTGCAGAGCAGAGCAGAACAGAACAGTGCAGAACAGAATAGTGCAGAGCAGAGCAGAACAGAGCAGAGCAGAGCAGAACAGAACAGTGCAGAGCAGAGCAGAGCAGAACAGAGCAGAGCAGAAGAGAGCAGAGCACAGCAAAACAGAACAGAACAGAACAGAACAGAGCAGAGCAGAGCAGAACAGAGCAGAACGGAGCAGAGCAGAGCAGAGTAGAACAGAGCAGAACAGAACAGAGCTGAGCAGAACAGTGCAGAGCAGAGCAAAACAGAACAGAACAGTGCAGAACAGAGCAGAACAGAGCAGAACAAAGCAGAACAAAGCAGAACAAAGCAGAACAGAGCAGAACAGAGCAGAGCAGAACAGAGCAGAACAGAGCAGAACAGAGCAGAGCAGAACAGAGCAGAACAGAGCAAAACAGAGCAGAACAGAACAGAACAGAACAGAACAGAACAGTGCAGAGCAGAGCAGAGCAGAACAGAGCAGAGCAGAGCAGAGCAGAGCATTACGGAGCAGAGCAGAGCAGAACAGAGCAGAGCAGCGCACAGCAGAGCAGAGCAGAGCAGTGCAGAACAGCGCAGAGCAGAACAGTGCAGGGCAGAGCAGAGCAGAGCAGAGCAGAACAGAGCAGAACAGAGCAGAACAGAGCAGAACACAGCAGAGAAGAGCAGAACAGAGCAGAACAGAGCAGAACAGAGCAGAGCAGAGCTGAACAGAGCTGAACAGAGCTGAACAGAGCTGAACAGAGCTGAACAGAGCTGAACAGAGCTGAGCAGAGCTGAGCAGAACAGAACAGAGCAGAGCAGAACAGAACAGAGCAGAGCAGAACAGAACAAAGCAGAGCAGAACAGAACAGAGCAGAGCAGAGCAGAGTAGAGCAAACCAGAACAGAACAGAACAGAGCAGTGCAGAACAGAGCAGTGCAGAACAGAGCAGTGCAGAACAGAGCAGTGCAGAACAGAGCAGAGCAGAGCAGAACAGTGCAGAGCAGAACAGAACAAAGCAGAGCAGAACAGAGAAGAGCAGAGCAGATAGGAACAGAACAGAACAGAACAGAACAGAGCAGAACAGAGCAGAGCAGAGCAGAACAGAGCAGAGAAGAGCAGAGCAGAGCAGAACAGAGCAGAACAGAGCAGAACAGAGCAGAACAGAGCAGAGCAGAACAGTGCAGAGCAGAACAGTGCAGAGCAGAACAGAGCAGAACAGAACAGAGCAGAGCAGAGCAGAGCAGAGCAGAGCAGAACAGTGCAGAACAGAGCAGAGCAGAACAGAGCAGAGCAGAACAGAACAGAACAGAACAGAGCAGAACAGAGCAGAACAGAGCAGAGCAGAACAGAACAAAGCAGAGCAGAACAGAGCTGAGCAGAGCAGATAGGAACAGAACAGAACAGAACAGAACAGAGCAGAACAGAGCAGAGCAGAGCAGAACAGAACAGTGCAGAGCAGAGCAGAGCAGAGCAGAACAGAGCAGAGCAGAACAGAGCACAACAGAGCAGAGCAGAGCAGAGTAGAACAGAGCAGAACAGAACAGAGCTGAGCAGAACAGTGCACAGCAGAGCAGAGCAAAACAGAACAGAACAGTGCAGAACAGAGCAGAACAGAGCTGAACAAAGCAGAACAGAGCAGAACAGAGCAGAACAGAGCAGAACAGAGCAGAACAGAGCAGAGCAGAGCAGAGCAGAGCAGAGTAGAGCAGAACAGAACAGAACAGAGCAGAACAGAACAGAACATTGCAGAGCAGAACAGAGCAGAACAGAACAGAGCAGAGCAGAGCAGAACAGAACAGAACAGTGCAGAGCAGAGCAGAACAGAACAGTGCAGAACAGAGCAGAGCAGAACAGAACAGAGCAGAGCAGGGCAGAAAAGAACAAAACAGAGCAGAACAGAACAGAACAGACCAGAGCAGAGCAGAGCAGAGCGTTACGGAGCAGAACAGAGCAGAACAGAGCAGAGCAGCGCACAGCAGAGCAGAGCAGAGCAGTGCAGAACAGCGCAGAGCAGAACAGTGCAGAGCAATGCAGAGCAGAGCAGTGCAGAACAGAGCAGTTCAGAACAGAGCAGAGCAGAGCAGAACAGTGCAGAGTAGAACAGAGCAGAACAGAACACAGCAGAACAGAACAGAACAGTGCAGAACAGAACAGTGCAGAACAGAGCAGAGCAGAACAGAGAAGAACAGAGCAGAGCAGAACAGAGCAGAACAGAGCAGAGCAGAACAGAACAAAGCAGAGCAAACAGAGCAGAGCAGAGCAGATAGGAACAGAACAGAACAGAGCAGAACAGAGCAGAGCAGAGCAGAACAGTGCAGAGCAGAACAGAGCAGAACAGAACACAGCAGAACAGAACAGAACAGTGCAGAACAGAACAGTGCAGAACAGAGCAGAGCAGAACAGAGAAGCACAGAGCAGAGCAGAACAGAGCAGAACAGAACAGAACAGAGCAGAACAGAGCAGAGCAGAACAGAACAAAGCAGAGCAAACAGAGCAGAGCAGAGCAGATAGGAACAGAACAGAACAGAGCAGAACAGAGCAGAACAGAACAGTGCAGAGCAGAGCAGAGCAGAGAAGAGCAGAGCAGAACAGAGCAGAGCAGAACAGAGCACAACAGAGCAGAGCAGAGCAGAGCAGAGCAGAGTAGAACAGAGCAGAACAGAACAGAGCTGAGCAGAACAGAACAGAGCTGAGCAGAACAGTGCAGAGCAGAGCAAAACAGAACAGAACAGTGCAGAACAGAGCAGAACAGAGAAGAACAGAGCAGAACAGAGCTGAACAGAGCTGAACAGAGCTGAACAGAGCAGAACAGAGCAGAACAGAGCAGAACAGAGCAGAGCAGAGCAGAACAGAACAGAACAGAACAGAACAGAACAGAACAGAACAGAACAGAACAGAACAGAACAGAACAGAGCAGACCAGAGCAGAGCAGAGCAGAGCAGAACAGAACAGAACAGAACAGAACAGAACAGTGCAGAGCAGAACAGAGCAGAGCAGAGCAGAACAGAACAGAACAGTGCAGAGCAGAACAGAACAGAACAGAACAGTGCAGAACAGAACAGAACAGAACAGAACAGAGCAGAGCAGAGCAGAGCAGAGCGTTACAGAGCAGAGTAGAGCTGAACTGAGCAAAGCAGCGCACAGCAGAGCAGAGCAAAGCAGTGCAGAACAGCGCAGAGCAGAACAGTGCAGAGCAGAGCAGAACAGAGCAGAGCAGAGCAGAGCAGAGCAGAACAGAGCGGAGCAGAACAGAGCAGAGCAGAACAGAGCAGAGCAGAGCTGAGCAGAACAAAACAGAGCAGAGCAGAGCAGAGCAGAGCAGAACAGAGCAGAACAGAGCAGAACAGAGCAGAACAGAGCAGAACAGAGCAGAACAGAGCATAACAGAGCATAACAGAGCAGAACAGAGCAGAACAGAGCAGAGCAGAGCAGAACAGAGCAGAGCAGAGCAGGAGTGGAGCAGAACAGAGCAGAGCAGAGCAGAACAGAGCAGAGCAGCGCACAGCAGAGCAGAGCAGAGCAGTGCAGAACAGCGCAGAGCAGAACAGTGCAGAGCAGAGCAGAGCAGAGCAGAGCAGAACAGTGCAGAACAGAGCAGAGCAGAACAGAACAGAGCAGAACAGAACAGAGGAGAACAGAGCAGAAAAGAACAAAACAGAGCAGAACAGGACAGAACAGAACAGAACAGAACAGAACAGAGCAGAGCAGAGCATTACGGAGCAGAGCAGAGCAGAACAGAGCAGAGCAGCGCACAGCAGAGCAGAGCAGAGCAGTGCAGAGCAGAGCAGAGCAGTGCAGAACAGCGCAGAGCAGAACAGTGCAGAGCAATGCAGAGCAGAGCAGAACAGAGCAGAGCAGAACAGAACAGAAGAGAGCAGAGCAGAACAGAGCTGAACAAAGCAGAACAGAGCAGAACAGAGCAGAACAGAGCAGAGCAGAGCAGAGCAGAACAGAACAGGAGCAGAACAGAACAGAACAGAACAGAACAGAACAGAACAGAACAGAACAGAACAGAACAGAACAGTGCAGAGCAGAACAGAGCAGAACAGAACAGTGCAGAGCAGAACAGAGCAGAACAGTGCAGAGCAGAGCAGAACAGAACAGAACAGTGCAGAACAGAGCAGAGCAGAACAGAGCAGAACAGAACAGAACAGAACAGAGCAGAACAGAACAGAGCAGAAAAGAAAACAGAGCAGAACAGAACAGACCAGAGCAGAGCAGAGCAGAGCAGAGCGTTACGGAGCAGAGCAGAGCAGAACAGAGCAGAGCAGAACAGCGCAGAGCAGAGCAGAGCAGAGCAAAGCAGTGCAGAACAGCGCAGAGCAGAACAGCGCAGAGCAGAACAGCGCAGAGCAGAACAGCGCAGAGCAGAACAGCGCAGAGGAGAACAGAGCAGAACAGAGAAGAACAGAGCAGAACAGAGAAGAACAGAGCAGAGCAGAACAGTGCAAAGCAGAGCAGAACAGTGCAAAGCAGAGCAGGACTGAGCAGAACAGTGCAGAGCAGAGCAGAACAGAGCAGAGCAAAACAGAACAGAACAGAACAGTTCAGAGCACAGCAGATCAGAGCAGAGCAGAACAGAGCAGAGCAGAGCAGAAGAGAGCAGAACAGAGGAGAGCAGAACATAACAGAAGTGAGCAGAGCAGAGCAGAACAGTGCAAAGCAGAGCAGAACAGTGCAAAGCAGAGCAGAACAGTGCAGAACAGAACAGAGCAGAGCAGAGCAGAACAGCGCAGAGCAGAGCAGAGCAGAGTTGAGCAAACCAGAACAGAGCAGAACAGAGCAGAGAAGAACAGTGTAGAGCAGAACAGAGCAGAACAGAGCACAGCAGAACAGAACAGAACAGTGCAGAACAGAACAGTGCAGAACAGAGCAGAGCAGAACAGAGCAGAACAGAGCAGAACAGAGCAGAACAGAGCAGAACAGAGCAGAACAGAGCAGAACAGAACAGAGCAGAAGAGCACAGAGCCGAACAGAACAGAACAGAACAGAACAGTGCAGAGCACAGCAGAACAGAACAGAACAGTGCAGAACAGAACAGTGCAGAACAGAGCAAGCCGAACAGAGCAGAACAGAGCAGAACAGAGCAGAACAGAACAGAGCAGAACAGCACAGAGCAGAACAGCACAGAGCCGAACAGAACAGAACAGAACAGAGCAGAACAGAGCAGAGCAGAACAAAACAGTGCAGAGCAGAACAGAATAGAGCAGAAAAGAACAAAACCGAGCAGAACAGAACAGAACAGAGCAGAGCAGAGCAGAGCAAAACAGAACAGAACAGAACAGTGCATAGCAGAGCAGAGCAGAGCAGAACAGCGCAGAGCAGAACAGCGCAGAGCAGAACAGCGCAGAGCAGAACAGCGCAGAGCAGAACAGCGCAGAGCAGAACAGCGCAGAGCAGAACAGCGCAGAGCAGAACAGCGCAGAGCAGAACAGCGCAGAGCAGAACAGAGCAGAGCAGAACAGAGCTGAACAGATCTGAACAGAGCTGAACAGAGCTGAACAGAGCTGAACAGAGCAGAACAGAGCAGAACAGAGCAGAACAGAGGAGAACAGAGGAGAACAGAGCATAGCAGAACAGTGCAGAGCAGAACAGTGCAGAGCAGAACAGAGCAGAGCAGAGCTGAGCAGAACAAAACAGAGCAGAACAGAACAGAGCAGAATAGAACAGAGCAGAACAGAACAGAGCAGAACAGAACAGAACAGAGCAGAACAGAGCAGAACAGAGCAGAACAGAGCAGAACAGAGCAGAACAGAGCAGAACAGAGCAGAACAGAGCAGAGCAGAGCAAGAACAGTGCAAAGCAGAGCAGAACAGTGCAGAACAGAACAGAGCAGAACAGTGCAGAGCAGAGCAGAGCAGAACAGAACCGAGCAGAACAGAGCAGAGCAGAGCAGAGCAGAGCAAAACAGAACAGAACAGAACAGTTCAGAGCAGAGCAGAACAGAGCAGAACAGAGCAGAACAGAGGAGAACAGAACAGAGCAGAGAAGAAGAGAGCAGAACAGAGGAGAGCAGGACAAAACAGAAGTGAGCAGAACAGAGCAGAGCAGAGAAGAGCAGAACAGTGCAGAGCAGAGAAGAGCAGAACAGAACAGAACAGAACAGAGCAGAACAGAGCAGAGCAGAGCAGAGCAGAGCAGAGCAGAGCAGAACAGAGCAGAACAGAGCAGAGCAGAGCAGAACAGAGCAGAACAGAGCAGAACAGAGCAGAACAGAGCAGAACAGAGCAGAACAGAGCAGAACAGAGCAGAGCAGAGCAGAACAGTGCAGAGCAGAACAGAGCAGAACAGAGCAGAGCAGAACAGAACAGAACAGTGCAGAACAGAACAGTGCAGAACAGAGCAAAAAAGAACAGAGCAAAAAAGAACAGAGCAGAACAGAGCAGAACAGAGCTGAACAGAGCTGAACAGAGCTGAACAGAGCTGAACAGAGCTGAACAGAGCAGAACAGAACAGAGCAGAGCAGAACAAAACAGTGCAGAGCAGAACAGAGCAGAGCAGAACATAGCAGAACAGAGCAGAGCAGAACAGAGCAGAGCAGAGCAGAACAGTGCAGAGCAGAACAGAGCAGAATAGAGCAGAGCTGAGCAGAGCAGAGCAGAACAGAGCAGAGCAGAACAGAGCAGAACAGAGCAGAACAGAGCAGAACAGAACAGAGCAGAACAGCACAGAGCCGAACAGAACAGAGCAGAGCAGAACAGAGTAGAGCAGAGCAGAGCAGAACAGCGCAGAGCAGAGCACAGCAGAACAGAACAGTGCAGAGCACAGCAGAACGGAATAGAACAGTGCAGAACAGAGCAGAACAGAACAGAGCAGAACATAGCAGAGCAGAGCAGAACAAAACTGTGCAGAGCAGAACAGAACAGTACAGAGAAGAGCAGAACAGAACAGAACAGTGCAGAGCAGAGCAGAACAGAACAGAACAGAACAGAGCAGAACAGAGCAGAGCAGAACAGAACAGAACAGAACAGAACAGAACAGAACAGAACAAAGCAGAGCAGAGCAGAGCAGATAGGAACAGAACAGAACAGAGCAGAACAGAGCAGAACAGAGCAGAACAGAGCAGAACAGAGCAGAACAGAGCAGAACAGAGCAGAACAGAGCAGAACAGAGCAGAGCAGAACAGAGCAGAACAGAGCAGAGTAGAACAGATCAGAACAGAGCACAACAGAACAGAGCTGAGCAGAACAGAGCTGAGCAGAACAGTGCAGAGCAGAGCAGAACAGCGCAGAGCAGAACAGCGCAGAGCAGAACAGCGCAGAGCAGAACAGCACAGAGCAGAACAGCGCAGAGCAGAACAGCGCAGAGCAGAACAGCGCTGAGCAGAGCAGAACAGAGCAGAGCAGAACAGAGCTCAACAGAGCTGAACAGTGCTGAACAGTGCTGAACAGTGCTGAACAGAGCAGAACAGAGCAGAGCAGAGCAGAGCAGAGCAGAGCAGAACAGAGTGGAGCAGAACAGAGTGGAGCAGAACAGAGTGGAGCAGAACAGTGCAGAGCAGAGCAGAACAGAACAGTGCAGAACAGAATAGTGCAGAGCAGAGCAGAGCAGAGCAGAACAGAACAGTGCAGAGCAGAGCAGAGCAGAGCAGAACAGAGCAGAGCAGAAGAGAGCAGAGCACAGCAAAACAGAACAGAACAGAACAGAACAGAGCAGAGCAGAGCAGAACAGAGCAGAACGGAGCAGAGCAGAGCAGAGTAGAACAGAGCAGAACAGAACAGAGCTGAGCAGAACAGTGCAGAGCAGAGCAAAACAGAACAGAACAGTGCAGAACAGAGCAGAACAGAGCAGAACAAAGCAGAACAAAGCATAACAAAGCAGAACAAAGCAGAACAGAGCAGAGCAGAACAGAGCAGAACAGAGCAAAACAGAGCAGAACAGAACAGAACAGAACAGAACAGAACAGTGCAGAGCAGAGCAGAGCAGAACAGAGCAGAGCAGAGCAGAGCAGAGCAGAACAGAGCAGAGCAGCGCACAGCAGAGCAGAGCAGTGCAGAACAGCGCAGAGCAGAACAGTGCAGAGCAGAGCAGAGCAGAGCAGAGCAGAGGAGAGCAGAACAGAGCAGAGCAGAGCAGAACAGAGTGGAGCAGAACATAGCAGAGCAGAGCAGAACAGAGCAGAGCAGCGCACAGCAGAGCAGAGCAGAGTAGTGCAGAACAGCGCACAGCAGAGCAGAGCAGAGCAGTGCAGAACAGCGCAGAGCAGAACAGTGCAGAGCAGAGCAGAACAGTGCAGAACAGAGCAGAGCAGAACAGAACAGAGCAGAGCAGAAAAGAACAAAACAGAGCAGAACAGAACAGAACAGAACAGAACAGAACAGAACAGAGCAGAGCAGAGCAGAGCAGAGCAGAGCAGAGCAGAGCATTACGGAGCAGAGCAGAGCAGAACAGAGCAGAGCAGCGCACAGCAGAGCAGAGCAGAGCAGTGCAGAACAGCGCAGAGCAGAACAGCGCAGGGCAGAGCAGAGCAGAGCAGAGCAGAGCAGAGCAGAACAGAGCAGAACAGAGCAGAACACAGCAGAGAAGAGCAGAGAAGAGCAGAACAGAGCAGAACAGAGCAGAACAGAGCAGAACAGAGCAGAGCAGAGCAGAGCAGAGCTGAACAGAGCTGAACAGAGCTGAACAGAGCTGAACAGAGCTGAACAGAGCTGAACAGAGCTGAACAGAGCTGAGCAGAGCTGAGCAGAACAGAACAGAGCAGAGCAGAACAGAACAGAGCAGAGCAGAACAGAACAAAGCAGAGCAGAACAGAACAGAGCAGAGCAGAGCAGAGTAGAGCAAACCAGAACAGAACAGAACAGAGCAGTGCAGAACAGAGCAGTGCAGAACAGAGCAGTGCAGAACAGAGCAGTGCAGAACAGAGCAGAGCAGAGCAGAACAGTGCAGAGCAGAACAGAACAAAGCAGAGCAGAACAGAGCAGAGCAGAGCAGATAGGAACAGAACAGAACAGAACAGAACAGAGCAGAACAGAGCAGAGCAGAGCAGAACAGAGCAGAGAAGAGCAGAGCAGAACAGAGCAGAACAGAGCAGAACAGAGCAGAACAGAGCAGAGCAGAACAGTGCAGAGCAGAACAGTGCAGAGCAGAACAGAGCAGAACAGAACAGAGCAGAGCAGAGCAGAGCAGAGCAGAACAGTGCAGAGCAGAGCAGAGCAGAACAGAGCAGAGCAGAACAGAACAGAACAGAACAGAACAGAGCAGAACAGAGCAGAACAGAGCAGAGCAGAACAGAACAAAGCAGAGCAGAACAGAGCAGAGCAGAGCAGATAGGAACAGAACAGAACAGAGCAGAACAGAGCAGAACAGAGCAGAGCAGAGCAGAACAGAACAGTGCAGAGCAGAGCAGAGCAGAGCAGAGCAGAGCAGAGCAGAGCAGAACAGAGCAGAGCAGAACAGAGCACAACAGAGCAGAGCAGAGCAGAGTAGAACAGAGCAGAACAGAACAGAGCTGAGCAGAACAGTGCACAGCAGAGCAGAGCAAAACAGAACAGAACAGTGCAGAACAGAGCAGAACAGAGCTGAACAAAGCAGAACAGAGCAGAACAGAGCAGAACAGAGCAGAGTAGAGCAGAACTGAGCAAAGCAGCGCACAGCAGAGCAGAGCAAAGCAGTGCAGAACAGAGCAGAGCAGAGCAGAGCAGAGCAGAGAAGAGCAGAGCAGAACAGAGCGGAGCAGAACAGAGCAGAGCAGAACAGAGCAGAGCAGAGCTGAGCAGAACAAAACAGAGCAGAGCAGAGCAGAGCAGAGCAGAACAGAGCAGAACAGAGCAGAACAGAGCAGAACAGAGCAGAACAGAGCAGAACAGAGCATAACAGAGCAGAACAGAGCAGAACAGAGCAGAGCAGAGCAGAACAGAGCAGAGCAGAGCAGGAGTGGAGCAGAACAGAGCAGAGCAGAGCAGAGCAGAACAGAGCAGAGCAGCGCACAGCAGAGCAGAGCAGAGCAGTGCAGAACAGCGCAGAGCAGAACAGTGCAGAGCAGAGCAGAGCAGAGCAGAACAGTGCAGAACAGAGCAGAGCAGAACAGAACAGTGCAGAGCAGAGCAGAGCAGAGCAGAGCAGAGCAGAACAGAGCAGAGCAGAACAGAGCACAACAGAGCAGAACAGAACAGAGCTGAGCAGAACAGTGCACAGCAGAGCAGAGCAAAACAGAACAGAACAGTGCAGAACAGAGCAGAACAGAGCTGAACAAAGCAGAACAGAGCAGAACAGAGCAGAACAGAGCAGAACAGAGCAGAACAGAGCAGAACAGAGCAGAGCAGAGCAGAGCAGAGTAGAGCAGAACAGAACAGAACAGAGCAGAACAGAACAGAACATTGCAGAGCAGAACAGAGCAGAACAGAACAGAGCAGAGCAGAGCAGAACAGAACAGAACAGTGCAGAGCAGAGCAGAACAGAACAGTGCAGAACAGAGCAGAGCAGAACAGAACAGAGCAGAGCAGGGCAGAAAAGAACAAAACAGAGCAGAACAGAACAGAACAGACCAGAGCAGAGCAGAGCAGAGCGTTACGGAGCAGAACAGAGCAGAACAGAGCAGAGCAGCGCACAGCAGAGCAGAGCAGAGCAGTGCAGAACAGCGCAGAGCAGAACAGTGCAGAGCAATGCAGAGCAGAGCAGTGCAGAACAGAGCAGTTCAGAACAGAGCAGAGCAGAGCAGAACAGTGCAGAGTAGAACAGAGCAGAACAGAACACAGCAGAACAGAACAGAACAGTGCAGAACAGAACAGTGCAGAACAGAGCAGAGCAGAACAGAGCAGAGCAGAACAGAGCAGAACAGAGAAGAACAGAGCAGAGCAGAAAAGAGCAGAACAGAACAGAACAGAGCAGAACAGAGCAGAGCAGAACAGAACAAAGCAGAGCAAACAGAGCAGAGCAGAGCAGATAGGAACAGAACAGAACAGAGCAGAACAGAGCAGAGCAGAGCAGAACAGTGCAGAGCAGAACAGAGCAGAACAGAACACAGCAGAACAGAACAGAACAGTGCAGAACAGAACAGTGCAGAACAGAGCAGAGCAGAACAGAGAAGAACAGAGCAGAGCAGAACAGAGCAGAACAGAACAGAACAGAGCAGAACAGAGCAGAGCAGAACAGAACAAAGCAGAGCAAACAGAGCAGAGCAGAGCAGATAGGAACAGAACAGAACAGAGCAGAACAGAGCAGAACAGAGCAGAACAGAACAGTGCAGAGCAGAGCAGAGCAGAGAAGAGCAGAGCAGAACAGAGCAGAGCAGAACAGAGCACAACAGAGCAGAGCAGAGCAGAGCAGAGCAGAGTAGAACAGAGCAGAACAGAACAGAGCTGAGCAGAACAGAACAGAGCTGAGCAGAACAGTGCAGAGCAGAGCAAAACAGAACAGAACAGTGCAGAACAGAGCAGAACAGAGAAGAACAGAGCTGAACAGAGCTGAACAGAGCTGAACAGAGCAGAACAGAGCAGAACAGAGCAGAACAGAGCAGAACAGAGCAGAACAGAGCAGAGCAGAGCAGAACAGAACAGAACAGAACAGAGCAGAGCAGAGCAGAGCAGAACAGAACAGAACAGAACAGAACAGAACAGAACAGTGCAGAGCAGAACAGAGCAGAGCAGAGCAGAACAGAACAGAACAGTGCAGAGCAGAACAGAACAGAACAGAACAGTGCAGAACAGAACAGAACAGAACAGAACAGAGCAGAGCAGAGCAGAGCGTTACAGAGCAGAGTAGAGCAGAACTGAGCAAAGCAGCGCACAGCAGAGCAGAGCAAAGCAGTGCAGAACAGCGCAGAGCAGAACAGTGCAGAGCAGAGCAGAGCAGAGAAGAGCAGAGCAGAACAGAGCGGAGCAGAACAGAGCAGAGCAGAACAGAGCAGAGCAGAGCTGAGCAGAACAAAACAGAGCAGAGCAGAGCAGAGCAGAGCAGAGCAGAACAGAGCAGAACAGAGCAGAACAGAGCAGAACAGAGCAGAACAGAGCAGAACAGAGCAGAACAGAGCATAACAGAGCATAACAGAGCAGAACAGAGCAGAGCAGAACAGAGCAGAGCAGAACAGAGCAGAAAAGAGCTGAACAGAGCAGAACAGAGCAGAGCAGAGCAGAGCAGAGCAGAGCAGAGCAGAGCAGAGCAGAACAGAACAGAACAGAACAGAACAGAACAGAACAGAACAGAGCAGAGCAGAGCAGAACAGAACAGAACAGAACAGAACAGTGCAGAGCAGAACAGAGCAGAACAGAACAGAGCAGAGCAGAGCAGAACAGAACAGAACAGAACAGAACAGTGCAGAGCAGAGCAGAACAGAACAGAGCAGCGCACAGCAGAGCAGAGCAAAGCAGTGCAGAACAGCGCAGAGCAGAACAGTGCAGAGCAGAACAGAGCAGAGCAGAGCAGAGCAGAGCAGAGCAGAGCAGAGCAGAGCAGAGCAGAGCAGAGCTGAGCAGAACAAAACAGAGCAGAACAGAGCAGAACAGAGCAGAACAGAGCAGAACAGAGCAGAACAGAGCAGAACAGAGCAGAACAGAGCAGAGCAGAACAGTGTAGAGCAGAACAGTGCAGAGCAGAACAGAGCAGAGCAGAGCATATAGGAACAGAACTGAACAGAACAGAACAGAACAGAGCAGAGCAGAGCAGAACAGAGCAGAGCAGAGCAGAGCAGAGCAGAACAGAGCAGAGCGGAACAGAGCAGAGCGGAACAGAGCAGAAAAGAGCACAACAGAGCAGAGCAGAGCAGAGCAGAGTAGAACAGAGCAGTGCAGAACAGAGCAGTGCAGAACAGAGCAGGTCAGAACAGAGCAGAGCAGAGCAGAACAGTGCAGAGCAGAACAGTGCAGAGCAGAACAGAGCAGAACAGAACACAGCAGAACAGAACAGAACAGTGCAGAACAGAACAGTGCAGAACAGAGCAGAGAAGAGCAGAGCAGAACAGAGCAGAACAGAGCAGAGCAGAACAGAGCAGAACAGAACAGAACAGAGCAGAACAGAGCAGAGCAGAACAGAACAGAACAAAGCAGAGCAGAACAGAGCAGAGCAGAGCAGAGCAGATAGGAACAGAGCAGAACAGAGCAGAACAGAGCAGAACAGAGCAGAACAGAGCAGAACAGAGCAGAACAGAGCAGAACAGAGCAGAACAGAGCAGAACAGAACAGAGCAGTGTAGTGCAGAGCAGAGCAGAGCAGAGCAGAGCAGAGCACAACAGAGCAGAGCAGAACAGAGCACAACAGAGCAGAGCAGAGCAGAGCAGAGTAGAACAGAGCAGAACAGAACAGAGCTGAGCAGAACAGAACAGAGCTGAGCAGAACAGTGCAGAGCAGAACAGAACAGTGCAGAACAGAGCAGAACAGAGCTGAACAGAGCAGAACAGAGCAGAACAGAGCAGAACAGAGCAGAACAGAGCAGAGCAGAGCAGAGCAGAGCAGAGCAGAGCAGAACAGAACAGAACAGAACAGAGCAGAGCAGAGCAGAACAGAACAGAACAGTGCAGAGCAGAGCAGAACAGAACAGAACAGAACAGTGCAGAACAGAGCAGAGCAGAGCAGAGCAGAACAGAACAGAACAGAGCAGAGCAGAGCAGAGCAGAGCAGAAAAGAACAAAACAGAGCAGAACAGAACAGAACAGACCAGAGCAGAGCAGAGCAGAGCGTTACGGAGCAGAGCAGAGCAGAACAGAGCAGAGCAGCGCACAGCAGAGCAGAGCAAAGCAGTGCAGAACAGCGCAGAGCAGAACAGTGCAGAGCAGAGCAGAACAGAGCAGAGCAGAGCAGAACAGAGCAGAGCAGAGCAGAGCTGAGCAGAACAAAACAGAGCAGAGCAGAGCAGAGCAGAACAGAGCAGAACAGAGCAGAACAGAGCAGAACAGAGCAGAACAGAGCAGAACAGAGCAGAACAGAGCAGAACAGAGCAGAGCAGAACAGAGCAGAGCAGGAGTGGAGCAGAACAGAGCAGAGCAGGAGTGGAGCAGAACAGAGCAGAGCAGCGCACAGCAGAGCAGAGCAGAGCAGTGCAGAACAGCGCAGAGCCGAACAGTGCAGAGCAGAGCAGAGCAGAGCAGAACAGTGCAGAACAGAGCAGCGCAGAACAGAGCACTGCAGAACAGAGCAGAAAAGAGCAGAACAGTGCAGAGCAAAACAGAGCAGAACAGAGCACAGCAGAACAGAACAGAACAGTGCAGAACAGAACAGTGCAGAACAGAACAGTGCAGAACAGAACAGTGCAGAACAGAGCAGAGCAGAACAGAGCAGAACAGAGCAGAACAGTGCAGAGCAGAACAGTGCAGAGCAGAACAGAGCAGAGCAGAGCATATAGGAACAGAACTGAACAGAACAGAACAGAACAGAGCAGAGCAGAGCAGAACAGTGCAGAGCAGAGCAGAGCAGAGCAGAACAGAGCAGAGAGGAACAGAGCAGAGCGGAACAGAGCAGAACAGAGCACAACAGAGCAGAGCAGAGCAGAGCAGAGTAGAACAGAGCAGTGCAGAACAGAGCAGTGCAGAACAGAGCAGTTCAGAACAGAGCAGAGCAGAGCAGAACAGTGCAGAGCAGAACAGTGCAGAGCAGAACAGAGCAGAACAGAACACAGCAGAACAGAACAGAACAGAACAGTGCAGAACAGAACAGTGCAGAACAGAGCAGAGAAGAGCAGAGCAGAACAGAGCAGAACAGAGCAGAACAGAGCAGAGCAGAACAGAGCAGAACAGAACAGAACAGAGCAGAACAGAGCAGAGCAGAACAGAACAGAACAAAGCAGAGCAGAACAGAGCAGAGCAGAGCAGAGCAGAGCAGATAGGAACAGAACAGAACAGAGCAGAACAGAGCAGAACAGAGCAGAACAGAGCAGAACAGAGCAGAACAGAGCAGAACAGAGCAGAACAGAGCAGAACAGAGCAGAACAGAACAGAGCAGCGCAGTGCAGAGCAGAGCAGAGCACAACAGAGCAGAGCAGAACAGAGCACAACAGAGCAGAGCAGAGCAGAGCAGAGTAGAACAGAGCAGTGCAGAACAGAGCAGTGCAGAACAGAGCAGTGCAGAACAGAGCAGTTCAGAACAGAGCAGAGCAGAGCAGAACAGTGCAGAGCAGAACAGAGCAGAACAGAACACAGCAGAACAGAACAGAACAGTGCAGAACAGAACAGTGCAGAACAGAGCAGAGAAGAGCAGAGCAGAACAGAGCAGAACAGAGCAGAACAGAGCAGAGCAGAACAGAGCAGAGCAGAACAGAACAGAGCAGAACAGAGCAGAGCAGAACAGAACAGAACAAAGCAGAGCAGAACAGAGCAGAGCAGAGCAGAGCAGATAGGAACAGAACAGAACAGAGCAGAACAGAGCAGAACAGAGCAGAACAGAGCAGAACAGAGCAGAACAGAGCAGAACAGAGCAGAGCAGAGCAGAGCAGAGCAGAGCAGAGCAGAACAGAACAGAACAGAACAGAGCAGAGCAGAGCAGAACAGAACAGAACAGTGCAGAGCAGAGCAGAACAGAACAGAACAGAACAGTGCAGAACAGAGCAGAGCAGAGCAGAGCAGAACAGAACAGAACAGAGCAGAGCAGAGCAGAGCAGAGCAGAAAAGAACAAAACAGAGCAGAACAGAACAGAACAGACCAGAGCAGAGCAGAGCAGAGCGTTACGGAGCAGAGCAGAGCAGAACAGAGCAGAGCAGCGCACAGCAGAGCAGAGCAAAGCAGTGCAGAACAGCGCAGAGCAGAACAGTGCAGAGCAGAGCAGAACAGAGCAGAGCAGAGCAGAACAGAGCAGAGCAGAGCAGAGCTGAGCAGAACAAAACAGAGCAGAGCAGAGCAGAGCAGAACAGAGCAGAACAGAGCAGAACAGAGCAGAACAGAGCAGAACAGAGCAGAACAGAGCAGAACAGAGCAGAACAGAGCAGAGCAGAACAGAGCAGAGCAGGAGTGGAGCAGAACAGAGCAGAGCAGGAGTGGAGCAGAACAGAGCAGAGCAGCGCACAGCAGAGCAGAGCAGAGCAGTGCAGAACAGCGCAGAGCCGAACAGTGCAGAGCAGAGCAGAGCAGAGCAGAACAGTGCAGAACAGAGCAGCGCAGAACAGAGCACTGCAGAACAGAGCAGAAAAGAGCAGAACAGTGCAGAGCAAAACAGAGCAGAACAGAGCACAGCAGAACAGAACAGAACAGTGCAGAACAGAACAGTGCAGAACAGAACAGTGCAGAACAGAACAGTGCAGAACAGAGCAGAGCAGAACAGAGCAGAACAGAACAGAGCAGAACAGAGCAGAACAGTGCAGAGCAGAACAGTGCAGAGCAGAACAGAGCAGAGCAGAGCATATAGGAACAGAACTGAACAGAACAGAACAGAACAGAGCAGAGCAGAGCAGAACAGTGCAGAGCAGAGCAGAGCAGAGCAGAACAGAGCAGAGAGGAACAGAGCAGAGCGGAACAGAGCAGAACAGAGCACAACAGAGCAGAGCAGAGCAGAGCAGAGTAGAACAGAGCAGTGCAGAACAGAGCAGTGCAGAACAGAGCAGTTCAGAACAGAGCAGAGCAGAGCAGAACAGTGCAGAGCAGAACAGTGCAGAGCAGAACAGAGCAGAACAGAACACAGCAGAACAGAACAGAACAGAACAGTGCAGAACAGAACAGTGCAGAACAGAGCAGAGAAGAGCAGAGCAGAACAGAGCAGAACAGAGCAGAACAGAGCAGAGCAGAACAGAGCAGAACAGAACAGAACAGAGCAGAACAGAGCAGAGCAGAACAGAACAGAACAAAGCAGAGCAGAACAGAGCAGAGCAGAGCAGAGCAGAGCAGATAGGAACAGAACAGAACAGAGCAGAACAGAGCAGAACAGAGCAGAACAGAGCAGAACAGAGCAGAACAGAGCAGAACAGAGCAGAACAGAACAGAGCAGCGCAGTGCAGAGCAGAGCAGAGCACAACAGAGCAGAGCAGAACAGAGCACAACAGAGCAGAGCAGAGCAGAGCAGAGTAGAACAGAGCAGTGCAGAACAGAGCAGTGCAGAACAGAGCAGTGCAGAACAGAGCAGTTCAGAACAGAGCAGAGCAGAGCAGAACAGTGCAGAGCAGAACAGAGCAGAACAGAACACAGCAGAACAGAACAGAACAGTGCAGAACAGAACAGTGCAGAACAGAGCAGAGAAGAGCAGAGCAGAACAGAGCAGAACAGAGCAGAACAGAGCAGAGCAGAACAGAGCAGAGCAGAACAGAACAGAGCAGAACAGAGCAGAGCAGAACAGAACAGAACAAAGCAGAGCAGAACAGAGCAGAGCAGAGCAGAGCAGATAGGAACAGAACAGAACAGAGCAGAACAGAGCAGAACAGAGCAGAACAGAGCAGAACAGAGCAGAACAGAGCAGAACAGAGCAGAGCAGTGCAGTGCAGAGCAGAGCAGAGCAGAGCAGAGCACAACAGAGCAAGCAGAACAGAGCACAACAGAGCAGAGCAGAGCAGAGCAGAGCAGAGTAGAACAGAGCAGAACAGAACAGAGCTGAGCAGAACAGAACAGAGCTGAGCAGAACAGTGCAGAGCAGAACAGAACAGTGCAGAACAGAGCAGAACAGAGCTGAACAGAGCAGAACAGAGCAGAACAGAGCAGAACAGAGCAGAGCAGAGCAGAACAGAACAGAACAGAACAGAGCAGAACAGAACAGAACAGAACAGTGCAGAGCACAACAGAGCAGAACAGAACAGAGCAGAGCAGAGCAGAACAGAACAGAACAGTGCAGAGCAGAGCAGAACAGAACAGAACAGAACAGTGCAGAACAGAGCAGAGCAGAGAAGAGCAGAAGAGAACAGAACAGAGCAGAGCAGAGCAGAGCAGAGCAGAAAAGAACAAAACAGAGCAGAACAGAACAGAACAGACCAGAGCAGAGCAGAGCAGAGCGTTACGGAGCAGAGCAGAGCAGAACAGAAGAGAGCAGCGCACAGCAGAGCAGAGCAAAGCAGTGCAGAACAGCGCAGAGCAGAACAGTGCAGAGCAGAGCAGAACAGAGCAGAGCAGAGCAGAGCAGAGCAGAGCAGAGCTGAGCAGAACAAAACAGAGCAGAGCAGAGCAGAACAGAGCAGAACAGAGCAGAACAGAGCAGAACAGAGCAGAACAGAGCAGAACAGAGCAGAACAGAGCAGAACAGAGCAGAACAGAGCAGAACAGAGCAGAACAGTGTAGTGCAGAGCAGAGCAGAGCAGAGCAGAGCAGAGCACAACAGAGCAGAGCAGAGCAGTGCAGAACAGCGCAGAGCCGAACAGTGCAGAGCAGAGCAGAGCAGAGCAGAACAGTGCAGAACAGAGCAGCGCAGAACAGAGCACTGCAGAACAGAGCAGAAAAGAGCAGAACAGTGCAGAGCAAAACAGAGCAGAACAGAGCACAGCAGAACAGAACAGAACAGTGCAGAACAGAAAAGTGCAGAACAGAACAGTGCAGAACACAGCAGAGCAGAACAGAGCAGAACAGAGCAGAACAGAGCAGAACAGAGCAGAACAGAGCAGAGCAGAACAGTGCAGAGCAGAACAGTGCAGAGCAGAACAGAGCAGAGCAGAGCATATAGGAACAGAACTGAACAGAACAGAACAGAACAGAGCAGAGCAGAACAGAGCAGAGCAGAGCAGAGCAGAGCAGAACAGAGCAGAGCGGAACAGAGCAGAGCGGAACAGAGCAGAACAGAGCACAACAGAGCAGAGCAGAGCAGAGCAGAGTAGAACAGAGCAGTGCAGAACAGAGCAGTGCAGAACAGAGCAGTGCAGAACAGAGCAGTGCAGAACAGAGCAGTGCAGAACAGAGCAGTTCAGAACAGAGCAGAGCAGAGCAGAACAGTGCAGAGCAGAACAGTGCAGAGCAGAGCAGAGCAGTGTAGTGCAGAGCAGAGCAGAGCAGAGCAGTGTAGTGCAGAGCAGAGCAGAACAGAGCACAACAGAGCAGAGCAGAGCAGAGCAGAGCAGAGTAGAACAGAGCAGAACAGAACAGAGCTGAGCAGAACAGAACAGAGCTGAGCAGAACAGAACAGAGCTGAGCAGAACAGAACAGTGCAGAACAGAGCAGAACAGAGCTGAACAGAGCAGAACAGAGCAGAGCAGAGCAGAGCAGAGCAGAACAGAACAGAACAGAACAGAACAGAGCAGAGCAGAGCAGAGCAGAACAGAACAGAACAGAACAGTGCAGAGCAGAACAGAGCAGAACAGAACAGAGCAGAGCAGAGCAGAACAGAACAGAACAGAACAGAACAGTGCAGAGCAGAGCAGAACAGAACAGAACAGAACAGAACAGTGCAGAACAGAGCAGAGCAGAGCAGAGCAGAACAGAACAGAACAGAGCAGAGCAGAGCAGAGCAGAGCAGAAAAGAACAAAACAGAGTAAAACAGAACAGAACAGACCAGAGCAGAGCAGAGCCGAGCGTTACGGAGCAGAGCAGAGCAGAACAGAGCAGAGCAGCGCACAGCAGAGCAGAGCAAAGCAGTGCAGAACAGCGCAGAGCAGAACAGTGCAGAGCAGAGCAGAGCAGAGCAGAGCAGAGCAGAGCAGAACAGAGCAGAGCAGAGCAGAGCAGAGCTGAGCAGAACAAAACAGAGCAGAGCAGAGCAGAGCAGAGCAGAGCAGAACAGAGCAGAACAGAGCAGAACAGAGCAGAACAGAGCAGAACAGAGCAGAGCAGAGCAGAACAGAGCAGAGCAGAGCAGAACAGAGCAGAACAGAGCAGAACAGAGCAGAGCAGGAGTGGAGCAGAACAGAGCAGAGCAGAGTAGAACAGAGCAGAGCAGCGCACAGCAGAGCAGAGCAGAGCAGTGCAGAACAGCGCAGAGCCGAACAGTGCAGAGCAGAGCAGAGCAGAGCAGAACAGTGCAGAACAGAGCAGCGCAGAACAGAGCACTGCAGAACAGAGCAGAAAAGAGCAGAACAGTGCAGAGCAAAACAGAGCAGAACAGAGCACAGCAGAACAGAACAGAACAGTGCAGAACAGAACAGTGCAGAACAGAACAGCGCAGAACAGAGCAGAACAGAACAGAGCAGAGCAGAGCATAACAGAACAGAACAGAACAGAGCAGAACAGAGCAGAACAGAGCAGAGCAGAGCAGAGCAGAACAGAACAGAACAGAACAGAACAGAACAGAACAGAGCAGAGCAGAACAGAACAGAACAGAACAGAACAGAACAGTGCAGAGCAGAACAGAGCAGAACAGAACAGAGCAGAGCAGAGCAGAACAGAACAGAGCAGTGCAGAGCAGAGCAGAGCAGAACAGAACAGTGCAGAACAGAGCAGAGCAGAACAGAGCAGAACAGAACAGAACAGAGCAGAGCAGAGCAGAAAAGAACAAAACAGAGCAGAACAGAACAGAACAGAGCAGAGCAGCACACAGCAGAGCAGAGCAAAGCAGTGCAGAACAGCGCAGAGCAGAACAGTGCAGAGCAGAGCAGAGCAGAGCAGAACAGAGCAGAGCAGAGCAGAACAGAGCGGAGCAGAACAGAGCAGAGCAGAGCAGAACAAAACAGAGCAGAGCAGAGCAGAGCAGAGCAGAACAGAGCAGAACAGAGCAGAACAGAGCAAAACAGAGCAAAACAGAGCAGAACAGAGCAGAACAGAGCAGAACAGAGCAGAACAGAGCAGAACAGAGCAGAACAGAGCAGAACAGAGCAGAGCAGAGCAGAGCAGAGCAGAACAGTGCAGAACAGAGCAGCGCAGAACAGAGCACTGCAGAACAGAGCAGAAAAGAGCAGAACAGTGCAGAGCAAAACAGAGCAGAACAGAGCACAGCAGAACAGAACAGAACAGTGCAGAACAGAAAAGTGCAGAACAGAACAGTGCAGAACAGAGCAGAGCAGAACAGAGCAGAACAGAGCAGAACAGAGCAGAACAGAGCAGAACAGAGCAGAACAGAGCAGAACAGAGCAGAGCAGAACAGTGCAGAGCAGAACAGTGCAGAGCAGAACAGTGCAGAGCAGAACAGAGCAGAGCAGAGCATATAGGAACAGAACTGAACAGAACAGAACAGAACAGAGCAGAGCAGAGCAGAGCAGAGCAGAGCAGAGCAGAACAGAGCAGAGCGGAACAGAGCAGAGCGGAACAGAGCAGAACAGAGCACAACAGAGCAGAGCAGAGCAGAGCAGAGTAGAACAGAGCAGTGCAGAACAGAGCAGTGCAGAACAGAGCAGTGCAGAACAGAGCAGTGCAGAACAGAGCAGTTCAGAACAGAGCAGAGCAGAGCAGAACAGTGCAGAGCAGAACAGTGCAGAGCAGAACAGAGCAGAACAGAACACAGCAGAACAGAACAGAACAGTGCAGAACAGAACAGTGCAGAACAGAGCAGAGAAGAGCAGAGCAGAACAGAGCAGAACAGAGCAGAGCAGAACAGAACAGAACAGAACAGAACAGAGCAGAACAGAGCAGAACAGAGCAGAACAGAGCAGAGCAGAACAGAACAGAACAAAGCAAAGCAGAACAGAGCAGAGCAGAGCAGAGCAGAGCAGATAGGAACAGAACAGAACAGAGCAGAACAGAGCAGAACAGAGCAGAACAGAGCAGAACAGAGCAGAACAGAGCAGAACAGAGCAGAACAGAGCAGAACAGAGCAGAACAGAGCAGAACAGAGCAGAACAGAGCAGAACAGAACAGAGCAGTGTAGTGCAGAGCAGAGCAGAGCAGAGCACAACAGAGCAGAGCAGAACAGAGCACAACAGAGCAGAGCAGAGCAGAGCAGAGTAGAACAGAGCAGAACAGAACAGAGCTGAGCAGAACAGAACAGAGCTGAGCAGAACAGTGCAGAGCAGAACAGAACAGTGCAGAACAGAGCAGAACAGAGCTGAACAGAGCAGAACAGAGCAGAACAGAGCAGAACAGAGCAGAGCAGAGCAGAACAGAGCAGAACAGAGCAGAGCAGAACAGAACAGAACAGAACAGAACAGAACAGAGCAGAGCAGAGCAGAACAGAACAGAACAGTGCAGAGCAGAACAGAGCAGAACAGAACAGAGCAGAGCAGAGCAGAACAGAACAGAACAGAACAGAACAGTGCAGAGCAGAGCAGAACAGAACAGAACAGAACAGAACAGTGCAGAACAGAGCAGAGCAGAGCAGAGCAGAACAGAACAGAACAGAGCAGAGCAGAGCAGAGCAGAGCAGAAAAGAACAAAACAGAGTAAAACAGAACAGAACAGACCAGAGCAGAGCAGAGCCGAGCGTTACGGAGCAGAGCAGAGCAGAACAGAGCAGAGCAGCGCACAGCAGAGCAGAGCAAAGCAGTGCAGAACAGCGCAGAGCAGAACAGTGCAGAGCAGAGCAGAACAGAGCAGAGCAGAGCAGAGCAGAGCAGAGCAGAGCAGAGCAGAACAGAGCAGAGCAGAGCAGAGCAGAGCTGAGCAGAACAAAACAGAGCAGAGCAGAGCAGAGCAGAACAGAGCAGAACAGAGCAGAACAGAGCAGAACAGAGCAGAACAGAGCAGAACAGAGCAGAACAGAGCAGAGCAGGAGTGGAGCAGAACAGAGCAGAGCAGAGTAGAACAGAGCAGAGCAGCGCACAGCAGAGCAGAGCAGAGCAGTGCAGAACAGCGCAGAGCCGAACAGTGCAGAGCAGAGCAGAGCAGAGCAGAACAGTGCAGAACAGAGCAGCGCAGAACAGAGCACTGCAGAACAGAGCAGAAAAGAGCAGAACAGTGCAGAGCAAAACAGAGCAGAACAGAGCACAGCAGAACAGAACAGAACAGTGCAGAACAGAACAGTGCAGAACATAACAGTGCAGAACAGAGCAGATCAGAACAGAGCAGAGCAGAGCAGAGCATAGCAGAGCAGAGCGGAACAGAGCGGAACAGAGCAGAACAGAACAGAACAGAACAGAACAGAGCAGAGCAGAGCAGAGCAGAGCAGAGCAGAGCAGAGCAGAACAGAACAGAACAGAGCAGAACAGAGCAGAACAGAGCAGAGCAGAGCAGAGCAGAGCAGAACAGAACAGAACAGAACAGAACAGAACAGAGCAGAGCAGAACAGAACAGAACAGAACAGAACAGTGCAGAGCAGAACAGAGCAGAACAGAACAGAGCAGAGCAGAGCAGAACAGAACAGAGCAGTGCAGAGCAGAGCAGAGCAGAACAGTGCAGAACAGAGCAGAGCAGAACAGAGCAGAACAGAACAGAACAGAGCAGAGCAGAGCAGAGCAGAAAAGAACAAAACAGAGCAGAACAGAACAGAACAGAGCAGAGCAGCGCACAGCAGAGCAGAGCAAAGCAGTGCAGAACAGCGCAGAGCAGAACAGTGCAGAGCAGAGCAGAGCAGAACAGAGCAGAGCAGAGCAGAACAGAGCGGAGCAGAACAGAGCAGAGCAGAGCAGAGCAGAACAAAACAGAGCAGAGCAGAGCAGAGCAGAGCAGAACAGAGCAGAACAGAGCAAAACAGAGCAAAACAGAGCAGAACAGAGCAGAACAGAGCAGAACAGAGCAGAACAGAGCAGAACAGAGCAGAACAGAGCAGAGCAGAGCAGGAGTGGAGCAGAACAGAGCAGGGCAGAGCAGAACAGAGCAGAGCAGCGCACAGCAGAGCAGAGCAGAGCAGTGCAGAACAGCGCAGAGCAGAACAGTGCAGAGCAGAGCAGAACAGTGCAGAACAGAGCAGTGCAGAACAGAGCAGTGCAGAACAGATCAGAAAAGAGCAGAACAGTGCAGAGCAAAACAGAGCAGAACAGAGCACAGGAGAACAGAACAGAACAGTGCAGAACAGAACAGTGCAGAACAGAGCAGAGCAGAACAGAGCAGAGCAGAACAGAGCAGAACAGAGCAGAGCAGAACAGTGCAGAGCAGAACAGTGCAGAGCAGAACAGAGCAGAACAGAACGGAGCAGAACAGAGCGGAACAGAGCGGAACAGAGCAGAGCAGAACAGAGCAGAACAGAACAGAGCAGAACAGAGCAGAGCAGAACAGAACAAAGCAGAGCAGAACAGAGCAGAGCAGAGCAGAGCAGAGCATATAGGAACAGAACTGAACAGAACAGAACAGAACAGAGCAGAGCAGAACAGTGCAGAGCAGAGCAGAGCAGAACAGAGCAGAGCGGAACAGAGCAGAACAGAGCACAACAGAGCAGAGCAGAGCAGAGTAGAACAGAGCAGTGCAGAACAGAGGAGTGCAGAACAGAGCAGTGCAGAACAGAGCAGTTCAGAACAGAGCAGAGCAGAGCAGAACAGTGCAGAGCAGAACAGAGCAGAACAGAACACAGCAGAACAGAACAGAACAGTGTAGAACAGAACAGTGCAGAACAGAGCAGAGAAGAGCAGAGCAGAACAGAGCAGAACAGAGCAGAGCAGAGCAGAACAGAACAGAACAGAACAGAACAGAACAGAGCAGAACAGAGCAGAGCAGAGCAGAGCAGAACAGAACAAAGCAGAGCAGAACAGAGCAGAGCAGATAGGAACAGAACAGAACAGAGCAGAACAGAGCAGAACAGAGCAGAACAGAACAGAGCAGTGCAGTGCAGAGCAGAGCAGAGCAGAGCACAACAGAGCAGAGCAGAACAGAGCACAACAGAGCAGAGCAGAGAAGAGCAGAGCAGAGCAGAGTAGAACAGAGCAGAACAGAACAGAGCTGAGCAGAACAGAACAGAGCTGAGCAGAACAGTGCAGAGCAGAACAGAACAGTGCAGAACAGAGCAGAGCAGAGCAGAGCAGAACAGAACAGAACAGAACAGTGCAGAGCAGAACAGAGCAGAACAGAACAGAGCAGAACAGTGCAGAGCAGAACAGAACAGTGCAGAACAGAGCAGAACAGAGCTGAACAGAGCAGAACAGAGCAGAACAGAGCAGAACAGAGCAGAACAGAGCAGAACAGAGCAGATCAGAGCAGAGCAGAGCAGAGCAGAGCAGAGCGGAACAGAGCAGAGCAGAACAGAGCAGAACAGAACAGAACAGAGCAGAACAGAGCAGAGCAGAACAGAACAAAGCAGAGCAGAACAGAGCAGAGCAGAGCAGAGCATATAGGAACAGAACTGAACAGAACAGAACAGAACAGAGCAGAGCAGAGCAGAACAGTGCAGAGCAGAGCAGAGCAGAGCAGAACAGAGCAGAGCGGAACAGAGCAGAACAGAGCACAACAGAGCAGGGCAGAGCAGAGCAGAGTAGAACAGAGCAGTGCAGAACAGAGGAGTGCAGAACAGAGGAGTGCAGAACAGAGGAGTGCAGAACAGAGCAGTTCAGAACAGAGCAGAGCAGAGCAGAACAGTGCAGAGCAGAACAGAGCAGAACAGAACACAGCAGAACAGAACAGAACAGTGTAGAACAGAACAGTGCAGAACAGAGCAGAGAAGAGCAGAGCAGAACAGAGCAGAACAGAGCAGAACAGAGCAGAACAGAGCAGAGCAGAGCAGAACAGAACAGAACAGAACAGAACAGAGCAGAACAGAGCAGAGCAGAGCAGAACAGAACAAAGCAGAGCAGAACAGAGCAGAGCAGATAGGAACAGAACAGAACAGAGCAGAACAGAGCAGAACAGAGCAGAACAGAGCAGAACAGAGCAGAACAGAACAGAGCAGTGCAGTGCAGAGCAGAGCAGAGCAGAGCACAATAGAGCAGAGCAGAACAGAGCACAACAGAGCAGAGCAGAGAAGAGCAGAGCAGAGCAGAGTAGAACAGAGCAGAACAGAACAGAGCTGAGCAGAACAGAACAGAGCTGAGCAGAACAGTGCAGAGCAGAACAGAACAGTGCAGAACAGAGCAGAGCAGAGCAGAGCAGAACAGAACAGAACAGAACAGTGCAGAGCAGAACAGAGCAGAACAGAACAGAGCAGAACAGTGCAGAGCAGAACAGAACAGTGCAGAACAGAGCAGAACAGAGCTGAACAGAGCAGAACAGAGCAGAACAGAGCAGAACAGAGCAGAGCAGAGCAGAACAGAACAGAACAGAACAGAGCAGAGCAGAGCAGAGCAGAACAGAACAGAACAGAACAGTGCAGAGCAGAACAGAGCAGAACAGAACAGAGCAGAGCAGAGCAAAACAGAACAGAACAGTGCAGAGCAGAGCAGAACAGAACAGAACAGTGCAGAACAGAGCAGAGCAGAGCAGAGCAGAACAGAACAGAGCAGAGCAGAGCAGAAAAGAACAAAACAGAGCAGAACAGAACAGAACAGACCAGAGCAGAGCGTTACGGAGCAGAGCAGAGCAGAGCAGCGCACAGCAGAGCAGAGCAAAGCAGTGCAGAACAGCGCAGAGCAGAACAGTGCAGAGCAGAGCAGAGCAGAACAGAGCAGAGCAGAGCAGAGCAGAGCAGAACAGAGCGGAGCAGAACAGAGCAGAGCAGAGCTGAGCAGAACAAAACAGAGCAGAGCAGAGCAGAGCAGAACAGAGCAGAACAGAGCAGAACAGAGCAGAACAGAGCAGAGCAGAGCAGAACAGAGCAGAGCAGAGCAGGAGTGGAGCAGAACAGAGCAGAGCAGAGCAGAACAGAGCAGAGCAGCGCACAGCAGAGCAGAGCAGAGCAGTGCAGAACAGCGCAGAGCCGAACAGTGCAGAGCAGAGCAGAGCAGAGCAGAACAGTGCAGAACAGAGCAGTGCAGAACAGAGCAGTGCAGAACAGAGCAGAAAAGAGCAGAACAGTGCAGAGCAAAACACAACAGAACAGAGCACAGCAGAACAGAACAGAACAGTGCAGAACAGAACAGTGCAGAACAGAACAGTGCAGAACAGAGCAGAGCAGAACAGAGCAGAACAGAGCAGAACAGAGCAGAACAGAGCAGAGCAGAACAGTGCAGAGCAGAACAGTGCAGAGCAGAACAGAGCAGAACAGAACAGAGCAGAACAGAGCAGAACAGAGCAGAGCAGAGCAGAGCGGAACAGAGCGGAACAGAGCGGAACAGAGCAGAGCAGAACAGAGCAGAACAGAGCAGAACAGAACAGAACAGAGCAGAACAGAGCAGAACAGAGCAGAACAGAGCAGAGCAGAACAGAACAAAGCAGAGCAGAACAGAGCAGAGCAGAGCAGAGCATATAGGAACAGAACTGAACAGAACAGAACAGAACAGAGCAGAGCAGAACAGAACAGTGCAGAGCAGAGCAGAACAGAGCAGAGCGGAACAGAGCAGAACAGAGCACAACAGAGCAGAGCAGAGAAGAACAGAGCAGAACAGATCAGAGCTGAGCAGAACAAAACAGAGCTGAGCAGAACAGTGCAGAGCAGAGCAAAACAGAACAGAACAGTGCAGAACAGAGCAGAACAGAGCAGAACAGAGCAGAACAGAGCAGAGCAGAGCAGAGCAGAGCAGAACAGAGCAGAGCAGAACAGAACAGAACAGAGCAGAACAGAACAGAACAGAACAGAACAGTGCAGAGCAGAACAGAGCAGAACAGAACAGAGCAGAGCAGAACTGAGCAGAACAGTGCAGAGCAGAGCAGAACAGAACAGAACAGTGCAGAACAGAGCAGAGCAGAACAGAGCAGAACAGAACAGAGCAGAAAAGAACAAAACAGAGCAGAACAGAACAGAACAGAACAGACCAGAGCAGAGCAGAGCGTTACGGAGCAGAGCAAAGCAGTGCAGAACAGCGCAGAGCAGAGCTGAACAGAGCTGAACAGAGCTGAACAGAGCTGAACAGAGCTGAACAGAGCAGAACAGAGCAGAACAGAGCAGAACAGAGCAGAACAGAGCAGAACAGAGCAGAACAGAGCAGAACAGAGCAGAGCAGAACAGTGCAGAGCAGAACAGAGCAGAGCAGAGCTGAGCAGAACAAAACAGAGCAGAACAGAACAGAGCAGAACAGAATAGAACAGAGCAGAACAGAACAGAGCAGAGCAGAGCAGAACAGAGCAAAGCAGAGAAGAACAGTGCAGAACAGAACAGAACAGAGCAGAGCAGAGCAGGGCAGAACAGTGCAGAGCAGAGCAGAGCAGAGCAGAACAGAGCAGAACAGAGCAGAACAGAGCAGAGCAGAGCAAAACAGAACAGAACAGAACAGTTCAGAGCAGAGCAGATCAGAGCAGAGCAGAACAGAGCAGAGCAGAGCAGAAGAGAGCAGAACAGAGGAGAGCAGAACATAACAGAAGTGAGCAGAGCAGAGCAGAACAGTGCAAAGCAGAGCAGAACAGTGCAAAGCAGAGCAGAACAGTGCAGAACAGAACAGAGCAGAGCAGAACAGCGCAGAGCAGAGCAGAGCAGAGTTGAGCAAACCAGAACAGAGCAGAACAGAGCAGAGAAGAACAGTGTAGAGCAGAATAGAGCACAGCAGAACAGAACAGAACAGTGCAGAACAGAACAGTGCAGAACAGAGCAGAGAACAACAGAGCAGAACAGAGCAGAATAGAGCAGAACAGAGCAGAACAAAGCAGAACAGAGCAGAGCAGAGGAAAGCAGAGCAGAGCAGAGCAGAACAGAGCAGAACAGAGCAGAACAGAGCAGAGCAGAGCAGAGCAGAGCAGAGCAGAGCAGAACAGAGCAGAGCAGAGCAGAACAGAGCAGAACAGAGCAGAACAGAGCACAGCAGAACAGAACTTAACAGTGCAGAACAGAACAGAGCAGAACAGAGCAGAACAGAGTAGAACAGAGCAGAACAGAGCAGAACAGTGCAGAACAGTGCAGAACAGTGCAGAACAGTGCAGAACAGTGCAGAACAGAGCAGAACAGTGCAGAACAGAGCAGAACAGAGCAGAACAGAGCAGAACAGAGCAGAACAGAGCAGAACAGAGCAGAACAGAACAGAGCAGAACAGAGCAGAACAGTGCAGAGCAGTGCAGAGCAGTGCAGAGCAGAACAGAACAGTGCAGAACAGAAAAGTGCAGAGCAGAGCAGGGCAGAGCAGAACAGTGCAGAACAAAACAGTGCAGAGCAGAGCAGAACAGAGCAGAGCAGAGCAGAAAAGAACAGAACAGTGCAGAGCAGAGCAGAGCAGAACAGAGCAGAGCAGAGCAGAGCAGAGCAGAACAGAGCAGAAAGGAGCAGAGCAGAGTAGAACAGAGCAGAGCAGAACAGAGCTGAGCAGAACAGAACAGAGCTGAGCAGAACAGTGCAGAGCAGAGCAGAGCAGAGCAAAGCAGAACAAAACAGTGCAGAACAGAGCAGAACAGAGCAGAACAAAACAGAACAAAGCAGAACAGAGCAGAACAGAGCGGAGCAGAACAGAACAGAGCAGAACAGAACAGAACAGTGCAGAGCAGAGCAGAACAGAGCAGAACACAACAGAGCAGAGCAGATCAGAACAGAACAGAACAGTGCAGAGCAGAGCAGAACAGAACAATGCAGAACAGAACAGTGCAGAACAGAGCAGAACAGAGCAGAACAGAGCAGAACAGAGCAGAACAGAGCAGAACAGAGCAGAACAGAGCAGAACAGTGCAGAGCAATGCAGAGCAGAACAGAACAGTGCAGAACAGAGCAGAACAGAACAGAACAGTGCAGAGCAGAGCAGAACAGAACAGTGCAGAACAGAACAGTGCAGAGCAGAGCAGGGCAGAGCAGAACAGTGCAGAACAGAACAGTGCAGAGCAGAGCAGAACAGAGCAGAGCAGAGCTGAACAGAGCTGAACAGAGCTGAACAGAGCTGAACAGAGCTGAACAGAGCTGAGCAGAGCTGAGCAGAGCAGAGCAGAGCAGAACAGAGCAGAGCAGAGCAGAACAGAGCAGAGCAGAGCAGAACAGAACAGAAAAGAGCAGAACAGAGCAGAGCAGAGTAGAGCAAACCAGAACAGAACAGAACAGAGCAGCGCAGAACAGAGCAGTGCAGAACAGAGCAGTGCAGAACAGAGCAGTGCAGAACAGAGCAGTTCAGAACAGAGCAGTGCAGAGCAGAACAGTGCAGAGCAGAACAGAGCAGAACAGAACACAGCAGAACAGAACAGTGCAGAACAGAACAGTGCAGAACAGAGCAGAGAAGAGCAGAGCAGAACAGAGCAGAGCAGAACAGAGCAGAACAGAACAGAGCAGAACAGAACAGAGCAGAACAGAACAGAGCAGAGCAGAACAGAACAGAACAGAGCAGAACAGAGCATAGCAGAACAGAACAAAGCAGAGCAGAACAGAGAAGAGCAGATAGGAACAGAACAGAACAGAGCAGAACAGAGCAGAACAGAGCAGAACAGAGCAGAACAGAGCAGAACAGAGCAGAACAGAGCAGAACAGAGCAGAACAGAGCAGAGCAGAACAGTGCAGAGCAGAGCAGAGCAGAGCAGAGCAGAACAGAGCAGAGCAGAACAGAGCAGAGCAGAACAGAGCACAACAGAGCAGAGCAGAGCAGAGCAGGGTAGAACAGAGCAGAACAGAACTGAGCTGAGCAGAAGAGAACAGAGCTGAGCAGAACAGTGCAGAGCAGAGCAAAACAGAACAGAACAGTGCAGAACAGAGCAGAACAGAGCAGAACAGAGCTGAACAGAGCAGAACAGAGCAGAACAGAGCAGAGCAGAGCAGAGCAGAACAGAACAGAACAGAACAGAGCAGAGCAGAACAGAACAGAACAGAGCAGAGCAGAGCAGAACAGAACATAACAGTGCAGAGCAGAGCAGAACAGAACAGAACAGAACAGAACAGAACAGTGCAGAACAGAGCAGAGCAGAACAGAGCAGAACAGAACAGAACAGAGCAGAGCAGAGCAGAGCAGAAAAGAACAAAACAGAGCAGAACAGAACAGAACAGATCAGAGCAGAGCAGAGCAGAGCGTTACGGAGCAGAGCAGAGCAGAACAGAGCAGAGCAGCGCACAGCAGAGCAGAGCAAAGCAGTGCAGAACAGCGCAAAGCAGAACAGTGCAGAGCAGAGCAGAGCAGAGCAGAACAGAGCAGAACAGAGCGGAGCAGAACAGAGCAGAGCAGAGCTGAGCAGAACAAAACAGAGCAGAGCAGAGCAGAACAGAGCAGAACAGAGCAGAACAGAGCAGAACAGAGCAGAACAGAGCAGAACAGAGCAGAACAGAGCAGAACAGAGCACAGCAGAGCAGGAGTGGAGCAGAACAGAGCAGAGCAGAGCAGAACAGAGCAGAGCAGCACACAGCAGAGCAGAGCAGAGCAGTGCAGAACAGCGCAGAGCAGAACAGTGCAGAGCAGAGCAGAGCAGTGCAGAACAGAGCAGTGCAGAACAGATCAGAAAAGAGCAGAACAGTGCAGAGCAAAACAGAGCAGAACAGAGCACAGCAGAACTGAACAGAACAGTGCAGAACAGAACAGTGCAGAACAGAACAGTGCAGAACAGAGCAGAGCAGAACAGAGCAGAGCAGAACAGAGCAGAGCAGAACAGAGCAGAACAGAGCAGAACAGAGCAGAGCAGAACAGTGCAGAGCAGAACAGTGCAGAGCAGAACAGAACAGAGCAGAACAGAACAGAGCAGAACAGAGCAGAGCAGAGCAGAGCGGAACAGAGCGGAACAGAGCGGAACAAAACAGAGCAGAACAGAGCAGAGCAGAACAGAACAAAGCAGAGCAGAACAGAGCAGAGCAGAGCAGAGCATATAGGAACAGAACTGAACAGAACAGAACAGAACAGAGCAGAGCAGAGCAGAACAGTGCAGAGCAGAGCAGAACAGAGCAGAGCGGAACAGAGCAGAACAGAGCACAACAGAGCAGAGCAGAGCAGAGTAGAACAGAACAGTGCAGAACAGAGCAGTGCAGAACAGAGCAGTGCAGAACAGAGCAGTTCAGAACAGAGCAGAGCAGAACAGAACAGTGCATAGCAGAACAGAACAGTGCAGAGCAGAACAGAGCAGAACAGAACACAGCAGAACAGAACAGAACAGTGCAGAACAGAACAGTGCAGAACAGAACAGTGCAGAACAGAGCAGAGAAGAGCAGAGCAGAACAGAGCAGAACAGAGCAGAGCAGAACAGAGCAGAACAGAGCAGAACAGAGCAGAACAGAGCAGAACAGAGCAGAGCAGAACAGAACAAAGCAGAGCAGAACAGAGCAGAGCAGAGCAGATAGGAACAGAACAGAACAGAGCAGAACAGAGCAGAACAGAGCAGAACAGAGCAGAACAGAGCAGAACAGAGCAGAACAGAGCAGAACAGAACAGTGCAGAGCAGAGCAGAGCAGAGCACAACAGAGCAGAGCAGAACAGAGCACAACAGAGCAGAGCAGAGCAGAGCAGAGCAGAGTGGAACAGAGCAGAACAGAACAGTGCAGAGCAGAACAGAACAGTGCAGAACAGAGCAGAACAGAGCAGAACAGAGCAGAACAGAGCAGAGCAGAGCAGAGCAGAGCAGAGCAGAGCAGAACAGAACAGAACAGAACAGAACAGTGCAGAGCAGAACAGAGCAAAACAGAAGAGAGCAGAGCAGAGCAGAACAGAACAGAACAGAGCAGAACAGAGCAGAACAGAGCAGAGCAGAGCAGAGCAGAACAGAACAGAACAGAACAGAACAGAGCAGAGCAGAGCAGAACAGAACAGTGCAGAGCAGAACAGAGCAGAACAGAACAGAGCAGAGCAGAACAGAACAGTGCAGAGCAGAGCAGAGCAGAGCAGAACAGAACAGTGCAGAACAGAGCAGAGCAGAACAGAGCAGAACAGAACAGAACAGAGCAGAGCAGAGCAGAGCAGAAAAGAACAAAACAGAGCAGAACAGAACAGAACAGACCAGAGCAGAGCAGAGCAGAGCAGAGCGTTACGGAGCAGAGCAGAGCAGAACAGAGCAGAGCAGCGCACAGCAGAGCAGAGCAAAGCAGTGCAGAACAGCGCAGAGCAGAACAGTGCAGAGCAGAGCAGAGCAGAGCAGAACAGAGCAGAGCAGAGCAGAACACAGCGGAGCAGAACATAGCAGAGCAGAGCTGAGCAGAACAAAACAGAGCAGAGCAGAGCAGAACAGAGCAGAACAGAACAGTGCAGAACAGAGCAGAACAGAGCAGAACAGAGCAGAACAGAGCAGAACAGAGCAGAGCAGAACAGTGCAGAGCAGTGCAGAGCAGAACAGAACAGTGCAGAACAGAGCAGAACAGAACAGAACAGTGCAGAGCAGAGCAGAACAGAACAGTGCAGAACAGAACAGTGCAGAGCAGAGCAGGGCAGAGCAGAACAGTGCAGAACAGAACAGTGCAGAGCAGAGCAGAACAGAGCAGAGCAGAGCTGAACAGAGCTGAACAGAGCTGAACAGAGCTGAACAGAGCTGAACAGAGCTGAACAGAGCTGAGCAGAGCTGAGCAGAGCAGAGCAGAACAGAGCAGAGCAGAGCAGAACAGAGCAGAGCAGAGCAGAACAGAACAGAAAAGAGCAGAACAGAGCAGAGCAGAGTAGAGCAAACCAGAACAGAACAGAACAGAGCAGCGCAGAACAGAGCAGTGCAGAACAGAGCAGTGCAGAACAGAGCAGTGCAGAACAGAGCAGTGCAGAACAGAGCAGTTCAGAACAGAGCAGAGCAGAGCAGAACAGTGCAGAGCAGAACAGAGCAGAACAGAACACAGCAGAACAGAACAGTGCAGAACAGAACAGTGCAGAACAGAGCAGAGAAGAGCAGAGCAGAACAGAGCAGAGCAGAACAGAGCAGAACAGAACAGAGCAGAACAGAACAGAGCAGAGCAGAACAGAACAGAACAGAACAGAGCAGAACAGAGCATAGCAGAACAGAACAAAGCAGAGCAGAACAGAGAAGAGCAGATAGGAACAGAACAGAACAGAGCAGAACAGAGCAGAACAGAGCAGAACAGAGCAGAACAGAGCAGAACAGAGCAGAACAGAGCAGAGCAGAACAGTGCAGAGCAGAGCAGAGCAGAACAGAGCAGAGCAGAACAGAGCAGAGCAGAACAGAGCACAACAGAGCAGAGCAGAGCAGAGCAGAGCAGGGTAGAACAGAGCAGAACAGAACTGAGCTGAGCAGAAGAGAACAGAGCTGAGCAGAACAGTGCAGAGCAGAGCAAAACAGAACAGAACAGTGCAGAACAGAGCAGAACAGAGCAGAACAGAGCAGAACAGAGCAGAACAGAGCTGAACAGAGCAGAACAGAGCAGAACAGAGCAGAGCAGAGCAGAGCAGAACAGAACAGAACAGAACAGAGCAGAGCAGAACAGAACAGAACAGAGCAGAGCAGAGCAGAACAGAACATAACAGTGCAGAGCAGAGCAGAGCAGAGCAGAACAGAACAGAACAGTGCAGAACAGAGCAGAGCAGAACAGAGCAGAACAGAGCAGAACAGAACAGAACAGAGCAGAGCAGAGCAGAGCAGAAAAGAACAAAACAGAGCAGAACAGAACAGAACAGATCAGAGCAGAGCAGAGCAGAGCGTTACGGAGCAGTGCAGAGCAGAACAGAGCAGAGCAGCGCACAGCAGAGCAGAGCAAAGCAGTGCAGAACAGCGCAAAGCAGAACAGTGCAGAGCAGAGCAGAGCAGAGCAGAACAGAGCAGAACAGAGCGGAGCAGAACAGAGCAGAGCAGAGCTGAGCAGAACAAAACAGAGCAGAGCAGAGCAGAACAGAGCAGAACAGAGCAGAACAGAGCAGAACAGAGCAGAACAGAGCACAGCAGAGCAGGAGTGGAGCAGAACAGAGCAGAGCAGAGCAGAACAGAGCAGAGCAGCACACAGCAGAGCAGAGCAGAGCAGTGCAGAACAGCGCAGAGCAGAACAGTGCAGAGCAGAGCAGAGCAGTGCAGAACAGAGCAGTGCAGAACAGATCAGAAAAGAGCAGAACAGTGCTGAGCAAAACAGAGCAGAACAGAGCACAGCAGAACTGAACAGAACAGTGCAGAACAGAACAGTGCAGAACAGAACAGTGCAGAACAGAGCAGAGCAGAACAGAGCAGAGCAGAACAGAGCAGAGCAGAACAGAGCAGAACAGAGCAGAGCAGAACAGTGCAGAGCAGAACAGTGCAGAGCAGAACAGAACAGAGCAGAACAGAACAGAGCAGAACAGAGCAGAACAGAGCAGAGCAGAGCAGAGCGGAACAGAGCGGAACAGAGCGGAACAAAACAGAGCAGAACAGAGCAGAGCAGAACAGAACAAAGCAGAGCAGAACAGAGCAGAGCAGAGCAGAGCATATAGGAACAGAACTGAACAGAACAGAACAGAACAGAGCAGAGCAGAGCAGAACAGTGCAGAGCAGAGCAGAGCAGAGCAGAACAGAGCAGAGCGGAACAGAGCAGAACAGAGCACAACAGAGCAGAGCAGAGCAGAGTAGAACAGAGCAGTGCAGAACAGAGCAGTGCAGAACAGAGCAGTGCAGAACAGAGCAGTTCAGAACAGAGCAGAGCAGAACAGAACAGTGCAGAGCAGAACAGAGCAGAACAGAACACAGCAGAACAGAACAGAACAGTGCAGAACAGAACAGTGCAGAACAGAACAGTGCAGAACAGAGCAGAGAAGAGCAGAGCAGAACAGAGCAGAACAGAGCAGAGCAGAACAGAGCAGAACAGAGCAGAACAGAGCAGAACAGAGCAGAACAGAGCAGAACAGAGCAGAGCAGAACAGAGCAGAGCAGAACAGAACAAAGCAGAGCAGAACAGAGCAGAGCAGAGCAGATAGGAACAGAACAGAACAGAGCAGAACAGAGCAGAACAGAGCAGAACAGAGCAGAACAGAGCAGAACAGAGCAGAACAGAGCAGAACAGAGCAGAACAGAGCAGAACAGAGCAGAACAGAACAGTGCAGTGCAGAGCAGAGCAGAGCAGAGCACAACAGAGCAGAGCAGAACAGAGCACAACAGAGCAGAGCAGAGCAGAGCAGAGCAGAGTGGAACAGAGCAGAACAGAACAGAGCAGAACAGTGCAGAGCAGAAGAGAACAGTGCAGAACAGAGCAGAACAGAGCAGAACAGAGCAGAACAGAGCAGAGCAGAGCAGAACAGAACAGAACAGAACAGAACAGTGCAGAGCAGAACAGAGCAGAACAGAAGAGAGCAGAGCAGAGCAGAACAGAACAGAACAGAGCAGAACAGAGCAGAACAGAGCAGAGCAGAACAGAACAGAACAGAACAGAGCAGAGCAGAGCAGAACAGAACAGTGCAGAGCAGAACAGAGCAGAACAGAGCAGAGCAGAGCAGAGCAGAACAGAACAGAACAGAACAGTGCAGAGCAGAGCAGAGCAGAACAGAACAGAACAGTGCAGAACAGAGCAGAGCAGAACAGAGCAGAACAGAACAAAACAGAACAGAGCAGAGCAGAGCAGAAAAGAACAAAACAAAGCAGAACAGAACAGAACAGACCAGAGCAGAGCAGAACAGAGCAGAGCGTTACGGAGCAGAGCAGAGCAGAACAGAGCAGAGCAGCGCACAGCAGAGCAGAGCAAAGCAGTGCAGAACAGCGCAGAGCAGAACAGTGCAGAGCAGAGCAGAGCAGAGCAGAACAGAGCAGAACAGAGCAGAGCAGAGCAGAACACAGCGGAGCAGAACATAGCAGAGCAGAGCTGAGCAGAACAAAACAGAGCAGAGCAGAGCAGAACAGAGCAGAACAGAGCAGAACAGAGCAGAACAGAGCAGAACAGAGCAGAACAGAGCAGAGCAGAGCAGAGCAGTGCAGAACAGCGCAGAGCAGAACAGTGCAGAGCAGAGCAGAACAGTGCAGAACAGAGCAGTGCAGAACAGAGCAGTGCAGAACAGATCAGAAAAGAGCAGAACAGTGCAGAGCAAAACAGAGCAGAACAGAGCACAGCAGAACAGAACAGAACAGTGCAGAACAGAACAGTGCAGAACAGAACAGTGCAGAACAGAGCAGAGCAGAACAGAGCAGAGCAGAACAGAGCAGAGCAGAACAGAGCAGAACAGAGCAGAGCAGAACAGTGCAGAGCAGAACAGTGCAGAGCAGAACAGAGCAGAACAGAGCACAACAGAGCAGAGCAGAGCAGAGTAGAACAGAGCAGTGCAGAACAGAGCAGTGCAGAACAGAGCAGAACAGAACAGAACAGAGCAGAGCAGAGCAGAACAGAACAAAGCAGAGCAGAACAGAGCAGAGCAGAGCAGAGCAGAGCATATAGGAACAGAACTGAACAGAACAGAACAGAACAGAGCAGAGCAGAGCAGAACAGAGCACAACAGAGCAGAGCAGAGCAGAGCAGAGCGGAACAGAGCGGAACAGAGCAGAGCAGAACAGAACAGAACAGAACAGAGCAGAGCAGAGCAGAGCAGAACAGAACAAAGCAGAGCAGAACAGAGCAGAGCAGAGCATATAGGAACAGAACTGAACAGAACAGAACAGAACAGAACAGAGCAGAGCAGAGCAGAACAGTGCAGAGCAGAGCAGAGCAGAGCAGAACAGAGCAGAGCGGAACAGAGCAGAGCGGAACAGAGCAGAACAGAGCACAACAGAGCAGAGCAGAGCAGAGCAGAGTAGAACAGAGCAGTGCAGAACAGAGCAGTGCAGAACAGAGCAGTGCAGAACAGAGCAGTGCAGAACAGAGCAGTTCAGAACAGAGCAGAGCAGAACAGTGCAGAGCAGAACAGAGCAGAACAGAACACAGCAGAATAGAACAGAACAGAACAGTGCAGAACAGAACAGTGCAGAACAGAGCAGAGAAGAGCAGAGCAGAACAGAGCAGAACAGAGCAGAACAGAGCAGAACAGAGCAGAGCAGAGCAGAACAGAGCAGAACAGAGCAGAACAGAACAGAACAGAGCAGAACAGAGCAGAGCAGAACAGAACAGAACAGAACAAAGCAGAGCAGAACAGAGCAGAGCAGAGCAGAGCAGAGCAGATAGGAACAGAACAGAACAGAGCAGAACAGAGCAGAACAGAGCAGAACAGAGCAGAACAGAACAGAGCAGTGCAGTGCAGAGCAGAGCAGAGCAGAGCACAACAGAGCAGAGCAGAACAGAGCACAACAGAGCAGAGCAGAGCAGAGCAGAGCAGAGCAGAGCAGAGCAGAGTAGAACAGAGCAGAACAGAACAGAGCTGAGCAGAACAGAACAGAGCTGAGCAGAAGAGTGCAGAGCAGAACAGAACAGTGCAGAACAGAGCTGAACAGAGCAGAGCAGAACAGAGCAGAACAGAGCAGAACAGAGCAGAACAGAGCAGAACAGAGCAGAGCAGAGCAGAGCAGAGCAGAACAGAACAGAACAGAGGAGAGCAGAGCAGAGCAGAACAGAACAGAACAAAACAGAACAGTGCAGAGCAGAACAGAGCAGAACAGAACAGAGCAGAGCAGAGCAGAACAGAACAGAACAGTGCAGAGCAGAGCAGAACAGAACAGAACAGTGCAGAACAGAGCAGAGCAGAGCAGAACAGAACAGAACAGAACAGAGCAGAGCAGAGCAGAGCAGAGCAGAAAAGAACAAAACAGAGCAGAACAGAACAGAACAGACCAGAGCAGAGCAGAGCAGAGCCTTACGGAGCAGAGCAGAACAGAGCAGAGCAGCGCACAGCAGAGCAGAGCAAAGCAGTGCAGAACAGCGCAGAGCAGAACAGTGCAAGCAGAGCAGAGCAGAGCAGAGCAGAGCAGAACAGAGCAGAGCAGAGCTGAGCAGAACAAAACAGAGCAGAGCAGAGCAGAGCAGAGCAGAGCAGAGCAGAACAGAGCAGAACAGAGCAGAACAGAGCAGAACAGAGCAGAACAGAGCAGAACAGAGCAGAACAGAGCAGAGCAGAGCAGAACAGAGCAGAGCAGAGCAGAACAGAGCAGAGCAGAGCAGAACAGAGCAGAGCAGCGCACAGCAGAGCAGAGCAGAGCAGTGCAGAACAGCGCAGAGCCGAACAGTGCAGAGCAGAGCAGAGCAGAGCAGAGCAGAGCAGAACAGTACAGGACAGAGCAGTGCAGAACAGAGCAGTGCAGAACAGAGCAGAACAGTGCAGAGCAAAACAGAGCAGAACAGAGCACAGCAGAACAGAACAGAACAGTGCAGAACAGAACAGTACAGAACAGAACAGTGCAGAACAGAGCAGAGCAGAACAGAGCAGAACAGAGCAGAACAGAGCAGAGCAGAACAGTGCAGAGCAGAACAGTGCAGAGCAGAACAGAGCAGAACAGAACAGAGCAGAACAGAGCAGAGCAGAGCAGAGCGGAACAGAGCGGAACAGAGCGGAACAGAGCGGAACAGAGCAGAGCAGAACAGAGCAGAACAGAGCAGAACAGAACAGAACAGAGCAGAACAGAGCAGAGCAGAACAGAACAAAGCAGAGCAGAGCAGAGCAGAGCATATAGGAACAGAACTGAACAGAACAGAACAGAACAGAACAGAGCAGAGCAGAGCAGAACAGAACAGTGCAGAGCAGAGCAGAACAGAGCAGAGCGGAACAGAGCAGAACAGAGCACAACAGAGCAGAGCAGAGCAGAGCAGAGTAGAACAGAGCAGAACAGAGCAGAGCTGAGCAGAACAAAACAAGGCTGAGCAGAACAGTGCAGAGCAGAGCAAAACAGAACAGAACAGTGCAGAACAGAGCAGAACAGCACAGAGCAGAGCAGAGCAGAGCAGAGCAGAGCAGAGCAGAACAGAGCAGAGCAGAACAGAACAGAACAGAACAGAGCAGAACAGAACAGAACAGAACAGTGCAGAGCAGAACAGAGCAGAACAGAACAGAGCAGAGCAGAGCAGAACTGAGCAGAACAGTGCAGAGCAGAGCAGAACAGAACAGAACAGTGCAGAACAGAGCAGAGCAGAACAGAGCAGAAAAGAACAAAACAGAGCAGAACAGAACAGAACAGAACAGACCAGAGCAGAGCAGAGCGTTACGGAGCAGAGCAAAGCAGTGCAGAACAGCGCAGAGCAGAGCTGAACAGAGCTGAACAGAGCTGAACAGAGCTGAACAGAGCTGAACAGAGCAGAACAGAGCAGAACAGAGCAGAACAGAGCAGAACAGAGCAGAACAGAGCAGAACAGAGCAGAACAGAGCAGAACAGAGCAGAGCAGAGCAGAGCAGAACAGTGCAGAGCAGAACAGAGCAGAGCAGAGCTGAGCAGAACAAAACAGAGCAGAACAGAACAGAGCAGAACAGAACAAAGCAGAACAGAACAGAGCAGAACAGAACAGAGCAGAGCAGAGCAGGGCAGAACAGTGCAGAGCAGAGCAGAGCAGAGCAGAGCAGAACAGAGCAGAACAGAGCAGAACAGAGCAGAGCAGAGCAAAACAGAACAGAACAGAACAGTTCAGAGCAGAGCAGATCAGAGCAGAGCAGAACAGAGCAGAGCAGAGCAGAAGAGAGCAGAACAGAGGAGAGCAGAACATAACAGAAGTGAGCAGAGCAGAGCAGAACAGTGCAAAGCAGAGCAGAACAGTGCAAAGCAGAGCAGAACAGTGCAGAACAGAACAGAGCAGAGCAGAGCAGAACAGTGCAGAGCAGAGCAGAGCAGAGTTGAGCAAACCAGAACAGAGCAGAACAGAGCAGAGAAGAACAGTGTAGAGCAGAACAGAGCAGAACAGAGCACAGCAGAACAGAACAGAACAGTGCAGAACAGAACAGTGCAGAACAGAGCAGAGAACAACAGAGCAGAACAGAGCAGAATAGAGCAGAACAGAGCAGAACAAAGCAGAACAGAGCAGAGCAGAGGAGAGCAGAGCAGAGCAGAGCAGAACAGAGCAGAACAGAGCAGAACAGAGCAGAGCAGAGCAGAGCAGAACAGAGCAGAACAGAGCAGAACAGAGCACAACAGAACAGAACAGTGCAGAACAGAACAGAGCAGAACAGAGCAGAACAGAGCAGAGCAGAGTAGAACAGAGCAGTGCAGAACAGAGCAGTGCAGAACAGAGCAGTGCAGAACAGAGCAGTTCAGAACAGAGCAGAGCAGAACAGAACAGTGCAGAGCAGAACAGAGCAGAACAGAACACAGCAGAACAGAACAGAACAGTGCAGAACAGAACAGTGCAGAACAGAGCAGAGAAGAGCAGAGCAGAACAGAGCAGAACAGAGCAGAGCAGAACAGAGCAGAACAGAACAGAACAGAGCAGAACAGAGCAGAACAGAGCAGAACAGAGCAGAGCAGAACAGAACAAAGCAGAGCAGAACAGAGCAGAGCAGAGCAGAGCAGAGCAGATAGGAACAGAACAGAACAGAGCAGAACAGAGCAGAACAGAGCAGAACAGAGCAGAACAGAGCAGAACAGAGCAGAACAGAGCAGAACAGAGCAGAACAGAGCAGAACAGAGCAGAACAGAGCAGAACAGAGCAGAACAGAACAGTGCAGAGCAGAGCAGAGCAGAGCACAACAGAGCAGAGCAGAACAGAGCACAACAGAGCAGAGCAGAGCAGAGCAGAGTGGAAAAGAGCAGAACAGAACAGAGCTGAGCAGAACAGAACAGAGCTGAGCAGAACAGTGCAGAGCAGAACAGAACAGTGCAGAACAGAGCAGAACAGAGCTGAACAGAGCAGAACAGAGCAGAACAGAGCAGAGCAGAGCAGAGCAGAACAGAACAGAGCAGAACAGAGCAGAACAGAGCAGAACAGAGTAGAGCAGAGCAGAACAGAACAGAACAGAGCAGAGCAGAGCAGAACAGAACAGAACAGTGCAGAGCAGAACAGAGCAGAACAGAACAGAGCAGAGCAGAGCAGAACAGAACAGAACAGTGCAGAGCAGAGCAGAGCAGAACAGAACAGAACAGAACAGAGCAGAACAGAGCAGAGCAGAACAGAGCAGAACAGAACAGAACAGAACAGAGCAGAGCAGAGCAGAGCAGAAAAGAACAAAACAGAGCAGAACAGAACAGACCAGAGCAGAGCAGAGCAGAGCAGAGCGTTACGGAGCAGAGCAGAGCAGAACAGAGCAGAGCAGCGCACAGCACAGCAGAGCAAAGCAGTGCAGAACAGCGCAGAGCAGAACAGTGCAGAGCAGAGCAGAGCAGAGCAGAACAGAGCAGAGCAGAGCAGAACAGAGCGGAGCAGAACAGAGCAGAGCAGAGCTGAGCAGAACAAAACAGAGCAGAGCAGAGCAGAACAGAGCAGAACAGAGCAGAACAGAGCAGAACAGAGCAGAACAGAGCAGAACAGAGCAGAGCAGAGCAGAGCAGGAGTGGAGCAGAACAGAGCAGAGCAGCGCACAGCAGAGCAGAGCAGAGCAGTGCAGAACAGCGCAGAGCAGAACAGTGCAGAGCAGAGCAGAACAGTGCAGAACAGAGCAGTGCAGAACAGAGCAGTGCAGAACAGATCAGAAAAGAGCAGAACAGTGCAGAGCAAAACAGAGCAGAACAGAGCACAGCAGAACAGAACAGAACAGTGCAGAACAGAACAGTGCAGAACAGAACAGTGCAGAACAGAGCAGAGCAGAACAGAGCAGAGCAGAACAGAGCAGAACAGAGCAGAGCAGAACAGAGCAGAACAGAGCAGAACAGAGCAGAGCAGAGCAGAGCGGAACAGAGCGGAACAGAGCGGAGCAGAACAGAGCAGAACAGAACAGAACAGAGCAGAACAGAGCAGAGCAGAACAGAACAAAGCAGAGCAGAACAGAGCAGAGCAGAGCAGAACAGAGCATATAGGAACAGAACTGAACAGAACAGAACAGAACAGAGCACAGCAGAGCAGAGCAGAACAGTGCAGAGCAGAGCAGAGCAGAGCAGAACAGAGCAGAACGGAACAGAGCAGAGCGGAACAGAGCAGAACAGAGCACAACAGAGCAGAGCAGAGCAGAGCAGAGTAGAACAGAGCAGTGCAGAACAGAGCAGAGCAGAGCAGAACAGAACAGAGCAGAGCAGAGCAGAGCAGAACAGAATAGAACAGTGCAGAGCAGAACAGAGCAGAACAGAACAGAGCAGAGCAGAGCAGAACAGAACAGAACAGTGCAGAGCAGAGCAGAACAGAACAGAACAGTGCAGAACAGAGCAGAGCAGAGCAGAGCAGAAGAGAACAGAGCAGAGCAGAGCAGAGCAGAGCAGAGCAGAGCAGAAAAGAACAAAACAGAGCAGAACAGAACAGAACAGACCAGAGCAGAGCAGAGCAGAGCGTTACGGAGCAGAGCAGAGCAGAACAGAGCAGAGCAGCGCACAGCAGAGCAGAGCAAAGCAGTGCAGAACAGCGCAGAGCAGAACAATGCAGAGCAGAGCAGAGCAGAGCAGAGCAGAGCAGAGCAGAACAGAGCGGAGCAGAACAGAGCAGAGCAGAGCTGAGCAGAACAAAACAGAGCAGAGCAGAGCAGAGCAGAGCAGAGCAGAACAGAGCAGAACAGAGAAGAACAGAGAAGAACAGAGCAGAACAGAGCAGAACAGAGCAGAACAGAGCAGAACAGAGCAGAGCAGAGCAGAACAGAGCAGAGCAGAGCAGGAGTGGAGCAGAACAGAGCAGAGCAGAGCAGAACAGAGCAGAGCAGCGCACAGCAGAGCAGAGCAGAGCAGTGCAGAACAGCGCAGATCCGAACAGTGCAGAGCAGAGCAGAGCAGAACAGTGCAGAACAGAGCAGTGCAGAGCAGAGCAGTGCAGAACAGAGCAGAAAAGAGCAGAACAGTGCAGAGCAAAACAGAGCAGAACAGAGCACAGCAGAACAGAACAGAACAGTGCAGAACAGAACAGTGCAGAACAGAACAGTGCAGAACAGAACAGTGCAGAACAGAGCAGAGCAGAACAGAGCAGAGCAGAGCAGAACAGAGCAGAGCAGAACAGTGCAGAGCAGAACAGTGCAGAGCAGAACAGAGCAGAACAGAACAGAGCAGAACAGAGCAGAACAGAGCAGAGCAGAGCAGAACAGAGCAGAGCAGAACAGAGCAGAACAGAACAGAGCAGAACAGAACAGAGCAGAACAGAGCAGAGCAGAACAGAACAGAACAGAACAAAGCAGAGCAGAACAGAGCAGAGCAGAGCAGAGCAGAGCAGATAGGAACAGCACAGAACAGAGCAGAACAGAGCAGAACAGAGCAGAACAGAGCAGAACAGAGCACAACAGAGCAGAGCAGAGCAGAGCAGAGCACAACAGAGCAGAGCACAACAGAGCAGAGCAGAGCAGAGCAGAGCAGAGCAGAGCAGAGTAGAACAGAGCAGAACAGAACAGAGCTGAGCAGAACAGAACAGAGCTGAGCAGAACAGTGCAGAGCAGAACAGAACAGAGCAGAACAGAGCAGAACAGAGCAGAGCAGAGCAGAGCAGAAGAGAACAGAACAGAGCAGAGCAGAGCAGAGCAGAACAGAACAGAACAGTGCAGAGCAGAACAGAACAGAGCAGAGCAGAGCAGAACAGAACAGAACAGAACAGTGCAGAGCAGAGCAGAACAGAACAGAACAGTGCAGAACAGAGCAGAGCAGAGCAGAGCAGAACAGAACAGAGCAGAGCAGAGCAGAGCAGAAAAGAACAAAACAGAGCAGAACAGACCAGAGCAGAGCAGAGCAGAGCGTTACGGAGCAGAGCAGAGCAGAACAGAGCAGAGCAGCGCACAGCAGAGCAGAGCAAAGCAGTGCAGAACAGCGCAGAGCAGAACAGTGCAGAGCAGAGCAGAGCAGAGCAGAGCAGAGCACAACAGAGCAGAGCACAACAGAGCAGAGCAGAGCAGAGCAGAGCAGAGCAGAGCAGAGTAGAACAGAGCAGAACAGAACAGAGCTGAGCAGAACAGAACAGAGCTGAGCAGAACAGTGCAGAGCAGAACAGAACAGAGCAGAACAGAGCAGAACAGAGCAGAGCAGAGCAGAGCAGAAGAGAACAGAACAGAGCAGAGCAGAGCAGAGCAGAACAGAACAGAACAGTGCAGAGCAGAACAGAGCAGAACAGAACAGAGCAGAGCAGAGCAGAACAGAACAGAACAGTGCAGAGCAGAGCAGAACAGAACAGAACAGTGCAGAACAGAGCAGAGCAGAGCAGAGCAGAACAGAGCAGAGCAGAGCAGAGCAGAGCAGAAAAGAACAAAACAGAGCAGAACAGACCAGAGCAGAGCAGAGCAGAGCGTTACGGAGCAGAGCAGAGCAGAACAGAGCAGAGCAGCGCACAGCAGAGCAGAGCAAAGCAGTGCAGAACAGAGCAAAGCAGTGCAGAACAGCGCAGAGCAGAACAGTGCAGAGCAGAGCAGAGCAGAGCGGAGCAGAACAGAGCTGAGCAGAACAAAACAGAGCAGAGCAGAGCAGAGCAGAGCAGAGCAGAACAGAGCAGAACAGAGCAGAACAGAGCAGAACAGAGCAGAACAGAGCAGAACAGAGCAGAACAGAGCAGAACAGAGCAGAACAGAGCAGAGCAGAGCAGAGCAGAGCAGAGCAGGAGTGGAGCAGAACAGAGCAGAGCAGAGCAGAGCAGAACAGAGCAGAGCAGCGCACAGCAGAGCAGAGCAGTGCAGAACAGCCCAGAGCCGAACAGTGCAGAGCAGAGCAGAGCAGAGCAGAACAGTGCAGAACAGAGCAGTGCAGAACAGAGCAGTGCAGAACAGAGCAGAGCAGAACAGTGCAGAGCAGAACAGTGCAGAGCAGAACAGAGCAGAACAGAACAGAGCAGAACAGAGCAGAGCAGAGCAGAGCGGAACAGAGCGGAACAGAGCGGAACAGAGCGGAACAGAGCGGAACAGAGCGGAACAGAGCGGAACAGAGCAGAGCAGAACAGAGCAGAACAGAGCAGAAGAGAACAGAACAGAGCAGAACAGAGCAGAGCAGAACAGAACAAAGCAGAGCAGAACAGAGCAGAGCAGAGCAGAGCATATAGGAACAGAACTGAACAGAACAGAACAGAGCAGAGCAGAGCAGAACAGAACAGTGCAGAGCAGAGCAGAACAGAGCAGAGCGGAACAGAGCAGAACAGAGCACAACGGAGCAGAGCAGAGCAGAGCAGAGTAGAACAGAGCAGAACAGAACAGAGCTGAGCAGAACAAAACAGAGCTGAGCAGAACAGTGCAGAGCAGAGCAAAACAGAACAGAACAGTGCAGAACAGAGCAGAACAGAGCAGAACAGAGCAGAACAGCGCAGAACAGCGCAGAACAGAGCAGAACAGAGCAGAGCAGAGCAGAGCAGAGCAGAACAGAGCAGAGCAGAACAGAACAGAACAGAGCAGAACAGAACAGAACAGTGCAGAGCAGAACAGAGCAGAACAGAACAGAACAGTGCAGAACAGAACAGTGCACAACAGAGCAGAGAAGAGCAGAGCAGAACAGAGCAGAACAGAGCAGAGCAGAACAGAGCAGAGCAGAGCAGAGCGGAACAGAGCGGAACAGAGCGGAACAGAGCGGAACAGAGCGGAACAGAGCAGAACAGAGCAGAACAGAACAGAACAGAGCAGAACAGAGCAGAACAGAGCAGAGCAGAACAGAACAAAGCAGAACAGAGCAGAGCAGAGCAGAACAGAACAAAGCAGAGCAGAACAGAGCAGAGCAGAGCAGAGCAGAGCAGATAGGAACAGAACAGAACAGAGCAGAACAGAGCAGAACAGAGCAGAACAGAGCAGAACAGAGCAGAACAGAGCAGAACAGAGCAGAACAGAGCAGAACAGAGCAGAACAGAGCAGAACAGAGCAGAACAGAACAGTGCAGAGCAGAGCAGAGCAGAGCAGAGCACAACAGAGCAGAGCAGAACAGAGCACAACAGAGCAGAGCAGAGCAGAGCAGAGTGGAAAAGAGCAGAACAGAACAGAGCTGAGCAGAACAGAACAGAGCTGAGCAGAACAGAACAGAGCTGAGCAGAACAGAACAGAGCTGAGCAGAACAGTGCAGAGCAGAACAGAACAGTGCAGAACAGAGCAGAAAAGAGCAGAGCAGAGCAGAGCAGAGCAGAACAGAGCAGAAAAGAGCAGAGCAGAGCAGAGCAGAACAGAACAGAACAGTGCAGAGCAGAACAGAGCAGAGCAGAGCAGAGCAGAACAGAACAGAACAGAGCAGAACAGAGCAGAACAGAGCAGAGCAGAGCAGAGCAGAACAGAACAGAACAGAACAGAGCAGAGCAGAACAGAACAGTGCAGAGCAGAACAGAGCAGAACAGAACAGAGCAGAGCAGAGCAGAACAGAACAGAACAGTGCAGAGCAGAGCAGAGCAGAACAGAACAGAACAGAGCAGAACAGAGCAGAGCAGAACAGAGCAGAACAGAACAGAACAGAGCAGAGCAGAGCAGAGCAGAAAAGAACAAAACAGAGCAGAACAGAACAGAACAGACCAGAGCAGAGCAGAACAGAGCAGAGCGTTACGGAGCAGAGCAGAGCAGAACAGAGCAGAGCAGCGCACAGCAGAGCAGAGCAAAGCAGTGCAGAACAGCGCAGAGCAGAACAGTGCAGAGCAGAGCAGAGCAGAGCAGAACAGAGCAGAGCAGAGCAGAACAGAGCGGAGCAGAACAGAGCAGAGCAGAGCTGAGCAGAACAAAACAGAGCAGAGCAGAGCAGAACAGAGCAGAACAGAGCAGAAGAGAGCAGAACAGAGCAGAACAGAGCAGAACAGAGCAGAGCAGAGCAGAGCAGGAGTGGAGCAGAACAGAGCAGAGCAGCGCACAGCAGAGCAGAGCAGAGCAGTGCAGAACAGCGCAGAGCAGAACAGTGCAGAGCAGAGCAGAACAGTGCAGAACATAGCAGTGCAGAACAGAGCAGTGCAGAACAGATCAGAAAAGAGCAGAACAGTGCAGAGCAAAACAGAGCAGAACAGAGCACAGCAGAACAGAACAGAACAGTGCAGAACAGAACAGTGCAGAACAGAACAGTGCAGAACAGAGCAGAGCAGAACAGAGCAGAGCAGAACAGAGCAGAACAGAGCAGAGCAGAACAGAGCAGAACAGAGCAGAACAGAGCAGAGCAGAGCAGAGCGGAACAGAGCGGAACAGAGCGGAACAGAGCGGAGCAGAACAGAGCAGAACAGAACAGAACAGAGCAGAACAGAGCAGAGCAGAACAGAACAAAGCAGAGCAGAACAGAGCAGAGCAGAGCAGAGCAGAGCATATAGGAACAGAACTGAACAGAACAGAACAGAACAGAGCAGTGCAGAGCAGAACAGTGCAGAGCAGAGCAGAGCAGAGCAGAACAGAGCAGAGCGGAACAGAGCAGAGCGGAACAGAGCAGAACAGAGCACAACAGAGCAGAGCAGAGCAGAGCAGAGTAGAACAGAGCAGTGCAGAACAGAGCAGTGCAGAACAGAGCAGTGCAGAACAGAGCAGTTCAGAACAGAGCAGAGCAGAGCAGAACAGTGCAGAGCAGAACAGAGCAGAACAGAACACAGCAGAACAGAACAGAACAGAACAGTGCAGAACAGAACAGTGCAGAACAGAGCAGAGAAGTGCAGAGCAGAACAGAACAGAACAAAGCAGAGCAGAGCAGAGCAGAGCAGAGCAGATAGGAACAGAACAGAACAGAGCAGAACAGAGCAGAACAGAGCAGAACAGAGCAGAACAGAGCAGAACAGAGCAGAACAGAGCAGAACAGAACAGAGCAGTGCAGTGCAGAGCAGAGCAGAGCAGAGCACAACAGAGCAGAGCAGAACAGAGCACAACAGAGCAGAGCAGAGCAGAGCAGAGCAGAGCAGAGTAGAACAGAGCAGAACAGAACAGAGCTGAGCAGAACAGAACAGAGCTGAGCAGAACAGTGCAGAGCAGAACAGAACAGTGCAGAACAGAGCAGAACAGAGCTGAACAGAGCAGAACAGAGCAGAACAGAGCAGAACAGAGCAGAGCAGAGCAGAGCAGAACAGAACAGAACAGAGCAGAGCAGAGCAGAGCAGAACAGAACAGAACAGTGCAGAGCAGAACAGAGCAGAACAGAACAGAGCAGAGCAGAGCAGAACAGAACAGAACAGTGCAGAGCAGAGCAGAACAGAACAGAACAGTGCAGAACAGAGCAGAGCAGAGCAGAGCAGAACAGAACAGAACAGAACAGAGCAGAGCAGAGCAGAGGAGAGCAGAAAAGAACAAAACAGAGCAGAACAGAACAGAGCAGCGCACAGCAGAGCAGAGCAAAGCAGTGCAGAACAGCGCAGAGCAGAACAGTGCAGAGCAGAGCAGAGCAGAGCAGAGCAGAGCAGAGCAGAGCAGAGCAGAACAGAGCGGAGCAGAACAGAGCAGAGCAGAGCTGAGCAGAACAAAACAGAGCAGAGCAGAGCAGAGCAGAAGAGAGCAGAACAGAGAAGAACAGAGCAGAAGAGAGCAGAACAGAGCAGAACAGAGCAGAACAGAGCAGAGCAGAGCAGAACAGAGCAGAGCAGAGCAGGAGTGGAGCAGAACAGAGCAGAGCAGAGCAGAACAGAGCAGAGCAGCGCACAGCAGAGCAGAGCAGAGCAGTGCAGAACAGCGCAGAGCCGAACAGTGCAGAGCAGAGCAGAGCAGAGCAGAACAGTGCAGAACAGAGCAGTGCAGAGCAGAGCAGTGCAGAACAGAGCAGAAAAGAGCAGAACAGTGCAGAGCAAAACAGAGCAGAACAGAGCACAGCAGAACAGAACAGAACAGTGCAGAACAGAACAGTGCAGAACAGAACAGTGCAGAACAGAACAGTGCAGAACAGAGCAGAGCAGAACAGAGCAGAGCAGAACAGAGCAGAACAGAGCAGAGCAGAACAGTGCAGAGCAGAACAGTGCAGAGCAGAACAGAGCAGAACAGAACAGAGCAGAACAGAGCAGAACAGAGCAGAACAGAGCAGAACAGAGCAGAACAGAGCAGAACAGTGCAATGCAGAGCAGAACAGTGCAGAACAGAACAGAATATAGGAGAGCAGAACAGAGCAGAGCAGAACAGTGCAGAGCAGAGCAGAGTAGAACAGAGCTGAGCAGAGCAGAGCAAAACAGAACAGAACAGAACAGAACAGTGCAGAGCAGAGCAGAGCAGAGCAGAGCAGAGCAGAGCAGAGCAGAGCAGAGCAGAGCAGAGCAGAACAGAACTGAGCAGAACAGAGCAGAACAGAGCAGAACAGAGCAGAACAGAGCAGAACAGAGCAGAACAGAGCAGAGCAGAACAGAGCAGAGCGGAGCAGATAGGAACAGAACAGAGCAGAACAGAGCAGAACAGAGCAGAACAGAGCAGAACAGAGCAGAACAGAGCAGAACAGAGCAGAGCAGAGCAGAACAGAGCAGAACAGAGCAGAACAGAGCAGAGCAGAGCTGAACAGAGCTGAACAGAGCTGAACAGAGCTGAACAGAGCTGAACAGAGCTGAACAGAGCTGAACAGTGCAGAACAGTGCAGAACAGTGCAGAACAGTGCAGAACAGTGCAGAGCAGAACAGAGCAGAGCAGAGCAGAACAAAACAGTGCAGAGCAGAACAAAACAGTGCAGAGCAGAACAAAACAGTGCAGAGCAGAACAGAATAGAACAGAACAAAGCAGAGCAGAGCAGAAAAGAACAAAACAGAGCAGAACAGAGCAGAGCAGAGCAGAACAGAGCAGAACAAAGCAGAACAAAGCAGAACAGAGCAGAACAGAGCAGAACAGAGCAGAACAGTGCAGAACAGTGCAGAACAGTGCAGAACAGAACAGAGTAGAGCAGAACAGAGTAGAGCAGAACAGAGTAGAGCAGAACAGAGCACAGCAGAGCAGAGCAGAGCAGAGCAGAACAGAACAGAGCAGAACAGAGCAGAACAGAACAGAACAGAACAGAACAGAGCAGAACAGAGTAGAGCAGATGGGTGCAAAGCAGAGCAGAACAGTGCAGAACAGAACAGAAGAGAGCAGAGCAGAACAGAGCAGAGCAGAACAGTGCAGAGCAGAACAGTGCAGAGCAGAACAGAGCAGAGCAGAGCAGAGCAAAACAGAACAGAAAAAAACAGTGCAGAGCAGAGCAGAACAGAGCAGAGCAGAACAGAGCAGAGCAGAACAGAGCAGAACAAAACAGAGCAGAACAGAACAGAGCAAAACAGTGCAAAGCAGAGCAGAACAGTGCAGAACAGAACAGAACAGAGCAGAGCAGAACAGCGCAGAGCAGAGCAGAGCAGAGCAGAGCAGAGCAGAGCAGAGCAGAGCAGAGCAGAACAGAGCAGAACAGAGCAGAGCAGAACAGAGCAGAGCAGAGCAGAGCAGAACAGAACAGAGCAGAGCAGAGCAGAAGAGAGCAGAACAGAGGAGAGCAGAACAGAACAGAAGTGAGCAGAACAGAGCAGAGCAGAGAAGATCAGAACAGTGCAGAGCAGAACAGAGAAGAGCAGAACAGAACAGAACAGAACAGAACAGAACAGAACAGAGCAGAGCAGAGCAGAGCAGAGCAGAACAGAGCAGAACAGAGCAGAACAGAGCAGAACAGAGCAGAGCAGAACAGAGCAGAACAGTGCAAAGCAGAGCAGAACAGTGCAAAGCAGAGCAGAACAGTGCAGAGCAGAGCAGAGCAGAGCAGAACAGAGCAGAGCAAAACAGAGCAGAGCAGAACAGAGCAGAGCAGAACAGCACAGAACAGCACAGAACAGCACAGAACAGCACAGAACAGCACAGAACAGCACAGAACAGCACAGAACAGCACAGAACAGCACAGAACAGCACAGAACAGCACAGAACAGCACAGAACAGCACAGAACAGCACAGAACAGCACAGAACAGCACAGAACAGAACAGAACAGAACAGAACAGAACAGAGCAGAGCAGAACAGAACAGAACAGAACAGAGTAGAGCAGATGAGTGCAAAGCAGAGCAGAACAGAGCAGAGCAGAACAGAGCAGAGCAGAACAGAGCAGTGCAGAGCAGAACAGAGCAGAACAGAGCAGAGCAGAGCAGAGCAGAGCAGAACAGAACAGAGCAGTGCAGTGCAGAGCAGAGCAGAGCAGAGCACAACAGAGCAGAGCAGAACAGAGCACAACAGAGCAGAGCAGAGCAGAGCAGAGCAGAGTAGAACAGAGCAGAACAGAACAGAGCTGAGCAGAACAGAACAGAGCTGAGCAGAACAGTGCAGAGCAGAACAGAACAGTGCAGAACAGAGCAGAACAGAGCTGAACAGAGCAGAACAGAGCAGAACAGAGCAGAACAGAGCAGAGCAGAGCAGAGCAGAACAGAACAGAACAGAGCAGAGCAGAGCAGAGCAGAACAGAACAGAACAGTGCAGAGCAGAACAGAGCAGAACAGAACAGAGCAGAGCAGAGCAGAACAGAACAGAACAGTGCAGAGCAGAGCAGAACAGAACAGAACAGTGCAGAACAGAGCAGAGCAGAGCAGAGCAGAACAGAACAGAACAGAACAGAGCAGAGCAGAGCAGAGGAGAGCAGAAAAGAACAAAACAGAGCAGAACAGAACAGAGCAGCGCACAGCAGAGCAGAGCAAAGCAGTGCAGAACAGCGCAGAGCAGAACAGTGCAGAGCAGAGCAGAGCAGAGCAGAGCAGAGCAGAGCAGAGCAGAACAGAGCGGAGCAGAACAGAGCAGAGCAGAGCTGAGCAGAACAAAACAGAGCAGAGCAGAGCAGAGCAGAAGAGAGCAGAACAGAGAAGAACAGAGCAGAAGAGAGCAGAACAGAGCAGAACAGAGCAGAACAGAGCAGAGCAGAGCAGAACAGAGCAGAGCAGAGCAGGAGTGGAGCAGAACAGAGCAGAGCAGAGCAGAACAGAGCAGAGCAGCGCACAGCAGAGCAGAGCAGAGCAGTGCAGAACAGCGCAGAGCCGAACAGTGCAGAGCAGAGCAGAGCAGAGCAGAACAGTGCAGAACAGAGCAGTGCAGAGCAGAGCAGTGCAGAACAGAGCAGAAAAGAGCAGAACAGTGCAGAGCAAAACAGAGCAGAACAGAGCACAGCAGAACAGAACAGAACAGTGCAGAACAGAACAGTGCAGAACAGAACAGTGCAGAACAGAACAGTGCAGAACAGAGCAGAGCAGAACAGAGCAGAACAGAGCAGAACAGAGCAGAGCAGAACAGTGCAGAGCAGAACAGTGCAGAGCAGAACAGAGCAGAACAGAACAGAGCAGAACAGAGCAGAACAGAGCAGAGCAGAGCAGAACAGAGCAGAGCAGAACAGAGCAGAACAGAACAGAACAGAGCAGAACAGAGCAGAGCAGAACAGAACAGAACAAAGCAGAGCAGAGCAGAGCAGAGCAGAGCAGATAGGAACAGAACAGAACAGAGCAGAACAGAGCAGAACAGAGCAGAACAGAGCAGAACAGAGCAGAACAGAGCAGAACAGAGCAGTGCAGAACAGAGCAGTGCAGAACAGAGCAGAGCAGAGCAGAACAGTGCAGAGCAGAACAGAGCACAGCAGTGCAGAACAGAACAGTGCAGAACAGAACAGTGCAGAACAGAGCAGAGAAGAGCAGAGCAGAACAGAGTAGAACAGAGCAGAACAGAGCTGAGCAGAACAGTGCAGAGCAGAACAGTGCAGAGCAGAACAGAGCAGAGCAGAGCAGAGCAGAGCAGAACAGAGCAGAACAGAGCAGAACAGAGCAGAACAGAACAGAACAGAACAGAACAGAACAGAACAGAACAGAGCAGAACAGAGCAGAGCTGAACAGAACAAAGCAGAGCAGAACAGAGCAGAGCAGAGCAGAGCAGATAGGAACAGAACAGAACAGAGCAGAACAGAACAGAGCAGAACAGAGCAGAGCAGAACAGAACAGAACAGTGCAGAGCAGAGCAGAGCAGAACAGAGCAGAACAGAGCAGAACAGAGCAGAGCAGAGCAGAGCAGAGCAGAGCAGAGCAGAGTAGAACAGAGCAGAACAGAACAGAGCTGAGCAGAACAGAACAGAGCTGAGCAGAACAGAACAGAGCTGAGCAGAACAGTGCAGAGCAGAGCAGAGCAAAACAGAACAGAACAGTGCAGAACAGAGCAGAACAGAGCTGAACAAAGCAGAACAGAGCAGAACAGAGCAGAACAGAGCAGAGCAGAGCAGAGCAGAACAGAACAGAACAGAACAGAACAGAACAGAGCAGAACAGAACAGAACAGTGCAGAGCAGAACAGAACAGAACAGAACAGAACAGAACAGAACAGAACAGAACCGAGCAGAGCAGAGCAGAGCAGAACAGAACAGAACAGAACAGAACAGTGCAGAGCAGAGCAGAACAGAACAGAACAGTGCAGAACAGAGCAGAGCAGAACAGAGCAGAACACAACAGAGCAGAGCAGAGCAGAACAGTGCAGAGCAGAACAGAGCGGAGCAGAACAGAACAGAGCAGAGCAGAGCAGAACAGAGCAGAACAGAGCAGAGCAGAACAGAGCAGAACAGAGCAGAACAGAGCAGAACAGAACAGAGTAGAACAGCACAGAGCCGAACAGAACAGAGCAGAGCAGAACAGAGCAGAGCAGAGCAGAACAGCGCAGAGCAGAGCAGAACAGAACAGAACAGTGCAGAGCACAGCAGAACAGAACAGTGCAGAGCACAGCAGAACAGAATAGAACAGTGCAGAACAGAGCAGAAAAGAACAGAGCAGAACAGAGCAGCGCAGAACAGAGCAGAAGAGAGCAGAACAGAGCAGAACAGAGCAGAACAGAGCAGAACAGAGCAGAACAGAGCAGAACAGAGCAGAACAGAACAGAGCAGAGCAGAGCAGGGCAGAGCAGAACAGAACAGAACAGAACAGAGCAGAGCAGAGCAGAACAGAGCAGAACAGAGCAGAACAGAACAGAACACTGCAGAGCAGAACAGAGCAGAGCAAAGCTGAGCAGAACAAAACAGAGCAGAACAGAACAGAGCAGAACAGAACAGAGCAGAACAGAACAGAGCAGAGCAGAACAGAACAGATCAGAACAGATCAGAGCAAAACAGTGCAAAGCAGAGCAGAACAGTGCAGAACAGAACAGAACAGAACAGAGCAGAGCAGAGCAGAGCAGAACAGAACAGAGCAGAGCAGAGCAGAGCAGAGCAAAACAGAACAGAACAGAACAGTTCAGAGCAGAGCACATCAGAGCAGAGCAGAACAGAGCAGAACAGAGCAGAGCAGAGCAGAAGAGAGCAGAACAGAGGAGAGCAGGACAGAACAGAAGTGAGCAGAACAGAGCAGAGCAGAGAAGAGCAGAACAGTGCAGAGCAGAACAGAGCAGAGCAGAGAAGAGCAGAACAGAACAGAACAGAACAGAACAGAACAGAACAGAACAGAACAGAGCAGAGCAGAGCAAAGCTGAGCAGAACAAAACAGAGCAGAACAGAACAGAGCAGAACTGAACAGAGCAGAACAGAACAGAGCAGAACAGAGCAGAGCAAAACAGTGCAAAGCAGAGCAGAACAGTGCAGAACAGAACAGAACAGAACAGAGCAGAGCAGAGCAGAACAGCGCAGAGCAGAGCAGAGCAGAGCAGAGTAGAGCAAACCAGAACAGAACAGAACAGAGCAGAGCAGAACAGTGCAGAGCAGAACAGTGCAGAGCAGAACAGAGCACAGCAGAACAGTGCAGAGCAGAACAGAGCACAGCAGAACAGAACAGAACAGTGCAGAACAGAACAGTGCAGAACAGAACAGTGCAGAACAGAACAGTGCAGAACAGAACAGATCAGAACAGAGCACAGCAGAACAGAACAGAACAGTGCAGAACATAACAGTGCAGAACATAACAGTGCAGAACATAACAGTGCAGAACAGAGCAGAGCAGAACAGAGCAGAACAGAGCAGAACAGAGCAGAGCAGAGCAGAGCAGAACAGAGCAGAACAGAGCAGAACAGAGCAGAATAGAGCAGAACAGAGCAGAGCACAGCAGAGCAGAGCAGAACAGTGCAGAGCTGAACAGAGCAGAACAGAGCACAGCAGAACAGAACAGAACAGTGCAGAACAGAACAGTGCAGAACAGAACAGTGCAGAACAGAGCAGAAAAGAGCAGAGCAGAACAGAGCAGAACAGACCAGAACAGTGCAGAGCAGAGCAGAGCAGAAGAGAGCAGAGCAGAGCAGAGCAGAACAGAGCAGAACAGAGCAGAACAGAACAGAGCAGAACAGAACAGAGCAGAACAGAGCAGAGCAAAACAGTGCAAAGCAGAGCAGAACAGTGCAGAACAGAACAGAACAGAGCAGAGCAGAGCAGAGCTGAGCAGAGCTGAGCAGAACAGCGCAGAGCAGAGCAGAGCAGAGCAGAGTAGAGCAAACCAGAACAGAACAGAACAGAGCAGAGCAGAACAGTGCAGAGCAGAACAGAGCAGAACAGAGCACAGCAGAACAAAAGAGAACAGTGCAGAACAGAACAGTGCAGAACAGAACAGATCAGAACAGAGCACAGCAGAACAGAACAGAACAGTGCAGAACAGAGCAGAACAGAGCAGAACAGAGCAGAACAGAGCAGAACAGAGCAGAACAGAGCAGAACAGAGGAGAACAGAGGAGAACAGAGGAGAACAGAGCAGAGCAGAACAGAGCAGATCAGAGCTGAGCAGAACAGAACAGAGCAGAACAGAACAAGGCAGAACAGAACAGAGCAGAACAGAACAGAGCAGAACAGAACAGAGCAGAACAGAACAGAGCAGAACAGAACAGAGCAGAACAGAGCAGAACAGTGCAAAGCAGAGCAGAACAGAACAGTGCAGAACAGAACAGTGCAGAACAGAACAGTGCAGAACAGAGCAGAGAAGAGCAGAGCAGAACAGAGCAGAACAGACCAGAACAGTGCAGAGCAGAACAGAACAGAGCAGAGCAGAGCAGAGCAGAAGAGAGCAGAGCAGAGCAGAGCAGAACAGAGCAGAACAGAGCAGAACAGAGCAGAACAGAGCAGAGCAGAACAGAGCAGAGCAAAGCTGAGCAGAACAGAGTAGAACAGCACAGAGCCGAACAGAACAGAGCAGAGCAGAACAGAGCAGAGCAGAGCAGAACAGCGCAGAGCAGAACAGAACAGAACAGTGCAGAGCACAGCAGAACAGAACAGTGCAGAGCACAGCAGAACAGAATAGAACAGTGCAGAAAAGAGCAGAAAAGAACAGAGCAGAACAGAGCAGAGCAGAGCAGCGCAGAACAGAGCAGAAGAGAGCAGAACAGAGCAGAACAGAGCAGAACAGAGCAGAACAGAGCAGAACAGAGCAGAACAGAGCAGAACAGAGCAGAACAGAACAGAACAGAACAGAGCAGAGCAGAGCAGGGCAGAGCAGAACAGAACAGAACAGAACAGAACAGAGCAGAACAGAGCAGAACAGAGCAGAACAGAGCAGAACAGAGCAGAACAGAACACTGCAGAGCAGAACAGAGCAGAGCAAAGCTGAGCAGAACAAAACAGAGCAGAACAGAACAGAGCAGAGCAGAACAGAACAGAGCAGAACAGATCAGAGCAAAACAGTGCAAAGCAGAGCAGAACAGTGCAGAACAGAACAGAACAGAGCAGAGCAGAGCAGAGCAGAACAGAGCAGAGCAGAACAGAGCAGAGCAGAGCAGAGCAAAACAGAACAGAACAGAACAGTTCAGAGCAGAGCACATCAGAGCAGAGCAGAACAGAGCAGAACAGAGTAGAACAGAGCAGAGCAGAGCAGAAGAGAGCAGAACAGAGGAGAGCAGGACAGAACAGAAGTGAGCAGGACAGAGCAGAGCAGAGAAGAGCAGAACAGTGCAGAGCAGAACAGAGCAGAGCAGAGAAGAACAGAACAGAACAGAACAGAACAGAACAGTACAGAACAGAAAAGAGCAGAGCAGAGCAGAACAGAGCTGTACAGAGCAGAGCAGAACACTGCAGAGCAGAACAGAGCAGAGCAAAGCTGAGCAGAACAGAGCAGAGCAGAACAGAGCAGAGCAGAGTAGAGCAAACCAGAACAGAACTGAACAGAGCAGTGCAGAACAGAGCAGTGCAGAACAGAGCAGAGCAGAGCAGAACAGTGCAGAGCAGAACAGAGCAGAACAGAGCACAGCAGAACAGAACAGAACAGTGCAGAACAGAACAGTGCAGAACAGAGCAGAGAAGAGCAGAGAAGAGCAGAACAGAGCAGAACAGAGCAGAACAGAGCAGAACAGAGCAGAACAGAGCAGAACAGAGCAGAGCAGAACAGTGCAGAGCAGAACAGTGCAGAGCAGAACAGAGCAGAACAGAACAGAACAGACCAGAGCAGAGCAGAGCGTTACAGAGCAGAGCAGAGCAGAACAGAGCAGAGCAGCGCACAGCAGAGCAGAGCAAAGCAGTGCAGAACAGCGCAGAGCAGAGCAGAGCAGAGCAGAACAGAGCAGAGCAGAGCGGAGCACAACAGAGCAGAGCAGAGCTGAGCAGAACAAAACAGAGCAGAGCAGAGCAGAGCAGAGCAGAGCAGAGCAGAACAGAGCAGAACAGAGCAGAACAGAGCAGAACAGAGCAGAACAGAGCAGAGCTGAACACAGCAGAAAAGAGCTGAACAGAGCGGAACAGAGCTGAACAGAGCTGAGCAGAGCTGAGCAGAGCTGAGCAGAAATGAACAGAGCAGAGCAGAACAGAACAGAGCAGAGCAGAACAGAACAGAGCAGAGCAGAACAGAATAGAGCAAACCAGAACAGAACAGAACAGAGCAGTGCAGAACAGAGCAGTGCAGAACAGAGCAGAGCAGAGCAGAACAGTGCAGAGCAACACAGAGCAGAACAGAGCACAGCAGAACAGAACAGAACAGTGCAGAACAGAGCAGAGAAGAGCAGAGCAGAACAGAGCAGAACAGAGCAGATCAGAGCAGATCAGAGCAGAACAGAGCAGAACAGAGCAGAACAGAGCAGAACAGAGCAGAACAGAGCAGAACAGAGCAGAACAGAGCAGAACAGAGCAGAACAGAGCAGAACAGAGCAGAGCAGAACAGTGCAGAGCAGAACAGAGCGGAGCAGAGCGGAGCAGAACAGAGCAGAGCTGAGCAGAACAGAGCAGAACAGAGCAGAGCAGAACAGAGCAGAACAGAGCAGAACAGAGCAGAACAGAACAGAGTAGAACAGCACAGAGCCGAACAGAACAGAGCAGAGCAGAACAGAGCAGAGCAGAGCAGAACAGCACAGAGCAGAGCAGAACAGAACAGAACAGTGCAGAGCACAGCAGAACAGAACAGTGCAGAGCACAGCAGAACAGAATAGAACAGTGCAGAACAGAGCAGAAAAGAACAGAGCAGAACAGAGCAGAGCAGAGCAGCGCAGAACAGAGCAGAAGAGAGCAGAAGAGAGCAGAAGAGAGCAGAACAGAGCAGAACAGAGCAGAACAGAGCAGAACAGAACAGAACAGAGCAGAGCAGAGCAGAGCAGAGCAGAGCAGGGCAGAGCAGAACAGAGCAGAACAGAACAGAACAGAGCAGAGCAGAGCAGAACAGAGCAGAACAGAGCAGAACAGAACAGTGCAGAACAGAACAGAGCAGAGCAGAGCAGAGCAGAACAGAGCAGAGCAGAACAGAGCAGAGCAGAGCAGAGCAGAGCAGAGCAGAGCAAAACAGAACAGAACAGTTCAGAGCAGAGCACATCAGAGCAGAGCAGAACAGAGCAGAACAGAGTAGAACAGAGCAGAGGAGAGCAGAACAGAGGAGAGCAGGACAGAACAGAAGTGAGCAGGACAGAGCAGAGCAGAGAAGAGCAGAACAGTGCAGAGCAGAACAGAGCAGAGCAGAGAAGTGCAGAACAGAACAGAACAGAAAAGAGCAGAGCAGAGCAGAACAGAGCTGTACAGAGCAGAGCAGAACACTGCAGAGCAGAACAGAGCAGAGCAAAGCTGAGCAGAACAAAACAGAGCAGAACAGAACAGAGCAGAACATGACAGAGCAGAACAGAACAGAGCAGAACAGAACAGAGCAGAACAGAACAGAGCAGAACAGATCAGAGCAAAACAGTGCAAAGCAGAGCAGAACAGTGCAGAACAGAACAGAACAGAGCAGAGCAGAGCAGAACAGAGCAGAGCAGAACAGAGCAGAGCAGAGTAGAGCAAACCAGAACAGAACAGAACAGAGCAGTGCAGAACAGAGCAGTGCAGAACAGAGCAGAGCAGAGCAGAACAGTGCAGAGCAGAACAGAGCAGAACAGAGCACAGCAGAACAGAACAGAACAGTGCAGAACAGAACAGTGCAGAACAGAGCAGAGAAGAGCAGAACAGAGCAGAACAGAGCAGAACAGAGCAGAACAGAGCAGAACAGAACAGAACAGAACAGAGCAGAGCAGAGCAGAGCAGAACAGAGCAGAGCAGAACAGAACAGAACAGAACAGAACAGAACAGAGCAGAACAGAGCAGAGCTGAACAGAACAAAGAAGAGCAGAACAGAGCAGAGCAGAGCAGATAGGAACAGAACAGAACAGAACAGAACAGAGCAGAACAGAACAGAGCAGAACAGAGCAGAGCAGAGCAGAGCAGAACAGAACAGAACAGAACAGTGCAGAGCAGAGCAGAGCAGAGCAGAACAGAGCAGAACAGAGCAGAACAGAGCAGAGCAGAGAAAAGCAGAGCAGAGTAGAACAGAGCAGAACAGAACAGAGCTGAGCAGAACAGAACAGAGCTGAGCAGAACAGAACAGAGCTGAGCAGAACAGAACAGAGCTGAGCAGAACAGTGCAGAGCAGAGCAGAGCAAAACAGAACAGAACAGTGCAGAACAGAGCAGAACAGAGCTGAACAAAGCAGAACAGAGCAGAACAGAGCAGAACAGAGCAGAACAGAGCAGAACAGAGCAGAACAGAGCAGAACAGAGCAGAACAGAGCAGAACAGAGCAGAACAGAGCAGAACAGAGCAGAGCAGAGCAGAGCAGAACAGAACAGAACAGAGCAGAACAGAACAGTGCAGAGCAGAACAGAGCAGAACAGAACAGAACAGAACAGAGCAGAGCAGAGCAGAGCAGAGCAGAACAGAACAGAACAGAACAGAACACAACAGAGCAGAGCAGAGCAGAAAAGAACAAAACAGAGCAGAACAGAGCAGAACAGAACAGAGTAGAACAGCACAGAGCCGAACAGAACAGAGCAGAGCAGAACAGAGCAGAGCAGAACAGAGCAGAGCAGAGCAGAACAGCACAGAGCAGAGCAGAACAGAACAGAACAGTGCAGAGCACAGCAGAACAGAACAGTGCAGAGCACAGCAGAACAGAATAGAACAGTGCAGAACAGAGCAGAAAAGAACAGAGCAGAACAGAGCAGCGCAGAGCAGCGCAGAACAGAGCAGAACAGAGCAGAACAGAGCAGAACAGAGCAGAACAGAGCAGAACAGAGCAGAACAGAGCAGAACAGAGCAGAACAGAGCAGAACAGAGCAGAACAGAGCAGAACAGAACAGAACAGAGCAGAGCAGAGCAGAGCAGGGCAGAGCAGGGCAGAGCAGAACAGAGCAGAACAGAACAGAACAGAGCAGAGCAGAGAAGAACAGAGCAGAACAGAGCAGAACAGAGCAGAACAGAACACTGCAGAGCAGAACAGAGCAGAGCAAAGCTGAGCAGAACAAAACAGAGCAGAACAGAACAGAGCAGAACAGAACAGAGCAGAGCAGAACAGAACAGAGCAGAACAGATCAGAGCAAAACAGTGCAAAGCAGAGCAGAACAGTGCAGAACAGAACAGAGCAGAGCAGAGCAGAGCAGAACAGAGCAGAGCAGAACAGAGCAGAGCAGAGCAGAGCAGAGCAAAACAGAACAGAACAGAACAGTTCAGAGCAGAGCACATCAGAGCAGAGCACATCAGAGCAGAGCAGAACAGAGCAGAACAGAGTAGAACAGAGCAGAGGAGAGCAGAACAGAGGAGAGCAGGACAGAACAGAAGTGAGCAGGACAGAGCAGAGCAGAGAAGAGCAGAACAGTGCAGAGCAGAACAGAGCAGAGCAGAGAAGTGCAGAACAGAACAGAACAGAACAGAACAGAACAGAAAAGAGCAGAGCAGAGCAGAACAGAGCTGTACAGAGCAGAGCAGAACACTGCAGAGCAGAACAGAGCAGAGCAAAGCTGAGCAGAACAAAACAGAGCAGAACAGAACAGAGCAGAACAGAACAGAGCAGAACATGACAGAGCAGAACAGAACAGAGCAGAACAGAACAGAGCAGAACAGATCAGAGCAAAACACTGCAAAGCAGAGCAGAACAGTGCAGAACAGAACAGAACAGAGCAGAGCAGAGCAGAACAGAGCAGAGCAGAACAGAGCAGAGCAGAGTAGAGCAAACCAGAACAGAACAGAACAGAGCAGTGCAGAACAGAGCAGTGCAGAACAGAGCAGAACAGAACAGAACAGTGCAGAACAGAACAGTGCAGAACAGAGCAGAGATGAGCAGAACAGAGCAGAACAGAGCAGAACAGAGCAGAGCAGAACAGAGCAGAACAGACCAGAACAGTGCAGAGCAGAACAGAACAGAGCAGAGCAGAGCAGAGCAGAAGAGAGCAGAGCAGAGCAGAGCAGAACAGAGCAGAACAGAGCAGAACAGAGCAGAACAGAGCAGAGCAGAACAGAGCAGAGCAAAGCTGAGCAGAACAGAGTAGAACAGCACAGAGCCGAACAGAACAGAGCAGAGCAGAACAGAGCAGAGCAGAGCAGAACAGCGCAGAGCAGAGCAGAACAGAACAGAACAGTGCAGAGCACAGCAGAACAGAACAGTGCAGAGCACAGCAGAACAGAATAGAACAGTGCAGAAAAGAGCAGAAAAGAACAGAGCAGAACAGAGCAGAGCAGAGCAGCGCAGAACAGAGCAGAACAGAGCAGAACAGAGCAGAACAGAGCAGAACAGAGCAGAACAGAGCAGAACAGAGCAGAACAGAGCAGAACAGAGCAGAACAGAGCAGAACAGAGCAGAACAGAGCAGAACAGAACAGAACAGAACAGAGCAGAGCAGAGCAGGGCAGAGCAGAACAGAACAGAACAGAACAGAGCAGAACAGAGCAGAACAGAGCAGAACAGAGCAGAACAGAACACTGCAGAGCAGAACAGAGCAGAGCAAAGCTGAGCAGAACAAAACAGAGCAGAACAGAACAGAGCAGAGCAGAACAGAACAGAGCAGAACAGATCAGAGCAAAACAGTGCAAAGCAGAGCAGAACAGTGCAGAACAGAACAGAACAGAGCAGAGCAGAGCAGAGCAGAACAGAGCAGAGCAGAACAGAGCAGAGCAGAGCAGAGCAAAACAGAACAGAACAGAACAGTTCAGAGCAGAGCACATCAGAGCAGAGCAGAACAGAGCAGAACAGAGTAGAACAGAGCAGAGCAGAGCAGAAGAGAGCAGAACAGAGGAGAGCAGGACAGAACAGAAGTGAGCAGGACAGAGCAGAGCAGAGAAGAGCAGAACAGTGCAGAGCAGAACAGAGCAGAGCAGAGAAGAACAGAACAGAACAGAACAGAACAGTACAGAACAGAAAAGAGCAGAGCAGAGCAGAACAGAGCTGTACAGAGCAGAGCAGAACACTGCAGAGCAGAACAGAGCAGAGCAAAGCTGAGCAGAACAGAGCAGAGCAGAACAGAGCAGAGCAGAGTAGAGCAAACCAGAACAGAACTGAACAGAGCAGTGCAGAACAGAGCAGTGCAGAACAGAGCAGAGCAGAGCAGAACAGTGCAGAGCAGAACAGAGCAGAACAGAGCACAGCAGAACAGAACAGAACAGTGCAGAACAGAACAGTGCAGAACAGAGCAGAGAAGAGCAGAGAAGAGCAGAACAGAGCAGAACAGAGCAGAACAGAGCAGAACAGAGCAGAACAGAGCAGAACAGAGCAGAGCAGAACAGTGCAGAGCAGAACAGTGCAGAGCAGAACAGAGCAGAACAGAACAGAACAGACCAGAGCAGAGCAGAGCGTTACAGAGCAGAGCAGAGCAGAACAGAGCAGAGCAGCGCACAGCAGAGCAGAGCAAAGCAGTGCAGAACAGCGCAGAGCAGAGCAGAGCAGAGCAGAACAGAGCAGAGCAGAGCAGAGCAGAGCAGAGCTGAGCAGAACAAAACAGAGCAGAGCAGAGCAGAGCAGAGCAGAGCAGAACAGAGCAGAACAGAGCAGAACAGAGCAGAACAGAGCAGAACAGAGCAGAGCTGAACACAGCAGAAAAGAGCTGAACAGAGCGGAACAGAGCTGAACAGAGCTGAGCAGAGCTGAGCAGAGCTGAGCAGAAATGAACAGAGCAGAGCAGAACAGAACAGAGCAGAGCAGAACAGAACAGAGCAGAGCAGAACAGAATAGAGCAAACCAGAACAGAACAGAACAGAGCAGTGCAGAACAGAGCAGTGCAGAACAGAGCAGAGCAGAGCAGAACAGTGCAGAGCAACACAGAGCAGAACAGAGCACAGCAGAACAGAACAGAACAGTGCAGAACAGAGCAGAGAAGAGCAGAGCAGAACAGAGCAGAACAGAGCAGATCAGAGCAGATCAGAGCAGAACAGAGCAGAACAGAGCAGAACAGAGCAGAACAGAGCAGAACAGAGCAGAACAGAGCAGAACAGAGCAGAACAGAGCAGAGCAGAACAGTGCAGAGCAGAACAGAGCGGAGCAGAGCGGAGCAGAACAGAGCAGAGCTGAGCAGAACAGAGCAGAACAGAGCAGAGCAGAACAGAGCAGAACAGAGCAGAACAGAGCAGAACAGAGCAGAACAGAACAGAGTAGAACAGCACAGAGCCGAACAGAACAGAGCAGAGCAGAACAGAGCAGAGCAGAGCAGAACAGCACAGAGCAGAGCAGAACAGAACAGAACAGTGCAGAGCACAGCAGAACAGAACAGTGCAGAGCACAGCAGAACAGAATAGAACAGTGCAGAACAGAGCAGAAAAGAACAGAGCAGAACAGAGCAGAGCAGAGCAGCGCAGAACAGAGCAGAAGAGAGCAGAACAGAGCAGAACAGAGCAGAACAGAGCAGAACAGAGCAGAACAGAGCAGAACAGAACAGAACAGAGCAGAGCAGAGCAGAGCAGAGCAGAGCAGGGCAGAGCAGAACAGAGCAGAACAGAACAGAACAGAGCAGAGCAGAGCAGAACAGAGCAGAACAGAGCAGAACAGAACAGTGCAGAACAGAACAGAGCAGAGCAGAGCAGAGCAGAACAGAGCAGAGCAGAACAGAGCAGAGCAGAGCAGAGCAGAGCAGAGCAGAGCAAAACAGAACAGAACAGAACAGTTCAGAGCAGAGCACATCAGAGCAGAGCAGAACAGAGCAGAACAGAGTAGAACAGAGCAGAGGAGAGCAGAACAGAGGAGAGCAGGACAGAACAGAAGTGAGCAGGACAGAGCAGAGCAGAGAAGAGCAGAACAGTGCAGAGCAGAACAGAGCAGAGCAGAGAAGTGCAGAACAGAACAGAACAGAACAGAACAGAACAGAAAAGAGCAGAGCAGAGCAGAACAGAGCTGTACAGAGCAGAGCAGAACACTGCAGAGCAGAACAGAGCAGAGCAAAGCTGAGCAGAACAAAACAGAGCAGAACAGAACAGAGCAGAACATGACAGAGCAGAACAGAACAGAGCAGAACAGAACAGAGCAGAACAGAACAGAGCAGAACAGATCAGAGCAAAACAGTGCAAAGCAGAGCAGAACAGTGCAGAACAGAACAGTGCAGAACAGAGCAGAGAAGAGCAGAACAGAGCAGAACAGAGCAGAACAGAGCAGAACAGAGCAGAACAGAACAGAGCAGAGCAGAGCAGAGCAGAACAGAGCAGAGCAGAACAGAACAGAACAGAACAGAACAGAACAGAACAGAGCAGAACAGAGCAGAGCTGAACAGAACAAAGAAGAGCAGAACAGAGCAGAGCAGAGCAGAGCAGATAGGAACAGAACAGAACAGAACAGAACAGAGCAGAACAGAACAGAGCAGAACAGAGCAGAGCAGAGCAGAGCAGAACAGAACAGAACAGTGCAGAGCAGAGCAGAGCAGAGCAGAACAGAGCAGAGCAGAGCAGAGCAGAACAGAGCAGAACAGAGCAGAGCAGAGAAAAGCAGAGCAGAGTAGAACAGAGCAGAACAGAACAGAGCTGAGCAGAACAGAACAGAGCTGAGCAGAACAGAACAGAGCTGAGCAGAACAGAACAGAGCTGAGCAGAACAGTGCAGAGCAGAGCAGAGCAAAACAGAACAGAACAGTGCAGAACAGAGCAGAACAGAGCTGAACAAAGCAGAACAGAGCAGAACAGAGCAGAACAGAGCAGAACAGAGCAGAACAGAGCAGAGCAGAGCAGAGCAGAGCAGAACAGAACAGAACAGAGCAGAACAGAACAGTGCAGAGCAGAACAGAGCAGAACAGAACAGAACAGAACAGAGCAGAGCAGAGCAGAGCAGAGCAGAACAGAACAGAACAGAACAGAACAGTGCAGAGCAGAGCAGAACAGAACAGAACAGAACAGTGCAGAAAAGAGCAGAGCAGAACAGAGCAGAACACAACAGAGCAGAGCAGAGCAGAAAAGAACAAAACAGAGCAGAACAGAGCAGAACAGAACAGAGTAGAACAGCACAGAGCCGAACAGAACAGAGCAGAGCAGAACAGAGCAGAGCAGAGCAGAACAGCACAGAGCAGAGCAGAACAGAACAGAACAGTGCAGAGCACAGCAGAACAGAACAGTGCAGAGCACAGCAGAACAGAATAGAACAGTGCAGAACAGAGCAGAAAAGAACAGAGCAGAACAGAGCAGCGCAGAGCAGCGCAGAACAGAGCAGAACAGAGCAGAACAGAGCAGAACAGAGCAGAACAGAGCAGAACAGAGCAGAACAGAGCAGAACAGAGCAGAACAGAGCAGAACAGAACAGAACAGAGCAGAGCAGAGCAGAGCAGAGCAGAGCAGAGCAGGGCAGAGCAGAACAGAGCAGAACAGAACAGAACAGAGCAGAGCAGAGAAGAACAGAGCAGAACAGAGCAGAACAGAACACTGCAGAGCAGAACAGAGCAGAGCAAAGCTGAGCAGAACAAAACAGAGCAGAACAGAACAGAGCAGAACAGAACAGAGCAGAGCAGAACAGAACAGAGCAGAACAGATCAGAGCAAAACAGTGCAAAGCAGAGCAGAACAGTGCAGAACAGAACAGAGCAGAGCAGAGCAGAGCAGAACAGAGCAGAGCAGAACAGAGCAGAGCAGAGCAGAGCAGAGCAAAACAGAACAGAACAGAACAGTTCAGAGCAGAGCACATCAGAGCAGAGCACATCAGAGCAGAGCAGAACAGAGCAGAACAGAGTAGAACAGAGCAGAGGAGAGCAGAACAGAGGAGAGCAGGACAGAACAGAAGTGAGCAGGACAGAGCAGAGCAGAGAAGAGCAGAACAGTGCAGAGCAGAACAGAGCAGAGCAGAGAAGTGCAGAACAGAACAGAACAGAACAGAACAGAACAGAAAAGAGCAGAGCAGAGCAGAACAGAGCTGTACAGAGCAGAGCAGAACACTGCAGAGCAGAACAGAGCAGAGCAAAGCTGAGCAGAACAAAACAGAGCAGAACAGAACAGAGCAGAACAGAACAGAGCAGAACATGACAGAGCAGAACAGAACAGAGCAGAACAGAACAGAGCAGAACAGATCAGAGCAAAACACTGCAAAGCAGAGCAGAACAGTGCAGAACAGAACAGAACAGAGCAGAGCAGAGCAGAACAGAGCAGAGCAGAACAGAGCAGAGCAGAGTAGAGCAAACCAGAACAGAACAGAACAGAGCAGTGCAGAACAGAGCAGTGCAGAACAGAGCAGAACAGAACAGAACAGTGCAGAACAGAACAGTGCAGAACAGAGCAGAGATGAGCAGAACAGAGCAGAACAGAGCAGAACAGAGCAGAGCAGAACAGAGCAGAACAGAACAGAGCAGAACAGAGCAGAGCAGAGCAGAGCAGAACAGAGCAGAGCAGAACAGAACAGAACAGAACAGAACAGAGCAGAACAGAGCAGAGCTGAACAGAACAAAGAAGAGCAGAACAGAGCAGAGCAGAGCAGAGCAGATAGGAACAGAACAGAACAGAACAGAGCAGAACAGAACAGAGCAGAACAGAGCAGAGCAGAGCAGAGCAGAGCAGAACAGAACAGAACAGTGCAGAGCAGAGCAGAGCAGAGCAGAACAGAGCAGAGCAGAGCAGAACAGAGCAGAACAGAGCAGAGCAGAGAAAAGCAGAGCAGAGTAGAACAGAGCAGAACAGAACAGAGCTGAGCAGAACAGAACAGAGCTGAGCAGAACAGAACAGAGCTGAGCAGAACAGAACAGAGCTGAGCAGAACAGAACAGAGCTGAGCAGAACAGTGCAGAGCAGAGCAGAGCAAAACAGAACAGAACAGTGCAGAACAGAGCAGAACAGAGCTGAACAAAGCAGAACAGAGCAGAACAGAACAGAACAGAGCAGAACAGAGCAGAGCAGAGCAGAGCAGAGCAGAGCAGAACAGAGCAGAACAGAACAGAACAGAACAGAGCAGAACAGAACAGAACAGAACAGTGCAGAGCAGAACAGAGCAGAACAGAACAGAACAGAACAGAGCAGAGCAGAGCAGAGCAGAGCAGAACAGAACAGAACAGAACAGAACAGAACAGTGCAGAGCAGAGCAGAACAGAACAGAACAGAACAGTGCAGAAAAGAGCAGAGCAGAACAGAGCAGAACACAACAGAGCAGAGCAGAAAAGAACAAAACAGAGCAGAACAGAACAGAACAGACCAGAGCAGAGCAGAGCAGAGCGTTACGGAGCAGAGCAGAGCAGAACAGAGCAGAGCAGCGCACAGCAGAGCAGAGCAAAGCAGTGCAGAACAGCGCAGAGCAGAACAGAGCAGAGCAGAGCAGAGCAGAACAGAGCGGAGCACAACAGAGCAGAGCAGAGCTGAGCAGAACAAAACAGAGCAGAGCAGAGCAGAGCAGAGCAGAGCAGAGCAGAGCAGAGCAGAGCAGAGCAGAACAGAGCAGAACAGAGCAGAACAGAGCAGAACAGAGCAGAACAGAGCAGAACAGAGCAGAACAGAGCAGAGCAGAGCAGAGCAGAGCTGAACAGAGCTGAAAAGAGCTGAAAAGAGCTGAACAGAGCTGAACAGAGCGGAACAGAGCTGAGCAGAGCTGAGCAGAGCTGAGTAGAGCTGAACAGAGCTGAGCAGAGCTGAACAGAGCTGAGCAGAAATGAACAGAGCAGAGCAGAACAGAACAGAACAGAGCAGAGCAGAGCAGAACAGAGCAGAGCAGAGTAGAGCAAACCAGAACAGAACAGAACAGAGCAGTGCAGAACAGAGCAGAGCAGAGCAGAACAGTGCAGAGCAGAACAGAGCAGAACAGAGCACAGCAGAACAGAACAGAACAGTGCAGAACAGAACAGTGCAGAACAGAGCAGAGAAGAGCAGAACAGAGCAGAACAGAGCAGAACAGAGCAGAACAGAGCAGAACAGAGCAGAGCAGAACAGTGCAGAGCAGAACAGTGCAGAGCAGAACAGTGCAGAGCAGAACAGAGCAGAACAGAACAGAACAGACCAGAGCAGAGCAGAGCGTTACAGAGCAGAGCAGAGCAGAACAGAGCAGAGCAGCGCACAGCAGAGCAGAGCAAAGCAGTGCAGAACAGCGCAGAGCAGAGCAGAGCAGAGCAGAACAGAGCAGAGCAGAGCAGAACAGAGCGGAGCACAACAGAGCAGAGCTGAGCAGAACAAAACAGAGCAGAGCAGAGCAGAGCAGAGCAGAGCAGAACAGAGCAGAACAGAGCAGAACAAAGCAGAACAGAGCAGAACAGAGCAGAGCTGAACAGAGCAGAAAAGAGCTGAACAGAGCGGAACAGAGCTGAACAGAGCTGAGCAGAGCTGAGCAGAGCTGAGCAGAAATGAACAGAGCAGAGCAGAACAGAACAGAGCAGAGCAGAACAGAACAGAGCAGAGCAGAACAGAATAGAGCAAACCAGAACAGAACAGAATAGAGCAGTGCAGAACAGAGCAGTGCAGAACAGAGCAGAGCAGAGCAGAACAGTGCAGAGCAACACAGAGCAGAACAGAGCACAGCAGAACAGAACAGAACAGTGCAGAACAGAGCAGAGAAGAGCAGAGCAGAACAGAGCAGAACAGAGCAGATCAGAGCAGATCAGAGCAGATCAGAGCAGAACAGAGCAGAACAGAGCAGAACAGAGCAGAACAGAGCAGAACAGAGCAGAACAGAGCAGAACAGAGCAGAACAGAGCAGAACAGTGCAGAGCAGAACAGAGCGGAGCAGAGCGGAGCAGAACAGAGCAGAGCTGAGCAGAACAGAGCAGAACAGAGCAGAGCAGAACAGAGCAGAACAGAGCAGAACAGAGCAGAACAGAACAGAGTAGAACAGCACAGAGCCGAACAGAACAGAGCAGAGCAGAACAGAGCAGAGCAGAGCAGAACAGCACAGAGCAGAGCAGAACAGAACAGAACAGTGCAGAGCACAGCAGAACAGAACAGTGCAGAGCACAGCAGAACAGAATAGAACAGTGCAGAACAGAGCAGAAAAGAACAGAGCAGAACAGAGCAGAGCAGAGCAGCGCAGAACAGAGCAGAAGAGAGCAGAACAGAGCAGAACAGAGCAGAACAGAGCAGAACAGAGCAGAACAGAGCAGAGCAGAGCAGAGCAGAGCAGGGCAGAGCAGAACAGAGCAGAACAGAACAGAACAGAACAGAGCAGAGCAGAACAGAGCAGAACAGAGCAGAACAGAACACTGCAGAGCAGAACAGAGCAGAGCAAAGCTGAGCAGAACAAAACAGAGCAGAACAGAACAGAGCAGAACAGAACAGAGCAGAGCAGAGCAGAACAGAGCAGAGCAGAACAGAGCAGAGCAGAGCAGAGCAGAGCAGAACAGTGCAGAACAGAACAGAACAGAACAGTTCAGAGCAGAGCACATCAGAGCAGAGCAGAACAGAGCAGAACAGAGTAGAACAGAGCAGAGGAGAGCAGAACAGAGGAGAGCAGGACAGAACAGAAGTGAGCAGGACAGAGCAGAGCAGAGAAGAGCAGAACAGTGCAGAGCAGAACAGAGCAGAGCAGAGAAGTGCAGAACAGAACAGAACAGAACAGAAAAGAGCAGAGCAGAGCAGAACAGAGCTGTACAGAGCAGAGCAGAACACTGCAGAGCAGAACAGAGCAGAGCAAAGCTGAGCAGAACAAAACAGAGCAGAACAGAACAGAGCAGAACAGAACAGAGCAGAACATGACAGAGCAGAACAGAACAGAGCAGAACAGAACAGAGCAGAACAGATCAGAGCAAAACAGTGCAAAGCAGAGCAGAACAGTGCAGAACAGAACAGAACAGAGCAGAGCAGAGCAGAACAGAGCAGAGCAGAACAGAGCAGAGCAGAGTAGAGCAAACCAGAACAGAACAGAACAGAGCAGTGCAGAACAGAGCAGTGCAGAACAGAGCAGAGCAGAGCAGAACAGTGCAGAGCAGAACAGAGCAGAACAGAGCACAGCAGAACAGAACAGAACAGTGCAGAACAGAACAGTGCAGAACAGAGCAGAGAAGAGCAGAACAGAGCAGAGCAGAACAGAGCAGAGCAGAACAGAGCAGAACAGAACAGAGCAGAACAGAGCAGAGCAGAGCAGAGCAGAACAGAGCAGAGCAGAACAGAACAGAACAGAACAGAACAGAACAGAACAGAGCAGAACAGAGCAGAGCTGAACAGAACAAAGAAGAGCAGAACAGAGCAGAGCAGAGCAGAGCAGATAGGAACAGAACAGAACAGAACACAGCAGAACAGAACAGAGCAGAACAGAGCAGAGCAGAGCAGAGCAGAACAGAACAGTGCAGAGCAGAACAGAGCAGAGCAGAGCAGAGCAGAGCAGAGCAGAGCAGAGCAGAGCAGAGCAGAGCAGAACAGAGCAGAACAGAGCAGAGCAGAGAAAAGCAGAGCAGAGTAGAACAGAGCAGAACAGAACAGAGCTGAGCAGAACAGAACAGAGCTGAGCAGAACAGAACAGAGCTGAGCAGAACAGTGCAGAGCAGAGCAGAGCAAAACAGAACAGAACAGTGCAGAACAGAGCAGAACAGAGCTGAACAAAGCAGAACAGAGCAGAACAGAGCAGAACAGAGCAGAACAGAGCAGAACAGAGCAGAGCAGAGCAGAGCAGAACAGAACAGAACAGAACAGAGCAGAACAGAACAGTGCAGAGCAGAACAGAGCAGAACAGAACAGAACAGAACAGAGCAGAGCAGAGCAGAGCAGAGCAGAACAGAACAGAACAGAACAGAACAGTGCAGAGCAGAACAGAACAGAACAGAACAGTGCAGAAAAGAGCAGAGCAGAACAGAGCAGAACACAACAGAGCAGAGCAGAGCAGAGCAGAACAGAACAGAGTAGAACAGCACAGAGCCGAACAGAACAGAGCAGAGCAGAACAGAGCAGAGCAGAGCAGAACAGCACAGAGCAGAGCAGAACAGAACAGAACAGTGCAGAGCACAGCAGAACAGAACAGTGCAGAGCACAGCAGAACAGAATAGAACAGTGCAGAACAGAGCAGAAAAGAACAGAGCAGAACAGAGCAGAGCAGAGCAGAACAGAGCAGAACAGAGCAGAACAGAGCAGAACAGAGCAGAACCGTGCAGAACAGAGCAGAACAGAGCAGAACAGAGCAGAACAGAGCAGAACAGAGCAGAACAGAGCAGAACAGAGCAGAACAGAACAGAACAGAGCAGAGCAGAGCAGAGCAGAGCAGGGCAGAGCAGAACAGAGCAGAACAGAACAGAACAGAGCAGAGCAGAGCAGAGCAGAACAGAGCAGAACAGAGCAGAACAGAACACTGCAGAGCAGAACAGAGCAGAGCAAAGCTGAGCAGAACAAAACAGAGCAGAACAGAACAGAGCAGAACAGAACAGAGCAGAGCAGAACAGAACAGAGCAGAACAGATCAGAGCAAAACAGTGCAAAGCAGAGCAGAACAGTGCAGAACAGAACAGAGCAGAGCAGAGCAGAGCAGAACAGAGCAGAGCAGAACAGAGCAGAGCAGAGCAGAGCAGAGCAAAACAGAACAGAACAGAACAGTTCAGAGCAGAGCACATCAGAGCAGAGCAGAACAGAGTAGAACAGAGCAGAGGAGAGCAGAACAGAGGAGAGCAGGACAGAACAGAAGTGAGCAGGACAGAGCAGAGCAGAGAAGAGCAGAACAGTGCAGAGCAGAACAGAGCAGAGCAGAGAAGTGCAGAACAGAACAGAACAGAACAGAACAGAACAGAAAAGAGCAGAGCAGAGCAGAACAGAGCTGTACAGAGCAGAGCAGAACACTGCAGAGCAGAACAGAGCAGAGCAAAGCTGAGCAGAACAAAACAGAGCAGAACAGAACAGAGCAGAACAGAACAGAGCAGAACATGACAGAGCAGAACAGAACAGAGCAGAACAGAACAGAGCAGAACAGATCAGAGCAAAACAGTGCAAAGCAGAGCAGAACAGTGCAGAGCAGAACAGAGCAGAGCAGAGCAGAGCAGAACAGAACAGAACAGTGCAGAACCGAACAGTGCAGAACAGAGCAGAGAAGAGCAGAGCAGAGCAGAACAGAGCAGAACAGAGCAGAGCAGAGCAGAACAGAGCAGAGCAGAGCAGAGCAGAGCAGAACAGAGCAGAGCAGAGCAGAGCAGTTAAGAGCAGAGCAGAGCAGAACAGAGCAGAACAGCACAGAACAGAACAGAACAGAACAGAACAGAACAGAACAGAACAGAACAGAGCGGAACAGAGCGGAACAGAGCGGAACAGAGCGGAACAGAGTAGAGCAGATGAGTGCAAAGCAGAGCAGAACAGAACAGAAGAGAGCAGAGCAGAAGGAGCAGAGCAGAACAGAGCAGAACAGAGCAGAACAGAGCAGAACAGAGCAGAACAGAACAAAGCAGAGCAGAGCAGGGCAGAGCAGAACAGAACAGAACAGAACAGAGCAGAGCAGAGCAGAGCAGAGCAGAACAGAGCAAAACAGAACACTGCAGAGCAGAACAGAGCAGAGCAAAGCTGAGCAGAACAAAACAGAGCAGAACAGAACAGAGCAGAACAGAATAGAGCAGAACAGAACAGAGCAGAACAGAACAGAGCAGAACAGATCAGAGCAAAACAGTGCAAAGCAGAGCAGAACAGTGCAGAACAGAACAGAACAGAGCAGAGCAGAGCAGAACAGAGCAGAGCAGAGCAGAACAGAGCAGAGCAGAGTAGAGCAAACCAGAACAGAACAGAACAGAGCAGTGCAGAACAGAGCAGTGCAGAACAGAGCAGAGCAGAGCAGAGCAGAACAGTGCAGAGCAGAACAGAGCAGAACAGAGCACAGCAGAACAGAACAGAACAGTGTAGAACAGAACAGTGCAGAACAGAGCAGAGCAGAACAGAGCAGAACAGAGCAGAGCAGAACAGTGCAGAGCAGAACAGTGCAGAGCAGAACAGAGCAGAACAGAACAGAGCAGAACAGAACAGAGCAGAGCAGAGCAGAGCAGAGCAGAACAGAGCAGAATAGAGCAGAACAGAGCAGAACAGAACAGAGCAGAACAGAGCAGAGCTGAACAGAACAAAGCAGAGCAGAACAGAGCAGAGCAGAGCAGATAGGAACAGAACAGAACAGAACAGAGCAAAACAGAGCAGAGCAGAACAGAACAGAGCAGAGCAGAGCAGAGCATTACAGAGCAGAGCAGAACAGAGCAGAGCAGAGCAGAGCAGAACAGAGCAGAACAGAGCAGAGCAGAGCAGAGTAGAACAGAGTAGAACAGAGCAGAACAGAACAGAGCTGAGCAGAACAGAACAGAGCTGAGCAGAACAGAACAGAGCTGAGCAGAACAGTGCAGAGCAGAGCAGAGCAAAACAGAACAGAACAGTGCAGAACAGAGCAGAACAGAGCTGAACAAAGCAAAACAGAGCAGAACAGAGCAGAACAGAGCAGAGCAGAGCAGAGCAGAGCAGAGCAGAACAGAACAGAACAGAACAGAACAGAACAGAACAGAACAGAACAGAGCAGAACAGAACAGAACAGAACAGAACAGAACAGAACAGAACAGAACAGAACAGAACAGTGCAGAGCAGAACAGAGCAGAACAGAACAGAGCAGAGCAGAGCAGAACAGAACAGAACAGAACAGTGCAGAGCAGAGCAGAACAGAACAGAACAGAACAGTGCAGAACAGAGCAGAGCAGAACAGAGCAGAACACAACAGAGCAGAGCAGAGCAGAAAAGAACAAAACAGAGCAGAACAGAACAGAACAGACCAGAGCAGAGCGTTACGGAGCAGAGCAGAGCAGAACAGAGCAGAGCAGCGCACAGCAGAGCAGAGAAAAGCAGTGCAGAACAGCGCAGAGCAGAACAGTGCAGAGCAGAGCAGAGCAGAACAGAGCAGAGCAGAACAGAGCGGAGCACAACAGAGCAGAGCAGAGCAGAGCAGAGCAGAGCAGAACAGAGCAGAACAGAGCAGAACAGAGCAGAACAGAGCAGAACAGAGCAGAACGGAGCAGAACAGAGCAGAACAGAGCAGAACAGAGCAGAACAGTGCAGAACAGAGCTGAACAGAGCTGAACAGAGCTGAACAGAGCTGAACAGAGCTGAACAGAGCTGAACAGAGCGGAACAGAGCTGAACAGAGCTGAACAGAGCTGAGCAGAGCTGAACAGAGCTGAGCAGAGCTGAACAGAGCTGAGCAGAAATGAACAGAGCAGAGCAGAACAGAACAGAGCAGAGCCGAACAGAACAGAGCAGAGCAGAACAGAGTAGAGCAAACCAGAACAGAACAGAACAGAGCAGTGCAGAACAGAGCAGTGCAAAACAGAGCAGAGCAGAGCAGAACAGTGCAGAGCAACACAGAGCAGAACAGAGCACAGCAGAACATAGCAGAACAGAGAAGAACAGAGCAGAGCAGAACAGTGCAGAGCAGAACAGAGCGGAGCAGAACAGAGCAGAGCTGAGCAGAGCAGAGCAGAGCAGAGCAGAAAAGAGCAGAACAGAGCAGAACAGAGCCGAACAGAGCCGAACAGAACAGAGCAGAGCAGAACAGAGCAGAGCAGAGCAGAACAGCGCAGAACAGAACAGAACAGTGCAGAGCACAGCAGAACAGAACAGTGCAGAGCACAGCAGAACAGAATAGAACAGTGCAGAACAGAGCAGAAAAGAACAGAGCAGAACAGAGCAGAGCAGAGCAGCGCAGAACAGAGCAGAACAGAGCAGAACAGAGCAGAACAGAGCAGAACAGAGCAGAGCAGAGCAGAACAGAAGAGAACAGAGCAGAACAGAGCAGAGCAGAAAAGAGTAGAACAGAGCAGAACAGAGCAGGACAGAGCAGAACAGAACAGAGCTGAGCAGAACAATGCAGAGCAGAGCAGAGCAGAGCAGAACAGCGCAGAGCAGAGCAGAACAGAGCAGAACAGAGCAGAACAGAGCAGAACAGAGCAGAACAGAGCAGAGCAGAACAGAGTAGAACAGAGCAGAGTAGAACAGAGCAGAACAGAGCACAACAGAGCAGAACAGAGCACAACAGAGCAGAACAGAACAGAGCTGAGCAGAACAATGCAGAGCAGAGCAGAACAGAGCAGAGCAGAGCAGAACAGAGCAGAACAGAGCACAACAGAGCACAACAGAGCACAACAGAGCACAACAGAGCACAACAGAGCACAACAGAGCAGAACAGAACAGAACAGAACAGAGCTGAGCAGAACAGTGCAGAGCAGAGCAGAGCAGAGCAGAAAAGTGCAGAGCAGAAAAGCGCAGAGCAGAACAGCGCAGAGCAGAACAGCGCAGAGCAGAACAGCGCAGAGCAGAACAGCGCAGAGCAGAACAGCGCAGAGCAGAACAGCGCAGAGCAGAACAGCGCAGAGCAGAACAGCGCAGAGCAGAACAGCGCAGAGCAGAACAGCGCAGAGAAGAACAGCGCAGAGCAGAACAGCACAGAGCAGAACAGCGCAGAGCAGAACAGCGCAGAGCAGAGCAGAGCTGAACAGAGCTGAACAGAGCTGAACAGACCAGAACAGAGCTGAACAGAGCTGAACAGAGCTGAACAGAGCTGAACAGAGCTGAACAGAGCTGAACAGAGCTGAACAGAGCTGAACAGAGCTGAACAGAGCTGAACAGAGCAGAACAGAGCAGAACAGAGCAGAACAGAGCTGAACAGAGCTGAACAGAGCTGAACAGAGCTGAACAGAGCAGAACAGAGCAGAACAGAGCAGAGCAGAAGAGAGTAGAACAGAACAGAACAGAGCAGAGCAGAGCAGAACAGAGCAGAGCAGAACAGAGCAGAGCAGAGCAGAACAGAGTAGAGCAAACCAGAACAGAACAGAACAGAGCAGTGCAGAACAGAGCAGTGCAGAACAGAGCAGAGCAGAGCAGAACAGTGCAGAGCAGAACAGAGCAGAACAGAGCACAGCAGAACAGAACAGAACAGTGCAGAACAGAACAGTGCAGAACAGAGCAGAGAAGAACAGAGCAGAGAAGAACAGAGCAGAACAGAGCAGAACAGAGCAGAACAGAGCAGAACAGAGCAGATCAGAGCAGAACAGAGCAGAACAGAGCAGAACAGAGCAGATCAGAGCAGAACAGAGCAGATCAGAGCAGAACAGAGCAGAACAGAGCAGAACAGAGCAGAACAGAGCAGAACAGAGCAGAACAGAGCAGAGCAGAACAGTGCAGAGCAGAACAGAGCGGAGCAGCACAGAGCAGAGCTGAGCAGAGCAGAGCAGAACAGAGCAGAGCAGAACAGAGCAGAACAGAGCAGAACAGAGCAGAACAGAGCAGAACAGAGCAGAACAGAGCAGAAGAGAACAGAGCAGAACAGAGCAGAACAGAGCAGAACAGAGCAGAACAGAGCAGAACAGAGCAGAACAGAACAGAGTAGAACAGCACAGAGCTGAACAGAACAGAGCAGAGCAGAAAAGAGCAGAGCAGAGCAGAACAGCGCAGAGCAGAGCAGAGCAGAGCAGAACAGAACAGTGCAGAGCACAGCAGAACAGAACAGTGCAGAGCACAGCAGAACAGAATAGAACAGTGCAGAACAGAGCAGAAAAGAACAGAGCAGAACAGAGCAGCGCAGAACAGAGCAGAACAGAGCAGAACAGAGCAGAACAGAGCAGAACAGAGCAGAGCAGAGCAGAACAGAGCAGAACAGAGCAGAATAGAGCAGAATAGAGCAGAATAGAGCAGAACAGAGCAGAGCAGAACAGAGTAGAACAGAGCTGAGTAGAACAGAGCACAACAGAGCACAACAGAGCAGAACAGAGCACAACAGAGCAGAACAGAACAGAACAGAACAGAACAGTGCAGAGCAGAGCAGAGCAGAGCAGAAAAGCGCAGAACAGAACAGAACAGAACAGAACAGAAAAGAGCAGAGCAGAGCAGAACAGAGCTGTACAGAGCAGAGCAGAACACTGCAGAGCAGAACAGAGCAGAGCAAAGCTGAGCAGAACAAAACAGAGCAGAACAGAACAGAGCAGAACAGAACAGAGCAGAACATGACAGAGCAGAACAGAACAGAGCAGAACAGAACAGAGCAGAACAGATCAGAGCAAAACAGTGCAAAGCAGAGCAGAACAGTGCAGAGCAGAACAGAGCAGAGAAGAGCAGAGCAGAACAGAACAGAACAGTGCAGAACCGAACAGTGCAGAACAGAGCAGAGAAGAGCAGAACAGAGCAGAACAGAGCAGAACAGAGCAGAGCAGAACAGAGCAGAACAGAACAGAGCAGAACAGAGCAGAGCAGAGCAGAGCAGAACAGAGCAGAGCAGAACAGAACAGAACAGAACAGAACAGAACAGAGCAGAACAGAGCAGAGCTGAACAGAACAAAGAAGAGCAGAACAGAGCAGAGCAGAGCAGATAGGAACAGAACAGAACAGAACAGAACAGAGCAGAACAGAGCAGAACAGAGCAGAGCAGAGCAGAGCAGAGCAGAACAGAACAGAACAGAACAGTGCAGAGCAGAGCAGAGCAGAGCAGAACAGAGCAGAGCAGAGCAGAACAGAGCAGAACAGAGCAGAGCAGAGAAAAGCAGAGCAGAGTAGAACAGAGCAGAACAGAACAGAGCTGAGCAGAACAGAACAGAGCTGAGCAGAACAGAACAGAGCTGAGCAGAACAGAACAGAGCTGAGCAGAACAGTGCAGAGCAGAGCAGAGCAAAACAGAACAGAACAGTACAGAACAGAGCAGAACAGAGCTGAACAAAGCAGAACAGAGCAGAACAGAGCAGAACAGAGCAGAACAGAGCAGAACAGAGCAGAACAGAGCAGAGCAGAGCAGAGCAGAACAGAACAGAACAGAACAGAACAGAGCAGAACAGAACAGTGCAGAGCAGAACAGAGCAGAACAGAACAGAGCAGAGCAGAGCAGAGCAGAGCAGAACAGAACAGAACAGAACAGAACAGAACAGTGCAGAGCAGAGCAGAACAGAACAGAACAGTGCAGAAAAGAGCAGAGCAGAACAGAGCAGAACACAACAGAGCAGAGCAGAGCAGAAAAGAACAAAACAGAGCAGAACAGAACAGAACAGAACAGACCAGAGCAGAGCAGAGCAGAGCGTTACGGAGCAGAGCAGAGCAGAACAGAGCAGAGCAGCGCACAGCAGAGCAGAGCAAAGCAGTGCAGAACAGCGCAGAGCAGAACAGAGCAGAGCAGAGCAGAGCAGAACAGAGCGGAGCACAACAGAGCAGAGCAGAGCTGAGCAGAACAAAACAGAGCAGAGCAGAGCAGAGCAGAGCAGAGCAGAACAAAGCAGAACAGAGCAGAACAGAGCAGAACAGAGCAGAGCAGAGCAGAGCAGAGCAGAGCTGAACAGAGCTGAAAAGAGCTGAAAAGAGCTGAACAGAGCTGAACAGAGCTGAACAGAGCGGAACAGAGCGGAACAGAGCTGAACAGAGCGGAACAGAGCTGAGCAGAGCTGAGCAGAGCTGAACAGAGCTGAGCAGAAATGAACAGAGCAGAGCAGAACAGAACAGAGCAGAGCAGAACAGAACAGAGCAGAGCAGAACAGAATAGAGCAAACCAGAACAGAACAGAATAGAGCAGTGCAGAACAGAGCAGTGCAGAACAGAACAGAGCAGAGCAGAACAGAACAGAGCAGAGCAGAACAGAATAGAGCAAACCAGAACAGAACAGAATAGAGCAGTGCAGAACAGAGCAGTGCAGAACAGAGCAGAGCAGAGCAGAACAGTGCAGAGCAACACAGAGCAGAACAGAGCACAGCAGAACAGAACAGAACAGTGCAGAACAGAGCAGAGAAGAGCAGAGCAGAACAGAGCAGAACAGAGCAGAACAGAGCAGAACAGAGCAGAACAGAGCAGATCAGAGCAGAACAGAGCAGAACAGAGCAGAACAGAGCAGAACAGAGCAGAACAGAGCAGAACAGAGCAGAGCAGAACAGTGCAGAGCAGAACAGAGTGGAGCAGAACAGAGCAGAGCTGAGCAGAGCAGAGCAGAACAGAGCAGAACAGAGCAGAGCAGAACAGAGCAGAACAGAGCAGAACAGAGCAGAACAGAACAGAGTAGAACAGCACAGAGCCGAACAGAACAGAGCAGAGCAGAACAGAGCAGAGCACAGCAGAACAGAACAGTGCAGAGCACAGCAGAACAGAATAGAACAGTGCAGATCAGAGCAGAACAGAATAGAACAGTGCAGATCAGAGCAGAAAAGAACAGAGCAGAATAGAGCAGAGCAGAGCAGCGCAGAACAGAGCAGAACAGAGCAGAACAGAGCAGAACAGAGCAGAACAGAGCAGAACAGAGCAGAACAGATCAAAGCAGAGCAGAGCAGGGCAGAGCAGAACAGAACAGAACAGAACAGAACAGAGCAGAGCAGAGCAGAGCAGAACAGAGCAAAACAGAACACTGCAGAGCAGAACAGAGCAGAGCAAAGCTGAGCAGAACAAAACAGAGCAGAACAGAATAGAGCAGAACAGAACAGAGCAGAACAGAACAGAGCAGAACAGATCAGAGCAAAACAGTGCAAAGCAGAGCAGAACAGTGCAGAACAGAACAGAACAGAGCAGAGCAGAGCAGAACAGAGCAGAGCAGAGCAGAACAGAGCAGAGCAGAGTAGAGCAAACCAGAACAGAACAGAACAGAGCAGTGCAGAACAGAGCAGTGCAGAACAGAGCAGAGCAGAGCAGAACAGTGCAGAGCAGAACAGAGCAGAACAGAGCACAGCAGAACAGAACAGAACAGTGTAGAACAGAACAGTGCAGAACAGAGCAGAGAAGAGCAGAGCAGAACAGAGCAGAACAGAGCAGAGCAGAACAGTGCAGAGCAGAACAGTGCAGAGCAGAACAGAGCAGAACAGAACAGAGCAGAACAGAACAGAGCAGAGCAGAGCAGAGCAGAACAGAGCAGAATAGAGCAGAACAGAGCAGAACAGAACAGAGCAGAACAGAGCAGAGCTGAACAGAACAAAGCAGAGCAGAACAGAGCAGAGCAGAGCAGATAGGAACAGAACAGAACAGAACAGAGCAAAACAGAGCAGAGCAGAGCAGAACAGAACAGTGCAGAGCAGAGCAGAACAGAGCAGAGCAGAGCAGAACAGAGCAGAGCAGAACAGAGCAGAGCAGAGCAGAGCAGAGTAGAACAGAGCAGAACAGAACAGAGTTGAGCAGAAAAGAACAGAGCTGAGCAGAACAGAACAGAGCAGAGCCGAACAGAACAGAGCAGAGCAGAACAGAGTAGAGCAAACCAGAACAGAACAGAGCAGTGCAGAACAGAGCAGTGCAGAACAGAGCAGAGCAGAGCAGAACAGTGCAGAGCAACACAGAGCAGAACAGAGCACAGCAGAACATAGCAGAACAGAGCAGAGCAGAACAGTGCAGAGCAGAACAGAGCGGAGCAGAACAGAGCAGAGCTGAGCAGAGCAGAGCAGAGCAGAGCAGAAAAGAGCAGAACAGAGCAGAACAGAGCCGAACAGAACAGAGCAGAGCAGAACAGAGCAGAGCAGAGCAGAACAGCGCAGAACAGAACAGAACAGTGCAGAGCACAGCAGAACAGAACAGTGCAGAGGACAGCAGAACAGAATAGAACAGTGCAGAACAGAGCAGAAAAGAACAGAGCAGAACAGAGCAGAGCAGAGCAGCGCAGAACAGAGCAGAACAGAGCAGAACAGAGCAGAACAGAGCAGAACAGAGCAGAACAGAGCAGAACAGAGCAGAGCAGAGCAGAACAGAAGAGAACAGAGCAGAACAGAGCAGAGCAGAAAAGAGTAGAACAGAGCAGAGTAGAACAGAGCAGAACAGAGCACAACAGAGCAGAACAGAGCAGAACAGAACAGAGCTGAGCAGAACAGTGCAGAGCAGAGCAGAGCAGAGCAGAGCAGAAAAGTGCAGAGCAGAACAGCGCAGAGCAGAACAGCGCAGAGCAGAACAGCGCAGAGCAGAACAGCGCAGAGCAGAACAGCGCAGAGCAGAACAGCGCAGAGCAGAACAGCGCAGAGCAGAACAGCGCAGAGCAGAACAGCGCAGAGCAGAACAGCGCAGAGCAGAGCAGAGCTCAACAGAGCTGAACAGAGCTGAACAGAGCAGAACAGAGCTGAACAGAGCTGAACAGAGCTGAACAGAGCTGAACAGAGCTGAACAGAGCTGAACAGAGCTGAACAGAGCTGAACAGAGCTGAACAGAGCTGAACAGAGCAGAACAGAGCAGAACAGAGCTGAACAGAGCTGAACAGAGCAGAACAGAGCAGAACAGAGCAGAACAGAGCAGAACAGAGCAGAGCAGAACAGAGCAGAACAGAGTAGAACAGAGTAGAACAGAGGACAACAGAGCACAACAGAGAACAACAGAGCACAACAGAGCACAACAGAGCACAACAGAGCACAACAGAGCACAACAGAGCACAACAGAGCACAACAGAGCACAACAGAGCAGGACAGAGCAGAACAGAACAGAGCTGAGCAGAACAATGCAGAGCAGAGCAGAGCAGAGCAGAACAGCGCAGAGCAGAGCAGAACAGAGCAGAACAGAGCAGAACAGAGCAGAACAGAGCAGAGCAGAACAGAGTAGAACAGAGCAGAGTAGAACAGAGCAGAACAGAGCACAACAGAGCAGAACAGAGCACAACAGAGCAGAACAGAACAGAGCTGAGCAGAACAATGCAGAGCAGAGCAGAACAGAGCAGAGCAGAGCAGAACAGAGCAGAACAGAGCACAACAGAGCACAACAGAGCACAACAGAGCACAACAGAGCACAACAGAACAGAACAGAACAGAGCTGAGCAGAACAGTGCAGAGCAGAGCAGAGCAGAGCAGAAAAGTGCAGAGCAGAAAAGCGCAGAGCAGAACAGCGCAGAGCAGAACAGCGCAGAGCAGAACAGCGCAGAGCAGAACAGCGCAGAGCAGAACAGCGCAGAGCAGAACAGCGCAGAGCAGAACAGCGCAGAGCAGAACAGCGCAGAGCAGAACAGCGCAGAGCAGAACAGCGCAGAGAAGAACAGCGCAGAGCAGAACAGCACAGAGCAGAACAGCGCAGAGCAGAACAGCGCAGAGCAGAGCAGAGCTCAACAGAGCTGAACAGAGCTGAACAGACCAGAACAGAGCTGAACAGAGCTGAACAGAGCTGAACAGAGCTGAACAGAGCTGAACAGAGCTGAACAGAGCTGAACAGAGCTGAACAGAGCAGAACAGAGCAGAACAGAGCAGAACAGAGCTGAACAGAGCTGAACAGAGCTGAACAGAGCTGAACAGAGCTGAACAGAGCAGAACAGAGCAGAACAGAGCAGAGCAGAAGAGAGTAGAACAGAACAGAACAGAGCAGAGCAGAGCAGAACAGAGCAGAGCAGAACAGAGCAGAGCAGAGCAAAACAGAGTAGAGCAAACCAGAACAGAACAGAACAGAGCAGTGCAGAACAGAGCAGTGCAGAACAGAGCAGAGCAGAGCAGAACAGTGCAGAGCAGAACAGAGCAGAACAGAGCACAGCAGAACAGAACAGAACAGTGCAGAACAGAGCAGAGAAGAACAGAGCAGAGAAGAACAGAGCAGAACAGAGCAGAACAGAGCAGATCAGAGCAGAACAGAGCAGATCAGAGCAGAACAGAGCAGAACAGAGCAGAACAGAGCAGAACAGAGCAGAACAGAGCAGAACAGAGCAGAGCAGAACAGTGCAGAGCAGAACAGAGCGGAGCAGCACAGAGCAGAGCTGAGCAGAGCAGAGCAGAACAGAGCAGAACAGAGCACAACAGAGCACAACAGAGCACAACAGAACAGAACAGAACAGAGCTGAGCAGAACAGTGCAGAGCAGAGCAGAGCAGAGCAGAAAAGTGCAGAGCAGAAAAGCGCAGAGCAGAACAGCGCAGAGCAGAACAGCGCAGAGCAGAACAGCGCAGAGCAGAACAGCGCAGAGCAGAACAGCGCAGAGCAGAACAGCGCAGAGCAGAACAGCGCAGAGCAGAACAGCGCAGAGAAGAACAGCGCAGAGCAGAACAGCGCAGAGAAGAACAGCGCAGAGCAGAACAGCGCAGAGCAGAGCAGAGCTCAACAGAGCTGAACAGAGCTGAACAGACCAGAACAGAGCTGAACAGAGCTGAACAGAGCTGAACAGAGCTGAACAGAGCTGAACAGAGCTGAACAGAGCTGAACAGAGCTGAACAGAGCTGAACAGAGCAGAACAGAGCAGAACAGAGCTGAACAGAGCTGAACAGAGCTGAACAGAGCTGAACAGAGCAGAACAGAGCAGAACAGAGCAGAGCAGAAGAGAGTAGAACAGAACAGAACAGAGCAGAGCAGAGCAGAACAGAGCAGAGCAGAACAGAGCAGAGCAGAGCAGAACAGAGTAGAGCAAACCAGAACAGAACAGAACAGAGCAGTGCAGAACAGAGCAGTGCAGAACAGAGCAGTGCAGAACAGAGCAGAGCAGAGCAGAACAGTGCAGAGCAGAACAGAGCAGAACAGAGCACAGCAGAACAGAACAGAACAGTGCAGAACAGAGCAGAGAAGAACAGAGCAGAGAAGAACAGAGCAGAACAGAGCAGAACAGAGCAGATCAGAGCAGAACAGAGCAGATCAGAGCAGAACAGAGCAGAACAGAGCAGAACAGAGCAGAACAGAGCAGAACAGAGCAGAACAGAGCAGAACAGAGCAGAACAGAGCAGAGCAGAACAGTGCAGAGCAGAACAGAGCGGAGCAGCACAGAGCAGAGCTGAGCAGAGCAGAGCAGAACAGAGCAGAGCAGAACAGAGCAGAACAGAGCAGAACAGAGCAGAACAGAGCAGAACAGAGCAGAACAGAGCAGAAGAGAACAGAGCAGAACAGAGCAGAACAGAGCAGAACAGAGCAGAACAGAGCAGAACAGAGCAGAACAGAACAGAGTAGAACAGCACAGAGCTGAACAGAACAGAGCAGAGCAGAAAAGAGCAGAGCAGAGCAGAACAGCGCAGAGCAGAGCAGAGCAGAGCAGAACAGAACAGTGCAGAGCACAGCAGAACAGAACAGTGCAGAGCACAGCAGAACAGAATAGAACAGTGCAGAACAGAGCAGAAAAGAACAGAGCAGAACAGAGCAGAGCAGAGCAGCGCAGAACAGAGCAGAACAGAGCAGAACAGAGCAGAACAGAGCAGAACAGAGCAGAGCAGAGCAGAACAGAGCAGAACAGAGCAGAGCAGAATAGAGCAGAATAGAGCAGAACAGAGCAGAGCAGAACAGAGTAGAACAGAGCTGAGTAGAACAGAGCACAACAGAGCACAACAGAGCAGAACAGAGCACAACAGAGCAGAACAGAACAGAGCTGAGCAGAACAGTGCAGAGCAGAGCAGAAAAGCGCAGAGCAGAAAAGCGCAGAGCAGAACAGCGCAGAGCAGAACAGCGCAGAGCAGAACAGCGCAGAGCAGAACAGCGCAGAGCAGAACAGCGCAGAGCAGAACAGCGCAGAGCAGAACAGCGCAGAGCAGAACAGCGCAGAGCAGAACAGCGCAGAGCAGAACAGCGCAGAGCAGAACAGCGCAGAGAAGAACAGCGCAGAGCAGAACAGCGCAGAGCAGAACAGCGCAGAGCAGAACAGCGTAGAGCAGAACAGCGCAGAGCAGAACAGCGCAGAGCAGAACAGCGCAGAGCAGAGCAGAGCTCAGCAGAGCTCAACAGAGCTGAACAGAGCTGAACAGAGCTGAACAGAGCTGAACAGAGCTGAACAGAGCTGAACAGAGCTGAATAGAGCTGAACAGAGCTGAACAGAGCAGAACAGAACAGAAAAGAGCAGAACAGAGCAGAACAGAGCAGAACAGAGCAGAGCAGAGCAGAACAGTGCAGAGCAGAGCAGAGCAGAGCAAAACAGAACAGAACAGTGCAGAGCAGAGCAGAACAGAGCAGAACAAAGCAGAACAGAGCAGAACAGAGCAGAACAGAGCAGAACAGAGCAGAACAGAGCAGAGCAGAGCAGAGAAGAACAGAACAGAACAGTGCAGAGCAGAGCAGAACAGAACAGAGCAGAACAGAACAGAGCAGAGCAGACCAGAAAAGAACAAAACAGAGCAGAACAGAAAGAACAGAACAGCACAGAGCAGAGCAGAGCAGAGCATTACGGAGCAGAGCAGAGGAGAACAGAGCAGAGCAGCGCAGCGCACAGCAGAGCAGAGCAGTGCAGAACAGCGCAGAGCAGAACAGTGCAGAGCAGAGCAGAGCAGACCAGAACAAAGCAGAACAGAGCAGAACAGAGCAGAGCAGAGCAGAACAGAGCGGAGCGGAGCAGAACAGAGCAGAGCAGAGCAGAGCTGAGAAGAACTGAACAGAGCTGAACAGAGCTGAACAGAGCTGAACAGAGCTGAACAGAGCTGAACAGAGCTGAACAGATCAGAGCAAAACAGTGCAAAGCAGAGCAGAACAGTGCAGAACAGAACAGAACAGAGCAGAGCAGAGCAGAACAGAGCAGAGCAGAACAGAGCAGAGCAGAGTAGAGCAAACCAGAACAGAACAGAGCAGTGCAGAACAGAGCAGTGCAGAACAGAGCAGTGCAGAACAGAGCAGTGCAGAACAGAGCAGTGCAGAACAGAGCAGAGCAGAGCAGAGCAGAACAGAACAGTGCAGAGCACAGCAGAACAGAACAGTGCAGAGCACAGCAGAACAGAATAGAACAGTGCAGAACAGAGCAGAAAAGAACAGAGCAGAGCAGAGCAGAGCAGCGCAGAACAGAGCAGAACAGAGCAGAACAGAGCAGAAGAGAGCAGAGCAGAACAGAGCAGAATAGAGCAGAACAGAGTAGAACAGAGCTGAGTAGAACAGAGCACAACAGAGCACAACAGAGCAGAACAGAGCACAACAGAGCAGAACAGAACAGAGCTGAGCAGAACAGTGCAGAGCAGAGCAGAGCAGAGCAGAAAAGCGCAGAGCAGAACAGCGCAAAGCAGAACAGCGCAGAGCAGAACAGCGCAGAGCAGAACAGCGCAGAGCAGAACAGCGCAGAGCAGAACAGCGCAGAGCAGAACAGCGCAGAGAAGAACAGCGCAGAGAAGAACAGCGCAGAGAAGAACAGCGCAGAGCAGAACAGCGCAGAGCAGAACAGCGTAGAGCAGAACAGCGCAGAGCAGAACAGCGCAGAGCAGAGCAGAGCTGAACAGAGCTGAACAGAGCTGAACAGAGCTGAACAGAGCTGAACAGAGCTGAACAGAGCTGAACAGAGCTGAACAGAGCTGAACAGAGCTGAACAGAGCTGAACAGAGCAGAACAGAGCAGAACAGAACAGAACAGAGCAGAACAGAGCAGAGCAAACCAGAACAGAACAGAGCAGTGCAGAACAGAGCAGTGCAGAACAGAGCAGTGCAGAACAGAGCAGTGCAGAACAGAGCAGTGCAGAACAGAGCAGAGCAGAGCAGAGCAGAACAGAACAGTGCAGAGCACAGCAGAACAGAACAGTGCAGAGCACAGCAGAACAGAATAGAACAGTGCAGAACAGAGCAGAAAAGAACAGAGCAGAGCAGAGCAGAGCAGCGCAGAACAGAGCAGAACAGAGCAGAACAGAGCAGAAGAGAGCAGAGCAGAACAGAGCAGAATAGAGCAGAACAGAGTAGAACAGAGTAGAACAGAGCTGAGTAGAACAGAGCACAACAGAGCACAACAGAGCAGAACAGAGCACAACAGAGCAGAACAGAACAGAGCTGAGCAGAACAGTGCAGAGCAGAGCAGAGCAGAGCAGAAAAGCGCAGAGCAGAACAGCGCAGAGCAGAACAGCGCAGAGCAGAACAGCGCAGAGCAGAACAGCGCAGAGCAGAACAGCGCAGAGCAGAACAGCGCAGAGCAGAACAGCGCAGAGAAGAACAGCGCAGAGAAGAACAGCGCAGAGCAGAACAGCGCAGAGCAGAACAGCGTAGAGCAGAACAGCGCAGAGCAGAACAGCGCAGAGCAGAGCAGAGCTGAACAGAGCTGAACAGAGCTGAACAGAGCTGAACAGAGCTGAACAGAGCTGAACAGAGCTGAACAGAGCTGAACAGAGCTGAACAGAGCTGAACAGAGCAGAACAGAGCAGAACAGAGCAGAACAGAACAGAACAGAGCAGAACAGAGCAGAACAGAGCAGAACAGAGCAGAGCAGAGCAGAACAGAGCAGAGTAGAACAGAGCAGAGTAGAACAGAGCAGAATAGAACAGAGCAGAACAGAACAGAGCTGAGCAGAACAGTGCAGAGCAGAGCAGAGCAGAGCAAAACAGAACAGAACAGTGCAGAACAGAGCAGAACAGAGCAGAACAGAGCAGAACAGAGCAGAACAGAGCAGAACAGAGCAGAGCAGAGCAGAGAAGAACAGAACAGAACAGTGCAGAGCAGAGCAGAACAGAACAGAGCAGAACAGAACAGAGCAGAGCAGACCAGAAAAGAACAAAACAGAGCAGAACAGAAAGACCAGAACAGCACAGAGCAGAGCAGAGCAGAGCATTACGGAGCAGAGCAGAGGAGAACAGAGCAGAGCAGCGCAGCGCACAGCAGAGCAGAGCAGTGCAGAACAGCGCAGAGCAGAACAGTGCAGAGCAGAGCAGAGCAGAGCAGAACAAAGCGGAGCGGAGCAGAACAGAGCAGAGCAGAGCAGAGCTGAGAAGAACTGAACAGAACTGAACAGAGCTGAACAGAGATGAACAGAGCTGAACAGAGCTGAACAGAACACTGCAGAGCAGAACAGAGCAGAGCAAAGCTGAGCAGAACAAAACAGAGCAGAACAGAACAGAGCAGAACAGAACAGAGCAGAACAGAACAGAACAGAGCAGAACAGAACAGAGCAGAACAGATCAGAGCAAAACAGTGCAAAGCAGAGCAGAACAGTGCAGAACAGAACAGAACAGAGCAGAGCAGAGCAGAACAGAGCAGAGCAGAACAGAGCAGAGCAGAGTAGAGCAAACCAGAACAGAACAGAGCAGTGCAGAACAGAGCAGTGCAGAACAGAGCAGTGCAGAACAGAGCAGTGCAGAACAGAGCAGTGCAGAACAGAGCAGAACAGTGCAGAAGAACAGAGCAGAACAGAGCACAGCAGAACAGAACAGAACAGTGCAGAACAGAGCAGAGCAGAGCAGAACAAAGCAGAGCAGAGCAGAACAGAGCAGAGCAGAACAGAGCGGAGCAGAACAGAGCAGAGCAGAGCAGAGCTGAGCAGAACTGAACAGAGCAGAGCAGAGCTGAACAGAGCTGAACAAAGCAGAGCAGAACACTGCAGAGCAGAACAGAGCAGAGAAGAACAGAACAGAGCAGAGCAGAGCAGAACAGAACAGAGCGGAGCAGAACAGAGCAGAGCAGAGTAGAGCAAACCAGAACAGAACAGAACAGAGCAGTGCAGAACAGAGCAGTGCAGAACAGAGCAGTGCAGAACAGAGCAGAGCAGAGCAGAACAGTGCAGAGCAGAGCAGAGCAGAGCAGAACAGTGCAGAGCAGAGCAGAGCACAGCAGAACAGAACAGAACAGTGCAGAACAGAACAGTGCAGAGAACAGCAGAGCAGAACAGAGCAGAACAGAGCAGAACAGAGCAGAACAGAGCAGAAAAAAGCAGAACACAGCAGAACACAGCAGAACACAGCAGAACAGAGCAGAACAGAGCAGAACAGAGCAGAACAGAGCAGAACAGAGCAGAACAGAGCAGAACAGAGCAGAGCAGAACAGAACAAAGCAGAGCAGAACAGAGCAGAGCAGAGCAGAGCAGATAGGAACAGAACAGAACAGAACAGAACAGAACAGAACAGAACAGAACAGAGCAGAGCAGAACAGAACAGAACAGAACAGAGCAGAGCAGAGCAGAGCAGAACAGAACAGAACAGAACAGAACAGAACAGAGCAGAGCAGAGCAGAGCAGAACAGAACAGAACAGAACAGAACAGAACAGAACAGAACAGAACAGAGCAGAGCAGAACAGAACAGTGCAGAGCAGAACAGAACAGTGCAGAGCAGAGCAGAACAGAGCAGAACAGAGCAGAGCAGAACAGAGCCGAACAGAGCAGAGCAGAACAGAACAGAACAGAGCAGAGCAGAGCAGAACAGCGCAGAGCAGAGCAGAGCAGAACAAAACAGAACAGTGCAGAGCACAGCAGAACAGAACAGTGCAGAGCACAGCAGAACAGAATAGAACAGTGCAGAACAGAGCAGAGCAGAACAGAGCAGAGCAGAGCGAAACAAAACAGTGCAGAGCAGAACAGAACAGAGCAGAGCAGAGCAGAGCAGAGCATTACGGAGCAGAGCAGAGCAGAACAGAGCAGAGCAGCGCACAGCAGAGCAGAGCAGTGCAGAACAGCGCAGAGCAGAACAGTGCAGAGCAGAGCAGAGCAGAGCAGAACAGAGCAGAGCAGAACAGAGCAGAACAGAGCAGAGCAGAGCAGAGCAGAACAGAGCGGAGCAGAACAAAACAGAGCAGAGCAGAGCAGAGCAGAACAGAACAGAACAGAGCAGAACAGAGCTGAACAGAGCTGAACAGAGCTGAACAGAGCTGAACAGAGCAGAACAGAACAGAGCAGAGCAGAACAGAACAGAGCAGAGCAGAACAGAACAGAGCAGAGCAGAACAGAACAGAGCAGAGCAGAACAGAGCAGAACAGAGCAGAACAGAGCAGAGCAGAGCAGAGCTGAACAGAGCTGAACAGAGCTGAACAGAGCTGAGCAGAGCTGAACAGAGCTGAACAGAGCTGAACAGAGCAGAGCAGAACAGAGCAGAGCAGAGATGAGCAGAGTAGAGCAAACCAGAACAGAACAGAACAGAGCAGTGCAGAACAGAGCAGAGCAGAGCAGAACAGTGCAGAGCAGAACAGAGCACAGCAGAACAGAGCACAGCAGAACAGTGCAGAACAGAACATTGCAGAACAGAGCAGAGAAGAGCAGAGCAGAACAGAGCAGAACAGAGCATAACAGAGCATAACAGAGCATAACAGAGCATAACAAAGCATAACATAGCAGAACATAGCAGAACATAGCAGAACAGAGCAGAACAGAGCAGAACAGAGCAGAACAGAGCAGAACAGAGCAGAACAGAGCAGAACAGAGCAGAACAGAGCAGAACAGAGCAGAACAGAGCAGAGCAGAACAGTGCAGAGCAGATCAGAGCAGAACAGAGCAGAACAGAGCAGAACAGAGCAGAACAGTGCAGAACAGAGCAGAACAGAGCAGAACAGAGCAGAACAGAGCAGAACAGAGCAGAGCAGAGTAGAACAAAGTAGAACAGAACAGAGTAGAACAGAGCAGAACAGAGCAGAACAGAGCAGAACAGAGCAGAACAGAGCAGAACAGAGCAGAACAGAGCAGAACAGAGCAGAACAGAGCAGAACAGAGCAGAACAGAGCAGAGCAGAACAGAACAAAGCAGAGCAGAACAGAGCAGAGCAGAGCAGAGCAGATAGGAACAGAACAGAACAGAACAGAACAGAACAGAACAGAACAGAGCAGAGCAGAACAGAACAGAACAGAGCAGAGCAGAGCAGAGCAGAACAGAACAGAACAGAACAGAGCAGAGCAGAACAGAACAGTGCAGAGCAGAACAGAACAGAACAGAGCAGAGCAGAACAGTGCAGAACAGAGCAGAGCAGAACAGAGCAGAGCAGAGCGAAACAACACAGTGCAGAGCAGAACAGAACAGAGCAGAGCAGAGCAGAGCAGAGCATTACGGAGCAGAGCAGAGCAGAACAGAGCAGAGCAGCGCACAGCAGAGCAGAGCAGAGCAGTGCAGAACAGCGCAGAGCAGAACAGTGCAGAGCAGAGCAGAGCAGAGCAGAACAGAGCAGAGCAGAACAGAGCAGAACAGAGCAGAGCAGAGCAGAACAGAGCGGAGCAGAACAGAGCAGAACAAAACAGAGCAGAGCAGAGCAGAGCAGAACAGAACAGAACAGAGCAGAACAGAGCAGAACAGAGCAGAACAGAGCTGAACAGAGCTGAACAGAGCTGAACAGAGCAGAACAGAACAGAGCAGAGCAGAACAGAACAGAGCAGAGCAGAACAGAACAGAGCAGAGCAGAACAGAACAGAGCAGAGCAGAACAGAGCAGAACAGAGCAGAACAGAGCAGAACAGAGCAGAACAGAGCAGAGCAGAGCTGAACAGAGCTGAACAGAGCTGAACAGAGCTGAACAGAGCTGAACAGAGCTGAACAGAGCTGAACAGAGCTGAACAGAGCTGAACAGAGCTGAACAGAGCAGAGCAGAACAGAGCAGAGCAGAGATGAGCAGAGTAGAGCAAACCAGAACAGAACAGAACAGAGCAGTGCAGAACAGAGCAGAGCAGAGCAGAACAGTGCAGAGCAGAACAGAGCACAGCAGAACAGAGCACAGCAGAACAGTGCAGAACAGAACATTGCAGAACAGAGCAGAGAAGAGCAGAGCAGAACAGAGCAGAACAGAGCATAACAGAGCATAACAGAGCATAACAGAGCATAACAAAGCATAACAAAGCATAACATAGCAGAACATAGCAGAACAGAGCAGAACAGAGCAGAACAGAGCAGAACAGAGCAGAACAGAGCAGAACAGAGCAGAACAGAGCAGAACAGAGCAGAACAGAGCAGAACAGAGCAGAACAGAGCAGAGCAGAACAGTGCAGAGCAGATCAGAGCAGAACAGAGCAGAACAGAGCAGAACAGAGCAGAACAGTGCAGAACAGAGCAGAACAGAGCAGAACAGAGCAGAACAGAGCAGAGCAGAGTAGAACAAAGTAGAACAGAGCAGAACAGAGCAGAACAGAGCAGAACAGAGCAGAACAGAGCAGAACAGAGCAGAACAGAGCAGAACAGAGCAGAACAGAGCAGAACAGAGCAGAGCAGAACAGAACAAAGCAGAGCAGAACAGAGCAGAGCAGAGCAGAGCAGAGCAGATAGGAACAGAACAGAACAGAACAGAACAGAACAGAACAGAACAGAACAGAGCAGAGCAGAACAGAACAGAACAGAACAGAGCAGAGCAGAGCAGAGCAGAACAGAACAGAACAGAACAGAGCAGAGCAGAGCAGAGCAGAACAGAACAGAACAGAACAGAGCAGAGCAGAACAGAACAGTGCAGAGCAGAACAGAGCAGAGCAGAACAGAGCAGAGCAGAACAGAGCCGAACAGAGCAGAGCAGAGCAGAACAGAACAGAGCAGAGCAGAGCAGAACAGCGCAGAGCAGAGCAGAGCAGAACAAAACAGAACAGTGCAGAGCACAGCAGAACAGAACAGTGCAGAGCACAGCAGAACAGAATAGAACAGTGCAGAACAGAGCAGAGCAGAACAGAGCAGAGCAGAGCGAAACAAAACAGTGCAGAGCAGAACAGAACAGAGCAGAGCAGAGCAGAGCAGAGCATTACGGAGCAGAGCAGAGCAGAACAGAGCAGAGCAGCGCACAGCAGAGCAGAGCAGAGCAGTGCAGAACAGCGCAGAGCAGAACAGTGCAGAGCAGAGCAGAGCAGAGCAGAACAGAGCAGAGCAGAACAGAGCAGAACAGAGCAGAGCAGAGCAGAGCAGAGCAGAGCAGAACAGAGCGGAGCAGAACAGAGCAGAACAAAACAGAGCAGAGCAGAGCAGAGCAGAACAGAACAGAACAGAGCAGAACAGAGCAGAACAGAGCAGAACAGAGCTGAACAGAGCTGAACAGAGCTGAACAGAGCAGAACAGAACAGAGCAGAGCAGAACAGAACAGAGCAGAGCAGAACAGAACAGAGCAGAGCAGAACAGAACAGAGCAGAGCAGAACAGAACAGAGCAGAGCAGAACAGAGCAGAGTAGAGCAAACCAGAACAGAACAGAACAGAGCAGTGCAGAACAGAGCAGTGCAGAACAGAGCAGTGCAGAACAGAGCAGTGCAGAACAGAGCAGTGCAGAACAGAGCAGTGCAGAACAGAGCAGTGCAGAACAGAGCAGTGCAGAACAGAGCAGTGCAGAACAGAGCAGTGCAGAACAGAGCAGTGCAGAACAGAGCAGTGCAGAACAGAGCAGTGCAGAACAGAGCAGAGCAGAGCAGAGCAGAACAGAACAGAACAGAACAGAGCAGAGCAGAACAGAACAGTGCAGAGCAGAACAGAACAGAACAGAGCAGAGCAGAACAGAGCAGAACAGAGCAGAGCAGAACAGAGCCGAACAGAGCAGAACAGAACAGAACAGAGCAGAGCAGAGCAGAACAGCGCAGAGCAGAGCAGAGCAGAACAAAACAGAACAGTGCAGAGCACAGCAGAACAGAACAGTGCAGAGCACAGCAGAACAGAATAGAACAGTGCAGAACAGAGCAGAGCAGAACAGAGCAGAGCAGAGCGAAACAAAACAGTGCAGAGCAGAACAGAACGGAGCAGAGCAGAGCAGAGCATTACGGAGCAGAGCAGAACAGAGCAGTGCAGCGCACAACAGAGCAGAGCAGAGCAGTGCAGAACAGCGCAGAGCAGAACAGTGCAGAGCAGAGCAGAGCAGAGCAGAGCAGAACAGAGCAGAGCAGAACAGAGCAGAACAGAGCAGAGCAGAGCAGAGCAGAACAGAGCGGAGCAGAACAGAGCAGAACAAAACAGAGCAGAGCAGAGCAGAGCAGAGCAGAGCAGAACAGAACAGAACAGAGCAGAACAGAGCAGAACAGAGCAGAACAGAGCTGAACAGAGCTGAACAGAGCAGAACAGAACAGAGCAGAGCAGAACAGAACAGAGCAGAGCAGAACAGAACAGAGCAGAGCAGAACAGAACAGAGCAGAGCAGAACAGAGCAGAGTAGAGCAAACCAGAACAGAACAGAACAGAGCAGTGCAGAACAGAGCAGTGCAGAACAGAGCAGTGCAGAACAGAGCAGTGCAGAACAGAGCAGTGCAGAACAGAGCAGTGCAGAACAGAGCAGTGCAGAACAGAGCAGTGCAGAACAGAGCAGTGCAGAACAGAGCAGTGCAGAACAGAGCAGAGCAGAGCAGAGCAGTGCAGAGCAGAACAGAGCAGAACAGAGCACAGCAGAACAGAACAGTGCAGAACAAAACAGTGCAGAACAGAGCAAAGAAGAGCAGAGCAGAACAGAGCAGAACAGAGCAGAACAGAGCAGAACAGAGCAGAACAGAGCAGAACAGAGCAGAACAGAGCAGAGCTGAGCAGAGCAGAGCAGAACAGAGCAGAACAGAGCAGAACAGAGCAGAACAGAGCAGAACAGAGCAGAGCAGAACAGAGCAGAGCAGAACAGAACAGAGCAGAACAGAACAGAGCAGAACAGCACAGAGCCGAACAGCACAGAGCCGAACAGAACAGAGCAGAGCAGAACAGAGCAGAGCAGAGCAGAACAGAACAGTGCAGAGCACAGCAGAACAGAATAGAACAGTGCAGAACAGAGCAGAACAGAACAGAGCAGAGCAGAGCAGAACAAAACAGTGCAGAGCAGAACAGAATAGAACAGAACAGAGCAGAGCAGAGCAGAAAAGAACAAAACAGAGCAGAACAGAACAGAACAGAGCAGAGCAGAACAGAGCAGAGCAGAACAGAGCAGAGCAGAACAGAGCAGTGAGGAACAGAGCAGTGAGGAACAGAGCAGAGCAGAACAGAGTAGAGCAGAACAGAGCAGAGCATGGTAAAACAGAACAGAGCAGAACAGAACAGTGCAGAACAGAACAGAACAGTGCAGAGCAGAGCAGAACAGAACAAAGCAGAGCAGAACAGAGCAGAGCAGAGCAGATAGGAACAGAACAGAAGAGAACAGAGCAGAACAGAGCAGAACAGAGCAGAACAGAGCAGAACAGAGCAGAACAGAACAGAGCAGAACAGAGCAGAACAGAACAGAGCAGAACAGAACAGAGCAGAACAGAGCAGAACAGAGCAGAGCAGAACAGAGCAGAACAGAGCAGAACAGAGCAGAACAGAGCAGAACAGAGCAGAGTAGAACAGAGCAGAACAGAGCCGAACATTGCAGAGCAGAAAAAGCAGAACAGAACAGAGCTGAGCAGAACAGTGCAGAGCAGAGCAGAGCAGAGCAGAGCAAAGCAGAACAGCGCAGAGCAGAACAGCGCAGAGCAGAACAGCGCAGAGCAGAACAGCGCAGAGCAGAACAGCACAGAGCAGAACAGCACAGAGCAGAACATCACAGAGCAGAACAGCGCAGAGCAGAACAGCGCAGAGCAGAACAGCACAGAGCAGAACAAAACAGAGCAGAGCAGAGCAGAACAGAGCTCAACAGAGCTGAACACAACTAAACAGAGCTGAACAGAGCAGAACAGAGCAGAACAGAGCAGAACAGAGCTGAACAGAGCTGAACAGAGCTGAACAGAGCTGAACAGAGCTGAACAGAGCTGAACAGAGCTGAACAGAGCTGAACAGAGCTGAACAGAGCTGAACAGAGCTGAACAGAGCTGAACAGAGCTGAACAGAGCTGAACAGAGCTGAACAGATCAGAACAGATCAGAACAGAACTGAACAGAGCTGAACAGAGCTGAGCAGAGCAGAACAGAGCAGAACAGAACAGAGCAGAACAGAGCAGAACAGAGCAGAACAGAGGAGAACAGAGCAGAGCAGAACAGTGCAGAGCAGAACAGAGCAGAGCAGAGCTGAGCAGAACAAAACAGAGCAGAACAGAACAGAGCAGAACAGAACAGAGCAGAACAGAACAGAGCAGAACAGAACAGAGCAGAACAGAACAGAACAGAGCAGAACAGAACAGAGCAGAACAGATCAGAGCAAAACAGTGCAAAGCAGAGCAGAACAGTGCAGAACAGAACAGAACAGAGCAGAGCAGAGCAGAACAGAGCAGAGCAGAACAGAGCAGAGCAGAGTAGAGCAAACCAGAACAGAACAGAGCAGTGCAGAACAGAGCAGTGCAGAACAGAGCAGTGCAGAACAGAGCAGTGCAGAACAGAGCAGTGCAGAACAGAGCAGTGCAGAACAGAGCAGAGCAGAGCAGAACAGTGCAGAAGAACAGAGCAGAACAGAGCACAGCAGAACAGAACAGAACAGTGCAGAACAGAGCAGAGCAGAGCAGAACAAAGCAGAGCAGAACAGAGCAGAGCAGAACAGAGCGGAGCAGAACAGAGCAGAGCAGAGCAGAGCTGAGCAGAACTGAACAGAGCAGAGCAGAGCTGAACAGAGCTGAACAGAGCAGAGCAGAACACTGCAGAGCAGAACAGAGCAGAGCAGAACAGAACAGAGCAGAGCAGAGCAGAACAGAACAGAGCGGAGCAGAACAGAGCAGAGCAGAGCAGAACAGAGCAGAGCAGAGTAGAGCAAACCAGAACAGAACAGAGCAGTGCAGAACAGAGCAGTGCAGAACAGAGCAGAGCAGAGCAGAACAGTGCAGAGCAGAGCAGAGCAGAGCAGAACAGTGCAGAGCAGAGCAGAGCACAGCAGAACAGAACAGAACAGAACAGTGCAGAGAACAGCAGAGCAGAACAGAGCAGAACAGAGCAGAACAGAGCAGAACAGAGCAGAAAAAAGCAGAACACAGCAGAACACAGCAGAACACAGCAGAGCAAGAACAGTGCAGAGCAGAACAGTGCAGAGCAGAACAGTGCAGAGCAGAACAGTGCAGAGCAGAACAGAGCAGAGCAGAACAGAGCAGAGCAGAGCAGAGCAGAGCAGAGCAGAGCAAAACAGTGCAGAACAGAGCAGAACAGAGCAGAACAGAGCAGAGCAGAGCAGAACAGAGCAGAACAGAACAGAGCAGAACAGCACAGAGCCGAGCAGAACAGAGCAGAGCAGAACAGAGCAGAGCAGAACAGAGCAGAGCAGAGCAGAGCAGAGCAGAGCAGAGCAGAGCAGAGCAGCGCAGAGCAGAGCAGAGCAGAACAGAAGAGAACAGAACAGAACAGTGCAGAGCACAGCAGAACAGAACAGAACAGTGCAGAGCACAGCAGAACAGAATAGAACAGTGCAGAACAGAGCAGAACAGAACAGAGCAGAACAGAGCAGAGCAGAGCAGAACAGAGCAGAGCAGAACAGAGCAGAGAAGAACAGAGCAGAGAAGAACAGAGCAGAGCAGAACAGAACAAAGCAGTGCAGAACAGAGCAGAGCAGAGCAGAGCAGATAGGAACAGAACAGAACAGAACGGAACAGAACAGAGCAGAGCAGAGCAGAGCAGAACAGTGCAGAGCAGAGCAGAACAGAGCAGAACAGAGCAGAACAGAGCAGAACAGAGCAGAACAGAGCAGAACAGAGCAGAACAGAGCAGAACAGAGCAGAGCAGAGCAGAGTAGAACAGAGCAGATAAGAACAGAGCTGAGCAGAACAGAACAGAACAGAGCTGAGCAGAACAGAACAGAGCAGAGAAGAGCAAAACAGAACAGAACAGTGCAGAACAGAGCAGAACAGAGCAGAACAGAGCAGAACAGAGCAGAACAGAGCAGAACAGAGCAGAACAGAGCAGAACAGAGCAGAACAGAGCAGAACAGAGCAGAACAGAGAAGAACAGAGAAGAACAGAGCAGAACAGAGCAGAACAGAGCAGAACAGAAGAGAGCAGAGCAGAGCAGAAAAGAAGAGAGCAGAGCAGAGCAGAAAAGAACAGAACAGAGCAGAGCAGAGCAGAGCATTACGGAGCAGAGCAGAACAGAGCAGAGCAGCGCACAGCAGAGCAGAGCAAAGCAGTGCAGAACAGCGCAGAGCAGAACAATGCAGAGCAGAGCAGAGCAGAGCAGAACAGAGCAGAGCAGAGCAGAGCAGAGCAGAGCAGAGCAGAGCAAACCAGAACAGAACAGAACAGAACAGAGCAGAACAGAACAGAGCAGAACAGCACAGAGCCGAACAACACCGAGCCGAACAGCACAGAGCCGAACAGTACAGAGCAGAGCAGAACAGAGCAGAGCAGAACAGAGCAGAGCAGAACAGAGCAGAGCAGAACAGCGCAGAGCAGAGCAGAACAGAACAGAACAGTGCAGAGCACAGAACAGAACAGTGCAGAGCACAGCAGAACAGAATAGAACAGTGCAGAACAGAGCAGAACAGAACAGAGCAGAACAGAGCAGAGCAGAACAAAACAGTGCAGAGCAGAACAGAATAGAACAGAACAGAGCAGAGCAGAGCAGAAAAGAACAAAACAGAGCAGAACAGAACAGAACAGAACAGAACAGAGCAGAGCAGAGCAGAACAGAGCAGAGCAGAACAGAGCAGAGCACAGCAGAGCAAAACAGAACAGAACAGAACAGTGCAGAGCAGAACAGAACAGAACAGAACAGTGCAGAGCAGAGAACAACAGAACAGAACAGAACAGAGCAGAACAGAGCAGAACAGAGCAGAACAGAGCAGAACAGAACAGAACAGAACAAAGCAGAGCAGAACAGAGCAGAGCAGAGCACAGCAGATAGGAACAGAACAGAACAGAGCAGAGCTGAGCAGAACAAAACAGAGCAGAGCAGAGCAGAACAGAGCAGAACAGAGCAGAACAGAGCAGAACAGAGCAGAACAGAGCAGAGCAGAGCAGAGCTGAACAGAGCTGAACAGAGCTGAACAGAGCTGAACAGAGCTGAACAGAGCTGAACAGAGCTGAACAGAGCTGAACAGAGCTGAACAGAGCTGAACAGAGCTGAACAGAGCTGAACAGAGCTGAACAGAGCTGAGCAGAGCTGAGCAGAACAGAACAGAGCCGAGCAGAACGGAACAGAGCAGAACAGAGCAGAGCAGAACAGAGCAGAGTAGAGCAACACACAACAGAACAGAACAGAGCAGTGCAGAACAGAGCAGTGCAGAACAGAGCAGAGCAGAGCAGAGCAGAACAGAGCAGAGCAGAGCAGAGCAGAACAGAGCAGAACAGAGCAGAACAGAGCAGAGCAGAGCAGAGCTGAACAGAGCTGAACAGAGCTGAACAGAGCTGAACAGAGCTGAACAGAGCAGAGCAGAACAGAGCAGAGCAGAGATGAGCAGAGTAGAGCAAACCAGAACAGAACAGAACAGAGCAGTGCAGAACAGAGCAGAGCAGAGCAGAACAGTGCAGAGCAGAACAGAGCACAGCAGAACAGTGCAGAACAGAACATTGCAGAACAGAGCAGAGAAGAGCAGAGCAGAACAGAGCAGAACAGAGCATAACAGAGCATAACAGAGCATAACAAAGCATAACATAGCAGAACATAGCAGAACAGAGCAGAACAGAGCAGAACAGAGCAGAACAGAGCAGAACAGAGCAGAACAGAGCAGAACAGAGCAGAACAGAGCAGAACAGAGCAGAACAGAGCAGAACAGAGCAGAGCAGAACAGTGCAGAGCAGATCAGAGCAGAACAGAGCAGAACAGAGCAGAACAGAGCAGAACAGTGCAGAACAGAGCAGAACAGAGCAGAACAGAGCAGAACAGAGCAGAACAGAGCAGAGCAGAGTAGAACACAGTAGAACAGAACAGAGTAGAACAGAGCAGAACAGAGCAGAACAGAGCAGAACAGAGCAGAACAGAGCAGAACAGAGCAGAGCAGAACAGAACAAAGCAGAGCAGAACAGAGCAGAGCAGAGCAGAGCAGATAGGAACAGAACAGAACAGAACAGAACAGAACAGAACAGAACAGAACAGAACAGAACAGAACAGAACAGAACAGAACAGAGCAGAACAGAACAGAGCAGAGCAGAGCAGAGCAGAGCAGAACAGAACAGAACAGTGCAGAGCAGAACAGAGCAGAACAGAGCAGAGCAGAGCAGAGCAGAACAGAACAGAACAGAGCAGAGCAGAACAGAACAGTGCAGAGCAGAACAGAACAGAACAGAGCAGAGCAGAACAGAGCAGAACAGAGCAGAGCAGAACAGAGCCGAACAGAGCAGAACAGAACAGAGCAGAACAGAACAGAACAGAGCAGAGCAGAGCAGAACAGCGCAGAGCAGAGCAGAACAAAACAGAACAGTGCAGAGCACAGCAGAACAGAACAGTGCAGAGCACAGCAGAACAGAATAGAACAGTGCAGAACAGAGCAGAACAGAACAGAGCAGAACAGAGCAGAGCAGAGCGAAACAAAACAGTGCAGAGCAGAACAGAACAGAGCAGAGCAGAGCAGAGCATTACGGAGCAGAGCAGAGCAGAACAGAGCAGAGCAGCGCACAGCAGAGCAGAGCAGAGCAGTGCAGAACAGAGCAGAGCAGAACAGTGCAGAGCAGAGCAGAGCAGAGCAGAACAGAGCAGAGCAGAACAGAGCAGAGCAGAGTAGAGCAGAGCAGAGCAGAGCAGAGCAGAGCAGAACAGAGCGGAGCAGAACAGAGCAGAACAAAACAGAGCAGAGCAGAGCAGAGCAGAACAGAACAGAACAGAGCAGAACAGAGCAGAACAGAGCTGAACAGAGCTGAACAGAGCTGAACAGAGCTGAACAGAGCTGAACAGAGCAGAACAGAACAGAGCAGAGCAGAACAGAACAGAGCAGAGCAGAACAGAACAGAGCAGAGCAGAAGAGAACAGAGCAGATCAGAACAGAGCAGAGTAGAGCAAACCAGAACAGAACAGAACAGAGCAGTGCAGAACAGAGCAGTGCAGAACAGAGCAGTGCAGAACAGAGCAGTGCAGAACAGAGCAGTGCAGAACAGAGCAGTGCAGAACAGAGCAGTGCAGAACAGAGCAGTGCAGAACAGAGCAGTGCAGAACAGAGCAGTGCAGAACAGAGCAGAGCAGAGCAGAGCAGTGCAGAGCAGAACAGAGCAGAACAGAGCACAGCAGAACAGAACAGTGCAGAACAAAACAGTGCAGAACAGAGCAAAGAAGAGCAGAGCAGAACAGAGCAGAACAGAGCAGAACAGAGCAGAACAGAGCAGAACAGAGCAGAGCTGAGCAGAGCAGAGCAGAACAGAGCAGAACAGAGCAGAACAGAGCAGAACAGAGCAGAACAGAGCAGAACAGAGCAGAGCAGAACAGAGCAGAGCAGAACAGAACAGAGCAGAACAGAACAGAGCAGAACAGAACAGAGCAGAACAGCACAGAGCCGAACAGCACAGAGCCGAACAGAACAGAGCAGAGCAGAACAGAGCAGAGCAGAGCAGAACAGAATAGTGCAGAGCACAGCAGAACAGAATAGAACAGTGCAGAACAGAGCAGAACAGAACAGAGCAGAGCAGAGCAGAACAAAACAGTGCAGAGCAGAACAGAATAGAACAGAACAGAGCAGAGCAGAGCAGAAAAGAACAAAACAGAGCAGAACAGAACAGAACAGAGCAGAGCAGAACAGAGCAGAGCAGAACAGAGCAGAGCAGAACAGAGCAGTGAGGAACAGAGCAGAGCAGAACAGAGTAGAGCAGAACAGAGCAGAGCATGGTAAAACAGAACAGAGCAGAACAGAACAGTGCAGAACAGAACAGAACAGTGCAGAGCAGAGCAGAACAGAACAAAGCAGAGTAGAACAGAGCAGAGCAGAGCAGATAGGAACAGAACAGAAGAGAACAGAGCAGAACAGAGCAGAACAGAGCAGAACAGAGCAGAACAGAGCAGAACAGAGCAGAACAGAGCAGAACAGAGCAGAACAGAGCAGAACAGAGCAGAACAGAGCAGAACAGAGCAGAGCAGAACAGAGCAGAACAGAGCAGAACAGAACAGAGCAGAACAGAGCAGAGCAGAACAGAGCAGAACAGAGCAGAACAGAGCAGAACAGAGCAGAACAGAGCAGAACAGAGCAGAACAGAGCAGAGTAGAACAGAGCAGAACAGAGCCGAACATTGCAGAGCAGAAAAAGCAGAACAGAACAGAGCTGAGCAGAACAGTGCAGAGCAGAGCAGAGCAGAGCAGAGCAAAGCAGAACAGCGCAGAGCAGAACAGCGCAGAGCAGAACAGCGCAGAGCAGAACAGCGCAGAGCAGAACAGCACAGAGCAGAACATCACAGAGCAGAACAGCGCAGAGCAGAACAGCGCAGAGCAGAACAGCACAGAGCAGAACAAAACAGAGCAGAGCAGAGCAGAACAGAGCTCAACAGAGCTGAACACAACTGAACAGAGCTGAACAGAGCTGAACAGAGCAGAACAGAGCAGAACAGAGCAGAACAGAGCAGAACAGAGCTGAACAGAGCTGAACAGAGCTGAACAGAGCTGAACAGAGCTGAACAGAGCTGAACAGAGCTGAACAGAGCTGAACAGAGCTGAACAGATCAGAACAGATCAGAACAGATCAGAACAGATCAGAACAGAACTGAACAGTGCTGAACAGAGCTGAGCAGAGCAGAACAGAGCAGAACAGAGCAGAACAGAGCAGAACAGAGCAGAACAGAGGAGAACAGAGCAGAGCAGAACAGTGCAGAGCAGAACAGAGCAGAGCAGAGCTGAGCAGAACAAAACAGAGCAGAACAGAACAGAGCAGAACAGAACAGAGCAGAACAGAACAGAGCAGAACAGAACAGAACAGAGCAGAACAGAACAGAGCAGAACAGAACAGAGCAGAACAGAACAGAGCAGAACAGAACAGAACAGAGCAGAACAGAACAGAGCAGAACAGAACAGAACAGAGCAGAACAGAACAGAGCAGAACAGAACAGAGCAGAACAGAACAGAACAGAGCAGAACAGAACAGAACAGAACAGAGCAGAACAGAACAGAGCAGAACAGAACAGAGCAGAACAGAGCAGAACAGAGCAGAGCAGAGCAGAGCAGAGCAGAGCAGAACAGAACAGAACAGTGCAGAGCAGAGCAGAACAGAACAGAACAGTGCAGAACAGAGCAGAGCAGAACAGAGCAGAACAGAACAGAACAGAGCAGAGCAGAGCAGAAAAGAACAAAACAGAGCAGAACAGAACAGAACAGAGCAGTGCAGAGCAGTGTATTACGGAGCAGAGCAGAGCAGAGCAGAGCAGATCAGCGCACAGCAGAGCAGAGCAAAGCAGTGCAGAACAGCGCAGAGCAGAACAGTGCAGAGCAGAGCAGAGCAGAGCAGAGCAGAGCAGAGCAGAGCAGAACAGAGCAGAGCAGAACAGAACAGAACGGAGCAGAACAGAGCAGAGTGGAGCAGAGCTGAGCAGAACAAAACAGAGCAGAGCACAGCAGAACAGAGCAGAACAGAGCAGAACAGAGCAGAACAGAGCAGAACGGAGCAGAGCAGAGCAGAACAGAGCAGAACAGAGCGGAACAGAGCGGAACAGAGCGGAACAGAGCGGAACAGAGCGGAACAGAGCGGAACAGAGCGGAACAGAGCGGAACAGAGCGGAACAGAGCAGAGCAGAGCAGAGCTGAACAGAGCTGAACAGAGCAGAACAGAGCTGAAAAGAGATGAACAGAGCTGAACAGAGCTGAACAGAGCTGAACAGAGCTGAGCAGAACAGAGCAGAGCAGAACAGAACAGAGCAGAGCAGAACAGAGCAGAGCAGAGTAGAGCAAACCAGAACAGAACAGAACAGAGCAGTGCAGAACGGAGCAGAGCAGAGCAGAGCAGAACAGAGCAGAGCAGAGCAGAGCAGACCAGAGCAGAGCACAACAGAACAGTACAGTGCAGAGCAGAACAGTGCAGAGCAGAACAGAGCAAAACAGAGCAGAACAGAGCAGAAAAGAGCAGAAAAGAGCAGAACAGAGCAGAACAGAGCACAGCAGAGCAGAGTAGAACAGAGCAGAACAGAACAGAGCTGAGCAGAACAGAACAGAGCAGAGTAGAGCAAAACAGAACAGAACAGTGCAGAACAGAACAGAACAGAGCAGAACAGAGCAGAACAGAGCAGAACAGAGCAGAACAGAGCAGAACAGAGCAGAACAGAGCAGAACAGAGCAGAACAGAGCAGAACAGAGCAGAACAGTGCAGAACGGAGCAGAGCAGAACAGAGCAGAACAGAACAGAACAGAGCAGAGCAGAGCAGAGCAGAAAAGAACAAAACAGAGCAGAACAGAACAGAACAGAACAGAACAGAGCAGTGCAGAGCAGAGTATTACGGAGCAGAGCAGAGCAGAACAGAGCAGATCAGCGGACAGCAGAGCAGAGCAAAGCAGTGCAGAACAGCGCAGAGCAGAACAGTGCAGAGCAGAGCAGAGCAGAGCAGAGCAGAGCAGAGCAGAACAGAGCAGAGCAGTGCAGAGCAGAACAGAGCAGAACAGAGTAGAACAGAGCAGAGCAGAACAGAACAGAACGGAGCAGAACAGAGCAGAGTGGAGCAGAGCTGAGCAGAACAAAACAGAGCAGAACAGAGCACAGCAGAACAGAGCAGAACAGAGCAGAACAGAGCAGAACAGAGCAGAACAGAGCAGAACAGAGCAGAACAGAGCAGAACAGAGCAGAACAGAGCAGAACAGAGCAGAACAGTGCAATGCAGAGCAGAACAGGGCAGAACAGAACAGAATAGAGGAGAGCAGAACAGAGCAGAGCAGAACAGTGCAGAGCAGAGCAGAGTAGAACAGAGCTGAACAGAGCTGAACAGAGCTGAACAGAGCTGAACAGAGCTGAACAGAGCTGAGCAGAACAGAACAGAGCAGAACAGAACAGAACAGAACAGAGCAGAACAGAACAGAGCAGAACAGAACAGAACAGAGCAGAGCAGAACAGAACAGAGCAGAGCAGAGCAGAGCAGAACAGAGCAGAGCAGAGGAGAGCAAACCAGAACAGAACAGAACAGAGCAGTGCAGAACGGAGCAGTGCAGAACAGAGCAGAGCAGAGCAGAGCAGAACAGAGCAGAGCAGAGCAGAGCAGAACAGAACAGAACAGAACAGAGCAGAGCAGAACAGAGCAGAGCAGAGCGGAGCAGATAGGAACAGAACAGAACAGAACAGAGCAGAGCAGAGCAGAACAGAACAGAACAGAGCTGAGCAGAGCAGAGCAAAACAGAACAGAACAGAACAGTACAGAAAAGAGCAGAACAGAGCAGAGCAGAGCACAACAGAACACTGCAGAGCAGAACAGAGCAGAACAGAACAGAGCGGAGCAGAACAGAGCAGAACAGAGCAGAACAGAGCAGAGCAGAGCAGAACAGAACAGAACAGTGCAGAACAGAACAGAGCAGAACAGTACAGAAAAGAGCAGAACAGAACAGAACAGTGCAGAGCAGAACAGAGCAGAGCAGAGCAGAGCAGAGCAGAGCAGAACAGAGCAGAACAGAGCAGAACAGAGCAGAACAGAGCAGAACAGAGCAGAACAGAGCAGAGCAGAGCAGAGCAGAGCATAGCAGAGCAGAGCAGAGCAGAGCAGAACAGTGCAGAGCAGAGCAGAGCAGAACAGAACAGTGCAGAACAGAGCAGAACAGAACACAGCAGAACAGAGCAGAACAGAGCAGAACAGAGCTGAACAGAGCTGAACAGAGCTGAACAGAGCTGAACAGAGCTGAACAGAGCTGAACAGAGCTGAACAGAGCTGATCAGAGCTGATCAGAGCTGATCAGAGCTGAACAGAGCTGAACAGAGCTGAACAGAGCTGAACAGAGCTGAACAGAGCAGAACAGAGCAGAACAGAACAGAACAGAGCAGAACAGAGCAGAACAGAGCAGAGCAGAACAGAGTAGAACAGAGTAGAACAGAGCAGAGCAGAACAGAGCAGAACAGAGCAGAACAGAGCAAAACAGAGCAAAACAGAGCAGAACAGAGCAGAACAGAGCAGAACAGAGCAGAACAGAGCAGAACAGAGCAGAGCGGAGCAGAAGAGTGCAGAGCAGAGCAGAACAGCGCAGAGCAGAACAGCGCAGAGCAGAACAGCGCAGAGCAGAACAGCGCAGAGCAGAACAGCGCAGAGCAGAACAGCGCAGAGCAGAACAGCGCAGAGCAGAACAGCGCAGAGCAGAACAGCACAGAGTAGAACAGCACAGAGCAGAACAGCACAGAGCAGAACAGCGCAGAGCAGAACAGCGCAGAGCAGAACAGCACAGAGCAGAGCAGAACAGAGCAGAACAGAACAGAGCTGAACAGAGCTGAACAGAGCTGAACAGAGCTGAACAGAGCTGAACAGAGCTGAACAGAGCTGAACAGAGCTGAACAGAGCTGAACAGAGCTGAACAGAGCAGAACAGAGCAGAACAGAACAGAACAGAGGAGAACAGAGCAGAGCAGAACAGTGCAGATCAGAACAGAGCTGAGCAGAGCTGAGCAGAACAAAAGAGAGCAGAACAGAACAGAGCAGAACAGAACAGAGCAGAACAGAGCAGAACAGAGCAGAACAGAACAGAACAGAACAGAACAGAACAGAACAGAGCAGAACAGAACAGAACAGAACAGAACAGAACAGAACAGAACAGAACAGAACAGAACAGAGCAGAACAGAGCAGAACAGAGCAGAGCAGAGCAGAGCAGAGCAGAGCAGAGCAGAACAGTGCAAAGCAGAGCAGAACAGTGCAGAACAGAACAGAGCAGAGCAGAGAAGAGCAGAACAGAACAGAGCAGAGCAGAGCAGAGCAGAGCAGAACAGAGCAGAACAGAGCAGAACAGAGCAGAACAGAGCAGAAGAGTGCAGAGCAGAGCAGAACAGCGCAGAGCAGAACAGCGCAGAGCAGAACAGCGCAGAGCAGAACAGCGCAGAGCAGAACAGCGCAGAGCAGAACAGCGCAGAAGAGAACAGCGCAGAAGAGAACAGCGCAGAAGAGAACAGCGCAGAGCAGAACAGCGCAGAGCAGAACAGCGCAGAGCAGAACAGCGCCGAGCAGAACAGCACAGAGTAGAACAGCACAGAGCAGAACAGCACAGAGCAGAACAGCGCAGAGCAGAACAGCGCAGAGCAGAACAGCGCAGAAGAGAACAGCGCAGAAGAGAACAGCGCAGAAGAGAACAGCGCAGAGCAGAACAGCGCAGAGCAGAGCAGAACAGAGCAGAACAGAGCTCAACAGAGCTGAACACAGCTGAACTGAGCTGAACAGAGCTGAACAGAGCTGAACAGAGCTGAACAGAGCTGGACAGAGCTGGACAGAGCTGAACAGAGCTGAACAGAGCTGAACAGAGCAGAACAGAGGAGAACAGAGCAGAGCAGAACAGTGCAGAGCAGAACAGAGCAGAGTAGAGCTGAGCAGAACAAAACAGAGCAGAACAGAACAGAACAGTGCAGAGCACAGCAGAACAGAACAGTGCAGAGCACAGCAGAACAGAATAGAACAGTGCAGAACAGAGCAGAACAGAACAGAGCAGAACAGAGCAGAGCAGAGCAGAACAAAACAGTGCAGAGCAGAACAGAATAGAACAGAACAGAGCAGAGCAGAAAAGAACAAAACAGAGCAGAACAGAACAGAACAGAAAGAACAGAGCAGAACAGAGCAGAGCAGAGCAGAGCAGAGCAGAGCAGAACAGAACAGAACAGAACAGAACAGAACAGAACAGAACAGAACAGAACAGAACAGTGCAGAGCAGAGCAGAACAGAACAGAGAAGAACAGAGCAGAGCAGAACAGAACAAAGCAGAGCAGAACAGAGCAGAGCAGAGCAGAGCAGATAGGAACAGAACAGAATAGAACAGAACAGAGCAGAGCAGAGCAGAGCAGAACAGAACAGAACAGAACAGAACAGAACAGAGCAGAACAGAGCACAGCAGAACAGAATAGAACAGTGCAGAGCAGAGCAGAGCAGAGCAGAGCAGAACAGAGCAGAACAGAGCAGAACAGAGCAGAGCAGAGCAGAGCAGAGCAGAGCAGAACAGAGCAGAACAGAGCAGAACAGAGCAGAACAGTGCAGAGCTGAACAGAGCAGAACAGAGCAGAACAGAGCACAGCAGAACAGAACAGAACAGAGCAGAAAGAACAGTGCAGAACAGAGCAGAGAAGAGCAGAGAAGAGCAGAGCAGAACAGAGCAGAACAGAGCAGAACAGAGCTGAACAGAGCAGAACAGAGCAGAGCAGAGCAGAAAAGAATAAAACAGAGCAGAACAGAACAGAACAGAACAGAACAGAGCAGAACAGAGCAGAGCAGAGCAGAACAGAGCAGAACAGCGCAGAGCAGAGCAGAACAGAACAGAGCAGAGCTGAACAGAGCAGAGCAGAGCAGAGCAAAACAGAACAGAACAGAACAGAACTGTGCAGAGCAGAGCAGAACAGAACAGAACAGAACAGTGCAGAGCAGAGCAGAACAGAACAGAACAGAGAAGAACAGAGCAGAGCAGAACAGAACAGAGCAGAGCAGAGCAGAGCAGATAGGAACAGAACAGAATAGAACAGAACAGAGCAGAGCAGAGCAGAGCAGAGCAGAACAGAACAGAACAGAACAGAGCAGTGCAGAGCAGTGCAGAGCAGAGCAGAGCAGAACAGAGCAGAACAGAGCAGAGCAGAACAGAGCAGAACAGAGCAGAACAGAGCAGAACAGAGCAGAACAGAACAGAACAGAACAGAACAGAGCAGAACAGAGCAGAACAGAGCAGAACAGAGCAGAGCAGAGTAGAACAGAGCAGAACAGAGCAGAACAAAGCAGAACAAAGCAGAACAGAGCAGAACAGAGCGCAACAGAGCAGAGCAGAACAGAACAGAACAGAGCAGAACAGAACAGAACAGAACAGAACAGTGCAGAGTAGAACAGAGCAGAACAGAACAGAGCAGAACAGAACAGAACATTGCAGAGCAGAGCAGAACAGTACAGTGCAGAACAGAGCAGAGCAGAACAGAGCAGAACAGAACAGAGCAGAGCAGAGCAGAAAAGAACAAAACAGAGCAGAACAGAACAGAACAGAGCAGAGCAGAGCATTACGGAGCAGAGCAGAGCAGAACAGAGCAGAGCAGAGCAGAGCAGAGCAGAGCAGAGCAGAGCAGAGCAGAGCAGAGCAGAGCAGAACAGAGCACAGCAGAGCAGAGCAGAACAGAGCGGAGCAGAAGAGAGCAGAGCAGAGCTGAGCAGAACAAAACAGAGCAGAGCAGAGCAGAGCAGAACAGAGCAGAACAGAGCAGAACAGAGCAGAACAGAGCAGAACAGAGCAGAACAGAGCAGAACAGAGCAGAACAGAGCAGAACAGAGCAGAGCGGAGCAGAAGAGTGCAGAGCAGAGCAGAACAGCGCAGAGCAGAACAGCGCAGAGCAGAGCAGAGCAGAGCAGAAAAGCGCAGAGCAGAACAGCGCAGAGCAGAACAGCGCAGAGCAGAACAGCGCAGAGCAGAACAGCGCAGAAGAGAACAGCGCAGAAGAGAACAGCGCAGAAGAGAACAGCGCAGAAGAGAACAGCGCAGAGCAGAACAGCGCAGAGCAGAACAGCGCAGAGCAGAACAGCGCCGAGCAGTACAGCACAGAGTAGAACAGCACAGAGCAGAACAGCACAGAGCAGAACAGCGCAGAGCAGAACAGCGCAGAGCAGAACAGCGCAGAAGAGAACAGCGCAGAAGAGAACAGCGCAGAGCAGAACAGCGCAGAGCAGAGCAGAACAGAGCAGAACAGAGCTCAACAGAGCTGAACAGAGCTGAACTGAGCTGAACAGAGCTGAACAGAGCTGAACAGAGCTGAACAGAGCTGGACAGAGCTGAACAGAGCTGAACAGAGCTGAACAGAGCTGAACAGAGCAGAACAGAGGAGAACAGAGCAGAGCAGAACAGTGCAGAGCAGAACAGAGCAGAGTAGAGCTGAGCAGAACAAAACAGAGCAGAACAGAACAGAACAGTGCAGAGCACAGCAGAACAGAACAGTGCAGAGCACAGCAGAACAGAATAGAACAGTGCAGAACAGAGCAGAACAGAACAGAGCAGAACAGAGCAGAGCAGAGCAGAACAAAACAGTGCAGAGCAGAACAGAATAGAACAGAACAGAGCAGAGCAGAAAAGAACAAAACAGAGCAGAACAGAACAGAACAGAAAGAACAGAGCAGAACAGAGCAGAGCAGAGCAGAGCAGAGCAGAGCAGAACAGAACAGAACAGAACAGAACAGAACAGAACAGAACAGAACAGAACAGTGCAGAGCAGAGCAGAACAGAACAGAGAAGAACAGAGCAGAGCAGAACAGAACAAAGCAGAGCAGAACAGAGCAGAGCAGAGCAGAGCAGATAGGAACAGAACAGAATAGAACAGAACAGAGCAGAGCAGAGCAGAACAGAACAGAACAGAACAGAACAGAGCAGAACAGAGCACAGCAGAACAGAATAGAACAGTGCAGAGCAGAGCAGAGCAGAGCAGAGCAGAGCAGAACAGAGCAGAACAGAGCAGAACAGAGCAGAACAGAGCAGAGCAGAGCAGAGCAGAGCAGAGCAGAACAGAGCAGAACAGAGCAGAACAGAGCAGAACAGTGCAGAGCTGAACAGAGCAGAACAGAGCAGAACAGAGCACAGCAGAACAGAACAGAACAGAGCAGAAAGAACAGTGCAGAACAGAGCAGAGAAGAGCAGAGAAGAGCAGAGCAGAACAGAGCAGAACAGAGCAGAACAGAGCTGAACAGAGCAGAACAGAACAGAGCAGAGCAGAAAAGAATAAAACAGAGCAGAACAGAACAGAACAGAACAGAACAGAGCAGAACAGAGCAGAGCAGAGCAGAACAGAGCAGAACAGCGCAGAGCAGAGCAGAACAGAACAGAGCAGAGCTGAACAGAGCAGAGCAGAGCAGAGCAAAACAGAACAGAACAGAACAGAACTGTGCAGAGCAGAGCAGAACAGAACAGAACAGAACAGTGCAGAGCAGAGCAGAACAGAACAGAACAGAGAAGAACAGAGCAGAGCAGAACAGAACAGAGCAGAGCAGAGCAGAGCAGATAGGAACAGAACAGAATAGAACAGAACAGAGCAGAGCAGAGCAGAGCAGAACAGAACAGAACAGAACAGAGCAGTGCAGAGCAGTGCAGAGCAGAGCAGAGCAGAACAGAGCAGAACAGAGCAGAGCAGAACAGAGCAGAACAGAGCAGAACAGAGCAGAACAGAGCAGAGCAGAACAGAACAGAACAGAACAGAGCAGAACAGAGCAGAACAGAGCAGAACAGAGCAGAACAGAGCAGAGCAGAGTAGAACAGAGCAGAACAGAGCAGAACAAAGCAGAACAAAGCAGAACAGAGCAGAACAGAGCGCAACAGAGCAGAGCAGAACAGAACAGAACAGAGCAGAACAGAACAGAACAGAACAGAACAGTGCAGAGTAGAACAGAGCAGAACAGAACAGAGCAGAACAGAACAGAACATTGCAGAGCAGAGCAGAACAGTACAGTGCAGAACAGAGCAGAGCAGAACAGAGCAGAACAGAACAGAGCAGAGCAGAGCAGAAAAGAACAAAACAGAGCAGAACAGAACAGAACAGAGCAGAGCAGAGCATTACGGAGCAGAGCAGAGCAGAACAGAGCAGAGCAGAGCAGAGCAGAGCAGAGCAGAGCAGAGCAGAGCAGAGCAGAGCAGAGCAGAGCAGAACAGAGCACAGCAGAGCAGAGCAGAACAGAGCGGAGCAGAAGAGAGCAGAGCAGAGCTGAGCAGAACAAAACAGAGCAGAGCAGAGCAGAGCAGAGCAGAACAGAGCAGAACAGAGCAGAACAGAGCAGAACAGAGCAGAACAGAGCAGAACAGAGCAGAACAGAGCAGAACAGAGCAGAACAGAGCAGAGCGGAGCAGAAGAGTGCAGAGCAGAGCAGAACAGCGCAGAGCAGAACAGCGCAGAGCAGAACAGCGCAGAGCAGAACAGCGCAGAGCAGAACAGCGCAGAGCAGAACAGCGCAGAGCAGAACAGCGCAGAGCAGAACAGCGCAGAAGAGAACAGCGCAGAAGAGAACAGCGCAGAGCAGAACAGCGCAGAGCAGAACAGCGCCGAGCAGAACAGCACAGAGTAGAACAGCACAGAGCAGAACAGCACAGAGCAGAACAGCACAGAGCAGAACAGCGCAGAGCAGAACAGCGCAGAAGAGAACAGCGCAGAAGAGAACAGCGCAGAGCAGAGCAGAGCAGAACAGAGCAGAACAGAGCTCAACAGAGCTGAACAGAGCTGAACTGAGCTGAACAGAGCTGAACAGAGCTGAACAGAGCTGAACAGAGCTGAACAGAGCTGGACAGAGCTGGACAGAGCTGGACAGAGCTGAACAGAGCTGAACAGAGCTGAACAGAGCTGAACAGAGCAGAACAGAGGAGAACAGAGCAGAGCAGAACAGTGCAGAGCAGAACAGAGCAGAGTAGAGCTGAGCAGAACAAAACAGAGCAGATCAGAACAGAACAGAGCAGAGCAGAACAGAACAGAACAGAACAGAACAGAACAGAGCAGAACAGAGCAGAACAGAGCAGAACAGAGCAGAACAGAGCAGAACAGAGCAGAACAGAGAAGAACAGAGCAGAACAGAGCAGAACAGAGCAGAACAGAGCAGAACAGAGCAGAGCAGAACAGTGCAAAGCAGAGCAGAACAGTGCAGAACAGAACAGAGCAGAGCAGAGAAGAGCAGAACAGAACAGAACAGAACAGAACAGAGCAAAGCAGAACAGAGCAGAACAGAGCAGAACAGAGCAGAACAGAGCAGAACAGAGCAGAACAGAGCAGAACAGAGCAGAACAGAACAGAGCAGAACAGAGCAGAACAGAGCAGAGCAGAGCAGAACAGTGCAGAGCAGAACAGAACAGAGCAGAGCAAAGCTGAGCAGAAAAAAACAGAGCAGAACAGAACAGAGCAGAAATGAGCAGAGCAGAGCAGAACAGAACAGAACAGAGCAGAGCAGAGCACAGCAGAGCAGAGCAGAACAGAGCAGAGCAGAACAGAGCAGAACAGAGCAGAGCAGAGCAAAACAGAACAGAACAGAACAGAACATAACAGAACAGTGCAGAGCAGAGCAGATCAGAGCAGAGCAGAACAGAGCAGAGCAGAGCAGAAGGGAGCAGAACAGAGGAGAGCAGAACAGAACAGAATGAGCAGAACAGAGCAGAGCAGAGAAGAGCAGAACAGAGCAGAGCAGAGCAGAGCAGAGCAGAGCAGAACAGAGCAGAACAGAGCAGAACAGAGCAGAACAGAGCAGAACAGAGCAGAACAGAGCAGAACAGTGCAGAACAGTGCAGAACAGTGCAGAGCAGAACAGAGTAGAGCAGAACAGAGTAGAGCAGAACAGAGCAGAGCAGAGCAGAGCAGAGCAGAGCAGAACAGAACAGAACAGAACAGAACAGAACAGAACAGAACAGAACAGAACAGAGCAGAACAGAACAGAACAGAACAGAACAGAACAGAACAGAACAGAACAGAGCAGAACAGAACAGAACAGAACAGAACAGAACAGAGCAGAACAGAACAGAGTAGAGCAGATGAGAGCAAAGCAGAGCAGATCAGTGCAGAACAGAACAGAAGGGAGCAGAGCAGAACAGAGCAGAGCAGAACAGAGCAGAGCAGAGCAGAACAGAGCAGAGCAGAGAACAGAGCAGAACACAGCAGAGCAGAGCAGAGCAAAACAGAACAGAAAAGAACAGTGCAGACCAGAGCAGACCAGAGCAGAGCAGAGCAGAGCAGAGCAGAGCAGAGCAGAGCAGAGCAGACCAGACCAGAGCAGAGCAGAGCAGAGCAGAGCAGAGCAGAGCAGAGCAAAACAGAACAGAGCAGAACAGAGCAGAACGGAACAGAACGGAACAGAAAGGAACAGAACGGAGCAGAACGGAGCAGAACGGAACAGAACGGAACAGAACGGAGCAGAACAGAGCAGAACTGAGCAGAACTGAGCAGAACAGAGCAGAACTGAGCAGAACAGAGCAGAACAGAACAGAGCAGAGCAGATCAGAGCAGAACAGAGCAGAACAGAGCAGAACAGAGCAGAACAGTGTAATGCAGAGCAGAACAGTGCAGAACAGAACTGAATAGAGGAGAGCAGAACAGAGCAGAGCAGAACAGTGCAGAGTACAGCAGAGCAGAGCAGAACAGAACAGAACAGAACAGTGCAGAGCAGAGCAGAACAGAACAGAACAGAGCAGAACAGTGCAGAGCAGAACAGTGCAGAGCAGAACAGTGCAGAGCAGAACAGTGCAGAGCAGAACAGAGCACAGCAGAACAGAACAGAACAGTGCAGAACAGAACAGTGCAGAACAGAACAGTGCAGAACAGAACAGTGCAGAACAGAACAGATAAGAACTGAGCACAGCAGAACAGAACAGAACAGTGCAGAACAGACCATTGCAGAACATAACAGTGCAGAACAGAGCAGAGAACAACAGAGCAGAACAGAGCAGAACAGAGCAGAACAGAGCAGAACAGAGCAGAACAGAGCAGAACAGAGCAGAACAGAGCAGAACAGAGCTGAACAGAGCGGAACAGAGCGGAACAGAGCGGAACAGAGCGGAACAGAGCGGAACAGAGCGGAACAGAGCGGAACAGAGCGGAACAGAGCGGAACAGAGCGGAACAGAGCGGAACAGAGCAGAACAGAGCAGAACAGAGCAGAACAGAGCAGAACAGAGCAGAACAGAGCAGAACAGAGCACAACAGAGCACAACAGAGCACAACAGAGCACAACAGAGCATAACAGAGCACAACAGAGCCCAACAGAGCAGAACAGTACAGAGCAGAAAGAACAGTGCAGAACAGAGCAGAGAAGAGCAGAGAAGAGCAGAGCAGAACAGAGCAGAACAGAGCAGAACAGAGCACAACAGAGCAGAACAGAGCAGAACAGAGCAGAACAGAGCAGAACAGAGCAGATCAGAGCAGAACAGAGCAGAGCAGAGCAGAACAGAACAGAACAGAGCAGAGCAGAGCAGAACAGAGCAGAGCAGAACAGAGCAGAACAGAGCAGAGCAGCACAGAGCCGAACAGAGCAGAGCAGAGCAGAACAGCGCAGAGCAGAGCAGAACAGAACAGAACAGAACAGAACAGTGCAGAGCACAGCAGAACAGAACAGTGCATAGCACAGCAGAACAGAATAGAACAGTGCAGAACAGAGCAGAACAGAACAGAGCAGAACAGAGCAGAGCAGAACAAAACAGTGCAGAGCAGAACAGAATAGAACAGAACAGAGCAGAGCAGAAAAGAACAAAACAGAGCAGAACAGAACAGAACAGAACAGAACAGAGAGGAGCAGAGCAGAGCAGAACAGAGCAGAGCAGAGGAGAACAGAGCAGAGCAGAACAGAACAAAGCAGAGCAGAACAGAGCAGAGCAGAGCAGAGCAGATAGGAACAGAACAGAATAGAACAGAACAGAGCAGAGCAGAGCAGAGCAGAACAGAACAGAACAGAACAGAGCAGAGCAGAGCAGAGCAGAGCAGAGCAGAGCAGAGCAGAACAGAGCAGAACAGAGCAGAACAGAGCAGAACAGAGCACAGCAGAACAGAACAGAACAGTGCAGAGCAGAGCAGAGCAGAGCAGAACAGAGCAGAACAGAGCAGAACAGAGCAGAACAGAGCAGAACAGAGCAGAGCAGAACAGAGCAGAACAGAGCAGAACAGAGCAGAACAGAGCAGAACAGAGCAGAACAGAGCAGAACAGAGCAGAGCAGAGCAGAACAGTGCAGAGCAGAACAGAACAGAACAGTGCAGAAAGAACAGTGCAGAACAGAGCAGAGAACAACAGAGCAGAACAGAGCGGAACAGAGCGGAACAGAGCGGAACAGAGCGGAACAGAGCGGAACAGAGCGGAACAGAGCGGAACAGAGCGGAACAGAGCGGAACAGAGCGGAACAGAGCGGAACAGAGCGGAACAGAGCGGAACAGAGCGGAACAGAGCGGAACAGAGCGGAACAGAGCGGAACAGAGCGGAACAGAGCGGAACAGAGCAGAACAGAGCAGAACAGAGCGGAACAGAGCGGAACAGAGCAGAATAGAGCAGAGCAGAACAGAGCAGAACAGAGCAGAACAGAGCAGAACAGTGCAGAACAGTGCAGAACAGAGCAGAACAGAGCACAACAGAGCACAACAGAGCAGAACAGTACAAAGCAGAAAGAACATTGCAGAACAGAGCAGAGAAGAGCAGAGCAGAACAGAGCAGAACAGAGCAGAACAGAGCAGAACAGAGCAGAACAGAGCAGAACAGCGCAGAACAGAGTAGAACAGAGCAGAACAGAGCAGAACAGAGCAGAACAGAGCAGAACAGAGCAGAACAGAGCAGAACAGAACAGAGCAGAGCAGAACAGAACAGAACAGAGTAGAGCAGAGCAGAACAGAGCAGAGCAGAGCAGAACAGCACAGAGCCGAACAGCACAGAGCCTAACAGCACAGAGCCGAACAGAACAGAGCAGAGCAGAACAGAGCAGAGCAGAGCAGAACAGCGCAGAGCAGAACAGAATAGAACAGAACAGTGCAGAGCACAGCAGAACAGAACAGTGCAGAGCACAGCAGAACAGAATAGAACAGTGCAGAACAGAACAGAACAGAACAGAGCAGAACAGAGCAGAGCAGAGCAGAACAAAACAGTGCAGAGCAGAACAGAATAGAACAGAACAGAGCAGAGCAGAAAAGAACAAAACAGAGCAGAACAGAACAGAATAGAACAGAGAGGAGCAGAGCAGAGCAGAGCAGAGCAGAGCAGAGCAGAGCAGAGCAGAACAGAACAGAACAGAACAGAACAGAAGAGTGCAGAGCAGAGCAGAACAGAAAAGAACAGAACAGTGCAGAGCAGAGCAGAACAGAACAGAACAGAGAAGAACAGAGCAGAGCAGAAGAGAACAAAGCAGAGCAGAACAGAGCAGAGCAGAGCAGAGCAGATAGGAACAGAACAGAATAGAACACAACAGAACAGAGCAGAGCAGAGCAGAGCAGAGCAGAACAGAACAGAACAGAACAGAACAGAACAGAACAGAACAGAACAGAGCAGTGCAGAGCAGAGCAGAACAGAGCAGAACAGAGCAGAACAGAGCAGAACAGAGCAGAACAGAGCAGAGCAGAGCAGAGCAGAACAGAGCAGAACAGTGCAGAGCTGAACAGAGCAGAACAGAGCAGAGCAGAGCAGAACAGAACAGAACAGAGAAGAACAGAGCAGAGCAGAACAGAACAAAGCAGAGCAGAACAGAGCAGAGCAGAGCAGATAGGAACAGAACAGAATAGAACAGAACAGAGCAGAGCAGAGCAGAGCAGAACAGAACAGAACAGAACAGAACAGAACAGAGCAGTGCAGAGCAGAGCAGAGCAGAACAGAGCAGAACAGAACAGAGCAGAACAGAGCAGAACAGAGCAGAACAGAGCAGAACAGAGCAGAGCAGAGCAGAACAGTGCAGAGCTGAACAGAGCAGAACAGAGCACAGCAGAACAGAACAGAACAGTGCAGAGCAGAGCAGAACAGAGCAGAACAGAGCAGAACAGAGCAGAGCAGAACAGAGCAGAACAGAGCAGAACAGAACAGAACAGAACAGTGCAGAAAGAACAGTGCAGAACAGAGCAGAGAAAAGCAGAGCAGAACAGAGCAGAACAGAGCAGAACAGAGCAGAACAGAACAGAGCAGAGCAGAGCAGAACAGAACAAAGCAGAGCTGAGCCGAGCTGAGCCGAGCAGAGCAGAACAGAGCAGAACAGAGCAGAACAGAGCAGAGCAGAGCAGAACAAAACAGTGCAGAGCAGAACAGAATAGAACAGAACAGAGCAGAGCAGAAAAGAACAAAACAGAGCAGAACAGAACAGAACAGAACAGAACAGAACAGAACAGAACAGAGCAGAGCAGAGCAGAGCAGAACAGAGCAGAACAGAGCAGAGCAGATAAGAGCAGAGCAGAGCAGAGCAGAGCAGAACAGAACAGAGCAGAGCAGAACAGAGCAGAGCAGAGCAGAGCAAAACAGAACAGAACAGAACAGAACAGTGCAGAGCAGAGCGGAACAGAACAAAGCAGAGCAGAACAGAGCAGAGCAGATAGGAACAGAACAGAATAGAACAGAACAGAGCAGAGCAGAGCAGAACAGAACAGAACAGAACAGAACAGAGCAGTGCAGAGCAGAGCAGAGCAGAACAGAGCAGAACAGAGCAGAGCAGAACAGAGCAGAACAGAGCAGAACAGAGCAGAACAGAGCAGAACAGAGCAGAGCAGAGCAGAACAGTGCAGAGCTGAACAGAGCAGAACAGAGCACAGCAGAACAGAACAGAACAGTGCAGGCAGAACAGAGCAGAACAGAACAGAGCAGAGCAGAGCAGAACAGAACAAAGCAGAGCTGAGCCGAGCAGAGCAGAACAGAGCAGAACAGAGCAGAGCAGAGCAGAGCAGAACAGAGCTGAACAGAGCAGAACAGAGCAGAACAGCACAGAGCCGAACAGCACAGAGCCGAACAGAACAGAGCAGAGCAGAACAGAGCAGAGCAGAACAGAGCAGAGCAGAGCAGAACAGCGCAGAGCAGAGCAGAGAGAACAGAACAGAACAGAACAGTGCAGAGCACAGCAGAACAGAACAGTGCAGAGCACAGCAGAACAGAATAGAACAGTGCAGAACAGAGCAGAACAGAACAGAGCAGAACAGAGCAGAGCAGAGCAGAACAAAACAGTGCAGAGCAGAACAGAATAGAACAGAACAGAGCAGAGCAGAAAAGAACAAAACAGAGCAGAACAGAACAGAACAGAACAGAACAGAACAGAGCAGAGCAGAGCAGAGCAGAACAGAGCAGAACAGAGCAGAGCAGAGCAGAGCAGAGCAAAACAGAACAGAACAGAACAGAACAGAACAGTGCAGAGCAGAACAGAACAGAACAGAACAGAACAGTGCAGAGCAGAGCAGAACAGAACAGAACAGAACAGAGAAGAACAGAGCAGAGCAGAACAGAACAGAGCAGAGCAGAGCAGAACAGAACAGAACAGAGCAGAATAGAACAGAACAGAGCAGAGCAGAGCAGAGCAGAGCAGAACAGAACAGAACAGAACAGAACAGAACAGAACAGAACAGAGCAGTGCAGAGCAGTGCAGAGCAGAGCAGAGCAGAACAGAGCAGAACAGAGCAGAGCAGAACAGAGCAGAACAGAGCGGAACAGAGCGGAACAGAGCAGAAGAGAGCAGAAGAGAGCAGAGCAGAGCAGAGCAGAGTAGAACAGAGCAGAACAGAGCAGAACAGAGCAGAACAAAGCAGAACAAAGCAGAACAGAGCGCAACAGAGCAGAGCAGAGCAGAGTAGAACAGAGCAGAACAGAGTAGAACAGAGCAGAACAGAGCGCAACAGAGCAGAGCAGAGCAGAGCAGAACCGAACAGAGCAGAACAGAACAGAACAGAACAGAACAGTGCAGAGCAGAACAGAGCAGAACAGAACAGAGCAGAACAGAACAGAACATTGCAGAGCAGAGCAGAACAGTACAGTGCAGAACAGAGCAGAGCAGAACAGAGCAGAACAGAACAGAGCAGAGCAGAGCAGAAAAGAACAAAACAGAGCAGAACAGAACAGAACAGAGCAGAGCAGAGCAGAGCAGAGCATTACGGAGCAGAGCAGAGCAGAACAGAGCAGAGCAGCGCACAGCAGAGCAGAGCAAAGCAGTGCAGAACATCGCAGAGCAGAACAGTGCAGTGCAGAGCAGAGCAGAGCAGAGTAGAACAGAGCAGAGCAGAGCAGAGCAGAGCTGAGCAGAACAAAACAGAGCAGAGCAGAGCAGAGCAGAGCAGAACAGAGCAGAACAGAGCAGAACAGAGCAGAACAGAGCAGAACAGAGCAGAACAGAGCAGAACAGAGCAGAACAGAGCAGAACAGAGCAGAACAGAGCAGAACAGAGCAGAACAGAGCTGAACAAAGCTGAGGAGAACAGAACAGAGCAGAGCAGAACAGAACAGAGCAGAGCAGAACAGAGTAGAGCAAACCAGAACAGAACAGAACAGAGCAGTGCAGAACAGAACAGCGCAGAACAGAGCAGAGCAGAACAGTGCAGAGCAGAAGAGAGCAGAACAGAGCACAGCAGAACAGAACAGAACAGTGCAGAACAGAGCAGAGCAGAGCAGAACAGAGCAGAACAGAGCAGAACAGAGCAGAACAGAGCAGAACAGAGCAGAACAGAGCAGAACAGAGCAGAACAGAGCTGAGCAGAACAGAGCAGAACAGAGCAGAGCAGAGCAGAACAAAACAGTGCAGAACAGAATAGAACAGAACAGAGCAGAGAAGAGCAGAAAAGAACAAAACAGAGCAGAACAGAACAGAGCAGAGCAAAACAGAACAGAACAGAACAGTGCAGAGCAGAACAGAACAGAACAGAGCAGTACAGAAAGAGCAGAACAAAGCAGAGCAGAACAGAGCAGAGCAGAGCAGAGCAGAGCAGAACAGAGCAGAACAGAGCAGAACAGAGCAGAACAGAGCAGAACAGAGCAGAACAGAGCAGAGCAGAACAGAGTAGAACAGAGTAGAACAGAGTAGAACAGAGCACAACAGATCACAACAGAGCACAACAGAGCACAACAGAGCACAACAGAGCACAACAGAGCACAACAGAGCAGAACAGAGCAGAACAGAACAGAGCTGAGCAGAACAGTGCAGAGCAGAGCAGAGCAGAACAGCGCAGAGCAGAACAGCGCAGAGCAGAACAGCGCAGAGCAGAACAGCGCAGAGCAGAACAGCGCAGAGCAGAACAGCGCAGAGCAGAACAGCGCAGAGCAGAACAGCGCAGAGCAAAACAGCACAGGGCAGAACAGCGCAGAGCAGAACAGCGCAGAGCAGAACAGCGCAGAGCAGAACAGCGCAGAGCAGAACAGAGCTGAACAGAGCTGAACAGATCTGAACAGAGCTGAACAGAGCTGAACAGAGCTGAACAGAGCTGAACAGAGCTGAACAGAGCTGAACAGAGCTGAACAGAGCTGAACAGAGCAGAACAGAGCAGAACAGAGCAGAACAGAGGAGAACAGATCATAGCAGAACAATGCAGAGCAGAACAGTGCAGAGCAGAACAGAGCAGAGCAGAGCTGAGCAGAACAAAACAGAGCAGAGCAGAACAGAGCAGAACTGAACAGAGCAGAACAGAACAGAGCAGAACAGAACAGAGCAGAACAGAACAGAGCAGAACAGAGCAGAACAGAGCAGAACTGAGCAGAACTGAGCAGAACTGAGCAGAACAGAGCAGAGCAGAACAGTGCAGAACAGAACAGAGCAGAACAGTGCAGAGCAGAGCAGAACAGAGCAGAACAGAGAAGAGCAGTGCAGAGCAAAACAGAACAGAACAGAACAGTTCAGAGCAGAGCAGATCAGAGCAGAGCAGAACAGAGCAGAACAGAGCAGAACAGAGCAGAGCAGAGCAGAAGAGAGCAGAACAGAGGAGAGCAGGACAGAACAGAAGTGAGCAGAACAGAGCAGAGCAGAGAAGAGCAGAACAGTGCAGAGCAGAACAGAGCAGAGCAGAGAAGAGCAGAACAGAACAGAACAGAACAGAGCAGAGCAGAGCAGAACAGAGCAGAGCAGAACACTGCAGAGCAGAACAGAGCAGAGCAAAGCTGAGCAGAACAAAACAGAGCAGAACAGAACAGAGCAGAACAGAACAGAGCAGAACAGAACAGAGCAGAACAGAACAGAGCAGAACAGAACAGAGCAGAACAGAACAGAGCAGAGCAGAGGAGAACAGTGCTCAACAGAACAGAACAGAGCAGAGCAGAGCAGAACAGAGCAGAGCAGAGTAGAGCAAACCAGAAAAGAACAGAACAGAGCAGTGCAGAACAGAGCAGTGCAGAACAGAGCAGTGCAGAACAGAGCAGTGCAGAACAGAGCAGAGCAGAGCAGAACAGTGCAGAGCAGAACAGTGCAGAACAGAACAGAGCAGAACAGAGCAGAGCAGAGAAGAGCAGAACAGAGCAGAGCAGAGCAGAACAGAGCAGAGCAGAGCAGAACAGAGCAGAACAGAGCAGAACAGAACAGAACAGAGCAGAACAGAGCAGAGCAGAACAGAACAAAGCAGAGCAGAACAGAGCAGAGCAGAGCAGAGCAGAACAGAACAGAGCAGAACAGAGCAGAGCAGAGAAGAGCAGAACAGAGCAGAGCAGAGCAGAACAGAGCAGAGCAGAGCAGAGCAGAACAGAGCAGAACAGAGCAGAACAGAGCAGAACAGAGCAGAGCTGAACAGAACAAAGCAGAGCAGAACAGAGCAGAGCAGAGCAGAGCAGATAGGAACAGAACAGAACAGAACAGAACAGAGCAGAACAGAGCAGAACAGAGCAGAACAGAGCAGAACAGAGCAGAACAGAGCAGAACAGAGCAGAACAGAGCAGAACAGAGCAGAGCAGAACAGTGCAGAGCTGAACAGAGCAGAACAGAGCACAGCAGAACAGAGCAGAACAGTGCAGAAAGAACAGTGCAGAACAGAGCAGAGAAGAGCAGAGAAGAGCAGAACAGAGCAGAACAGAGCAGAACAGAGCAGAACAGAGCAGAACAGAGCAGAACAGAGCAGAACAGAGCAGAACAGAGCAGAACAGAGCAGAACAGAACAGAACAGAACAGAACAGAACAGAGCAGAGCAGAGCAGAACAGAACAAAGCAGAGCTGAGCCGAGCAGAGCAGAACAGAGCAGAACAGAGCAGAACAGAGCAGAACAGCACAGAGCCGAACAGCACAGAGCCGAACAGAACAGAACAGAGCAGAGCAGAACAGAACAGCGCAGAGCAGAGCAGAGAGAACAGAACAGAACAGAGCAGAACAGAGCGGAGCAGAAGAGAGCAGAGCAGAGCTGAGCAGAACAAAACAGAGCAGAGCAGAGCAGAGCAGAGCAGAGCAGAGCAGAGCAGAGCAGAGCAGAACAGAGCAGAGCAGAACAGAGCAGAACAGAGCAGAACAGAGCAGAGCAGAGCAGAGCAGAGCAGAGCAGAGCTGAACAGAGCTGAACAGAGCTGAACAGAGCTGAACAGAGCTGAACAAAGCTGAGCAGAACAGAACAGAGCAGAGCAGAACAGAACAGAGCAGAGCAGAACAGAGAAGAGAAAACCAGAACAGAACAGAACAGAGCAGTGCAGAACAGAGCAGTGCAGAACAGAGCAGAGCAGAACAGAGCAGAGCAGAACAGAGCAGAGCAGAACAGAGCAGAGCAGAACAGAGCAAAGCAGAACAGAGCAGAACAGAGCAGAACAGAGCAGAACAGAGCAGAACAGAGCAGAACAGAGCAGAACAGAGCAGAACAGAGCTGAGCAGAACAGTGCAGAACAGAGCAGAGCTGAGCAGAGCAGAACAGAACAGAGCAGAACAGAGCAGAGCAGAACAGAGCAGAACAGAGCAGAGCAGAGCAGAACAAAACAGTGCAGAGCAGAACAGAATAGAACAGAACAGAGCAGAGAAGAGCAGAAAAGAACAAAACAGAGCAGAACAGAACAGAGCAGAGCAAAAGAGAACAGAACAGAACAGTGCAGAGCAGAGCAGAACAGAACAGAACAGAGCAGTACAGAAAGAGCAGAACAGAGCAGAGCAGAGCAGAGCAGAACAGAGCAGAACAGAGTAGAACAGAGCAGAACAGAGCAGAACAGAGCAGAACAGAGCAGAACAGAGCAGAACAGAGCAGAACAGAGCAGAACAAAGCAGAGCAGAGCAGAGCAGAGCAGAACAGAGCAGAGCAGAACAGAAGAGTGCAGAGCAGAGCAGAACAGAAAAGAACAGAACAGTGCAGAGCAGAGCAGAACAGAACAGAACAGAGAAGAACAGAGCAGAGCAGAAGAGAACAAAGCAGAGCAGAACAGAGCAGAGCAGAGCAGAGCAGATAGGAACAGAACAGAATAGAACACAACAGAACAGAGCAGAGCAGAGCAGAGCAGAGCAGAACAGAACAGAACAGAACAGAACAGAACAGAGCAGTGCAGAGCAGAGCAGAACAGAGCAGAACAGAGCAGAACAGAGCAGAACAGAGCAGAGCAGAGCAGAGCAGAACAGAGCAGAACAGTGCAGAGCTGAACAGAGCAGAACAGAGCAGAGCAGAGCAGAACAGAACAGAACAGAGAAGAACAGAGCAGAGCAGAACAGAACAAAGCAGAGCAGAACAGAGCAGAGCAGAGCAGATAGGAACAGAACAGAACAGTGCAGAAAGAACAGTGCAGAACAGAGCAGAGAAAAGCAGAGCAGAACAGAGCAGAACAGAGCAGAACAGAGCAGAACAGAGCAGAACAGAGCAGAACAGAACAGAGCAGAGCAGAGCAGAACAGAACAAAGCAGAGCTGAGCCGAGCTGAGCCGAGCAGAGCAGAACAGAGCAGAACAGAGCAGAACAGAGCAGAGCAGAGCAGAACAAAACAGTGCAGAGCAGAACAGAATAGAACAGAACAGAGCAGAGCAGAAAAGAACAAAACAGAGCAGAACAGAACAGAACAGAACAGAACAGAACAGAGCAGAGCAGAGCAGAGCAGAACAGAGCAGAACAGAGCAGAGCAGATAAGAGCAGAGCAGAGCAGAGCAGAGCAGAACAGAACAGAGCAGAGCAGAGCAGAACAGAGCAGAGCAGAGCAGAGCAAAACAGAACAGAACAGAACAGAACAGTGCAGAGCAGAGCGGAACAGAACAAAGCAGAGCAGAACAGAGCAGAGCAGATAGGAACAGAACAGAATAGAACAGAACAGAGCAGAGCAGAGCAGAACAGAACAGAACAGAACAGAGCAGTGCAGAGCAGAGCAGAGCAGAACAGAGCAGAACAGAGCAGAGCAGAACAGAGCAGAACAGAGCAGAACAGAGCAGAACAGAGCAGAGCAGAGCAGAACAGTGCAGAGCTGAACAGAGCAGAACAGAGCACAGCAGAACAGAACAGAACAGTGCAGGCAGAACAGAGCAGAACAGAACAGAGCAGAGCAGAGCAGAACAGAACAAAGCAGAGCTGAGCCGAGCAGAGCAGAACAGAGCAGAACAGAGCAGAGCAGAGCAGAGCAGAACAGAGCTGAACAGAGCAGAACAGAGCAGAACAGCACAGAGCCGAACAGAACAGAGCAGAGCAGAACAGAGCAGAGCAGAACAGAGCAGAGCAGAGCAGAACAGCGCAGAGCAGAGCAGAGAGAACAGAACAGAACAGAACAGTGCAGAGCACAGCAGAACAGAAAAGTGCAGAGCACAGCAGAACAGAATAGAACAGTGCAGAACAGAGCAGAACAGAACAGAGCAGAACAGAGCAGAGCAGAGCAGAACAAAACAGTGCAGAGCAGAACAGAATAGAACAGAACAGAGCAGAGCAGAAAAGAACAAAACAGAGCAGAACAGAACAGAACAGAACAGAACAGAACAGAGCAGAGCAGAGCAGAGCAGAACAGAGCAGAACAGAGCAGAGCAGAGCAGAGCAAAACAGAACAGAACAGAACAGAACAGAACAGTGCAGAGCAGAACAGAACAGAACAGAACAGTGCAGAGCAGAGCAGAACAGAACAGAACAGAACAGAGAAGAACAGAGCAGAGCAGAACAGAACAGAGCAGAGCAGAGCAGAACAGAACAGAACAGAGCAGAATAGAACAGAACAGAGCAGAGCAGAGCAGAGCAGAGCAGAACAGAACAGAACAGAACAGAACAGAACAGAACAGAACAGAGCAGTGCAGAGCAGTGCAGAGCAGAGCAGAGCAGAACAGAGCAGAACAGAGCAGAGCAGAACAGAGCAGAACAGAGCGGAACAGAGCGGAACAGAGCAGAAGAGAGCAGAAGAGAGCAGAGCAGAGCAGAGCAGAGTAGAACAGAGCAGAACAGAGCAGAACAGAGCAGAACAAAGCAGAACAAAGCAGAACAGAGCGCAACAGAGCAGAGCAGAGCAGAGTAGAACAGAGCAGAACAGAGTAGAACAGAGCAGAACAGAGCGCAACAGAGCAGAGCAGAGCAGAGCAGAACCGAACAGAGCAGAACAGAACAGAACAGAACAGAACAGTGCAGAGCAGAACAGAGCAGAACAGAACAGAGCAGAACAGAACAGAACATTGCAGAGCAGAGCAGAACAGTACAGTGCAGAACAGAGCAGAGCAGAACAGAGCAGAACAGAACAGAGCAGAGCAGAGCAGAAAAGAACAAAACAGAGCAGAACAGAACAGAACAGAGCAGAGCAGAGCAGAGCAGAGCAGAGCATTACGGAGCAGAGCAGAGCAGAACAGAGCAGAGCAGCGCACAGCAGAGCAGAGCAAAGCAGTGCAGAACATCGCAGAGCAGAACAGTGCAGTGCAGAGCAGAGCAGAGCAGAGTAGAACAGAGCAGAGCAGAGCAGAGCAGAGCTGAGCAGAACAAAACAGAGCAGAGCAGAGCAGAGCAGAGCAGAGCAGAGCAGAACAGAGCAGAACAGAGCAGAGCAGAGCAGAACAGAGCAGAACAGAGCAGAACAGAGCAGAACAGAGCAGAACAGAGCAGAACAGAGCTGAACAAAGCTGAGGAGAACAGAACAGAGCAGAGCAGAACAGAACAGAGCAGAGCAGAACAGAGTAGAGCAAACCAGAACAGAACAGAACAGAGCAGTGCAGAACAGAACAGCGCAGAACAGAGCAGAGCAGAACAGTGCAGAGCAGAAGAGAGCAGAACAGAGCACAGCAGAACAGAACAGAACAGTGCAGAACAGAGCAGAGCAGAGCAGAACAGAGCAGAACAGAGCAGAACAGAGCAGAACAGAGCAGAACAGAGCAGAACAGAGCAGAACAGAGCTGAGCAGAACAGAGCAGAACAGAGCAGAGCAGAGCAGAACAAAACAGTGCAGAACAGAATAGAACAGAACAGAGCAGAGAAGAGCAGAAAAGAACAAAACAGAGCAGAACAGAACAGAGCAGAGCAAAACAGAACAGAACAGAACAGTGCAGAGCAGAGCAGAACAGAACAGAACAGAGCAGTACAGAAAGAGCAGAACAAAGCAGAGCAGAACAGAGCAGAGCAGAGCAGAGCAGAGCAGAACAGAGCAGAACAGAGCAGAACAGAGCAGAACAGAGCAGAACAGAGCAGAACAGAGCAGAACAGAGCAGAGCAGAACAGAGTAGAACAGAGTAGAACAGAGTAGAACAGAGCACAACAGATCACAACAGAGCACAACAGAGCACAACAGAGCACAACAGAGCAGAACAGAGCAGAACAGAACAGAGCTGAGCAGAACAGTGCAGAGCAGAGCAGAGCAGAACAGCGCAGAGCAGAACAGCGCAGAGCAGAACAGCGCAGAGCAGAACAGCGCAGAGCAGAACAGCGCAGAGCAGAACAGCGCAGAGCAGAACAGCGCAGAGCAAAACAGCGCCGAGCAGAACAGCACAGGGCAGAACAGCGCAGAGCAGAACAGCGCAGAGCAGAACAGCGCAGAGCAGAACAGAGCTGAACAGAGCTGAACAGATCTGAACAGAGCTGAACAGAGCTGAACAGAGCTGAACAGAGCTGAACAGAGCTGAACAGAGCTGAACAGAGCTGAACAGAGCTGAACAGAGCTGAACAGAGCTGAACAGAGCTGAACAGAGCTGAACAGAGCAGAACAGAGCAGAACAGAGCAGAACAGAGGAGAACAGATCATAGCAGAACAATGCAGAGCAGAACAGTGCAGAGCAGAAAAGAGCAGAGCAGAGCTGAGCAGAACAAAACAGAGCAGAGCAGAACAGAGCAGAACTGAACAGAGCAGAACTGAACAGAGCAGAACAGAACAGAGCAGAACAGAACAGAGCAGAACAGAACAGAGCAGAACAGAGCAGAACAGAGCAGAACTGAGCAGAACTGAGCAGAACAGAGCAGAACAGAGCAGAGCAGAACAGTGCAGAACAGAACAGAGCAGAACAGTGCAGAGCAGAGCAGAACAGAGCAGAACAGAGAAGAGCAGTGCAGAGCAAAACAGAACAGAACAGAACAGTTCAGAGCAGAGCAGATCAGAGCAGAGCAGAACAGAGCAGAACAGAGCAGAACAGAGCAGAACAGAGCAGAGCAGAGCAGAAGAGAGCAGAACAGAGGAGAGCAGGACAGAACAGAAGTGAGCAGAACAGAGCAGAGCAGAGAAGAGCAGAACAGTGCAGAGCAGAACAGAGCAGAGCAGAGAAGAGCAGAACAGAACAGAACAGAACAGAGCAGAGCAGAGCAGAACAGAGCAGAGCAGAACACTGCAGAGCAGAACAGAGCAGAGCAAAGCTGAGCAGAACAAAACAGAGCAGAACAGAACAGAGCAGAACAGAACAGAGCAGAACAGAACAGAGCAGAACAGAACAGAGCAGAACAGAACAGAGCAGAACAGAACAGAGCAGAACAGAACAGAGCAGAACAGAACAGAGCAGAGCAGAGCAGAACAGTGCTCAACAGAACAGAACAGAGCAGAGCAGAGCAGAACAGAGCAGAGCAGAGCAAACCAGAAAAGAACAGAACAGAGCAGTGCAGAACAGAGCAGTGCAGAACAGAGCAGTGCAGAACAGAGCAGAGCAGAGCAGAACAGTGCAGAGCAGAACAGTGCAGAACAGAACAGAGCAGAACAGAACAGAGCAGAGCAGAGAAGAGCAGAACAGAGCAGAGCAGAGCAGAACAGAGCAGAGCAGAGCAGAACAGAGCAGAACAGAGCAGAACAGAACAGAGCAGAACAGAGCAGAGCAGAACAGAACAAAGCAGAGCAGAACAGAGCAGAGCAGAGCAGAACAGAACAGAACAGAGCAGAGCAGAGCAGAGCAGAGAAGAGCAGAACAGAGCAGAGCAGAGCAGAACAGAGCAGAGCAGAGCAGAGCAGAACAGAGCAGAACAGAGCAGAACAGAGCAGAGCTGAACAGAACAAAGCAGAGCAGAACAGAGCAGAGCAGAGCAGAGCAGAGCAGATAGGAACAGAACAGAACAGAACAGAACAGAGCAGAACAGAGCAGAACAGAGCAGAACAGAGCAGAACAGAGCAGAACAGAGCAGAACAGAGCAGAACAGAGCAGAACAGAGCAGAACAGAGCAGAACAGAGCAGAGCAGAACAGTGCAGAGCTGAACAGAGCAGAACAGAGCACAGCAGAACAGAACAGAACAGTGCAGAAAGAACAGTGCAGAACAGAGCAGAGAAGAGCAGAGAAGAGCAGAACAGAGCAGAACAGAGCAGAACAGAGCAGAACAGAGCAGAACAGAGCAGAACAGAGCAGAACAGAGCAGAACAGAGCAGAACAGAGCAGAACAGAGCAGAACAGAGCAGAACAGAGCAGAACAGAGCAGAACAGAACAGAACAGAACAGAGCAGAGCAGAGCAGAACAGAACAAAGCAGAGCTGAGCCGAGCAGAGCAGAACAGAGCAGAACAGAGCAGAGCAGAACAGAGCAGAACAGAGCAGAACAGAGCAGAACAGAGCAGAACAGCACAGAGCCGAACAGCACAGAGCCGAACAGAACAGAACAGAGCAGAGCAGAACAGAACAGCGCAGAGCAGAGCAGAGAGAACAGAACAGAACAGAGCAGAACAGAGCGGAGCAGAAGAGAGCAGAGCAGAGCTGAGCAGAACAAAACAGAGCAGAGCAGAGCAGAGCAGAGCAGAGCAGAGCAGAGCAGAGCAGAACAGAGCAGAGCAGAACAGAGCAGAACAGAGCAGAACAGAGCAGAGCAGAGCAGAGCAGAGCAGAGCTGAACAGAGCTGAACAGAGCTGAACAGAGCTGAACAAAGCTGAGCAGAACAGAACAGAGCAGAGCAGAACAGAACAGAGCAGAGCAGAACAGAGAAGAGAAAACCAGAACAGAACAGAACAGAGCAGTGCAGAACAGAGCAGTGCAGAACAGAGCAGAGCAGAACAGAGCAGAGCAGAACAGAGCAGAGCAGAACAGAGCAAAGCAGAACAGAGCAGAACAGAGCAGAACAGAGCAGAACAGAGCAGAACAGAGCAGAACAGAGCAGAACAGAGCAGAACAGAGCAGAACAGAGCAGAACAGAGCTGAGCAGAACAGTGCAGAACAGAGCAGAGCTGAGCAGAGCAGAACAGAACAGAGCAGAACAGAGCAGAGCAGAACAGAGCAGAACAGAGCAGAGCAGAGCAGAACAAAACAGTGCAGAGGAGAACAGAATAGAACAGAACAGAGCAGAGAAGAGCAGAAAAGAACAAAACAGAGCAGAACAGAACAGAGCAGAGCAAAAGAGAACAGAACAGAACAGTGCAGAGCAGAGCAGAACAGAACAGAACAGAGCAGTACAGAAAGAGCAGAACAGAGCAGAGCAGAGCAGAGCAGAACAGAGCAGAACAGAGCAGAACAGAGTAGAACAGAGCAGAACAGAGCAGAACAGAGCAGAACAGAGCAGAACAGAGCAGAACAGAGCAGAACAGAGCAGAACAAAGCAGAGCAGAGCAGAGCAGAGCAGAACAGAGCAGAGCAGAGCAGAACAGAGCGGAGCAGAAGAGAGCAGAGCAGAGCTGAGCAGAACAAAACAGAGCAGAGCAGAGCAGAGCAGAACAGAGCAGAACAGAGCAGAACAGAGCAGAACAGAGCAGAACAGAGCAGAACAGAGCAGAGCTGAACAGAGCTGAACAGAGCTGAACAGAGCTGAACAGAGCTGAACATAGCTGAGCAGAACAGAACAGAGCAGAGCAGAACAGAACAGAGCAGAGCAGAACAGAGTAGAGCAAACCAGAACAGAACAGAACAGAGCAGTGCAGAACAGAGCAGTGCAGAACAGAGCAGTGCAGAACAGAGCAGTGCAGAACAGAGCAGTGCAGAACAGAGCAGTGCAGAACAGAGCAGTGCAGAACAGAGCAGTGCAGAACAGAGCAGTGCAGAACAGAGCAGAGCAGAGCAGAACAGTGCAGAGCAGAGCAGAACAGTGCAGAGCAGAAGAGAGCAGAACAGAGCACAGCAGAACAGAACAGAACAGTGCAGAACAGAGCAGAGCAGAACAGAGCAGAACAGAGCAGAACAGAGCAGAACAGAGCAGAACAGAGCAGAACAGAGCAGAATGGAGCAGAACAGAGCTGAGCAGAACAGTGCAGAACAGAGCAGAGCTGAGCAGAGCAGAACAGAACAAAACAGTGCAGAGCAGAACAGAATAGAACAGAACAGAGCAGAGCAGAGAATAGCAGAAAAGAACAAAACAGAGCAGAACAGAACAGAGCAGAGCAAAACAGAACAGAACAGAACAGTGCAGAGCAGAGCAGAACAGAACAGAACAGAGCAGTACAGAAAGAGCAGAACAGAGCAGAGCAGAACAGAGCAGAGCAGAGGAGAGCAGAGCAGAGCAGAGCAGAACAAAACAGTGCAGAGCAGAACAGAATAGAACAGAACAGAGCAGAGAAGAGCAAAAAAGAACAAAACAGAGCAGAACAGAACAGAGCAGAGCAAAACAGAACAGAACAGAACAGTGCAGAGCAGAGCAGAACAGAACAGAACAGAGCAGTACAGAAAGAGCAGAGCAGAGCAGAGCAGAGCAGAGCAGAGCAGAGCAGAGCAGAACAGAGCAGAACAGAGCAGAACAGAGCAGAGCAGAACAGAGCAGAACAGAGTAGAACAGAGTAGAACAGAGCACAACAGAGCACAACAGAGCACAACAGAGCACAACAGAGCACAACAGAGCACAACAGAGCTGAGCAGAACAGAGCTGAGCAGAACAGAGCTGAGCAGAACAGTGCAGAGCAGAGCAGAGCAGAACAGCGCAGAGCAGAACAGCGCAGAGCAGAACAGCGCAGAGCAGAACAGCGCAGAGCAGAACAGCGCAGAGCAGAACAGCGCAGAGCAGAACAGCGCAGAGCAGAACAGCGCAGAGAAGAACAGCGCAGAGAAGAACAGCGCAGAGCAGAACAGCGCAGAGCAGAACAGCGCAGAGCAGAACAGCACAGAGCAGAACAGCGCAGAGCAAAACAGCGCCGAGCAGAACAGCACAGGGCAGAACAGCGCAGAGCAGAGCAGAACAGCGCAGAGCAAAACAGAGCTGAACAGAGCTGAACAGATCTGAACAGAGCTGAACAGAGCTGAACAGAGCTGAACAGAGCTGAACAGAGCTGAACAGAGCTGAACAGAGCAGAACAGAGCAGAACAGAGGAGAACAGAGCAGAACAGAGGAGAACAGAGCATAGCAGAACAGTGCAGAGCAGAACAGTGCAGAGCAGAACAGAGCAGAGCAGAGCTGAGCAGAACAAAACAGAGCAGAACAGAACAGAGCAGAACTGAACAGAGCAGAACAGAGCAGAACAGAACAGAGCAGAACAGAGCAGAACAGAGCAGAACAGAGCAGAACAGAGCAGAACAGAGCAGAACTGAGCAGAACAGAGCAGAACAGAGCAGAACAGAGCAGAGCAGAACAGTGCAGAACAGAACAGAGCAGAACAGTGCAGAGCAGAGCAGAACAGAGCAGAGCAGAGCAGAGCAGAGCAAAACAGAACAGAACAGTTCAGAGCAGAGCAGATCAGAGCAGAGCAGAACAGAGCAGAACAGAGCAGAACAGAGCAGAGTAGAGCAGAAGAGAGCAGAACAGAGGAGAGCAGGACAGAACAGAAGTGAGCAGAACAGAGCAGTGCAGAACAGAGCAGAACAGATCAAAGCAAAACAGTGCAAAGCAGAGCAGAACAGTGCTGAACAGAACAGAACAGAGCAGAGCAGAGCAGAACAGAGCAGAGCAGAGCAGAGTAGAGCAAACCAGAACAGAACAGAATAGAGCAGTGCAGAACAGAGCAGTGCAGAACAGAGCAGAGCAGAGCAGAACAGTGCAGAGCAGAACAGAGCAGAACAGAACACAGCAGAACAGAACACAGCAGAACAGAACAGTACAGAACAGAACAGTGCAGAACAGAACAGTGCAGAACAGAGCAGAGAAGAGCAGAGCAGAACAGAGCAGAACAGAGCAGAACAGAGCAGAACAGAGCAGAACAGAGCAGAACAGAGCAGAGCTGAACAGTGCAGAGCAGAACAGTGCAGAGCAGAACAGTGCAGAGCAGAACAGAACAGGGCAGAACAGAGCAGAGCAGAGAAGAGCAGAACAGAGCAGAACAGAGCAGAGCAGAACAGAACAAAGCAGAGCAGAACAGAGCAGAGCAGAGCAGAGCAGATAGGAACAGAACAGAACAGAACAGAACAGAGCAGAACAGAGCAGAACAGAACATTGCAGAGCAGAGCAGAGCAGAACAGAGCAGAGCAGAACAGAGCAGAGCAGAACAGAGCAGAGCAGAACAGAGCCGAGCAGAGCAGAGCAGAGCAGAGTAGAACAGAGCTGAGCAGAACAGAGCTGAGCAGAACAGAGCTGAGCAGAACAGAACAGAGCTGAGCAGAACAGAACAGAGCTGAGCAGAACAGTGCAGAGCAGAGCAGAGCAAAACAGAACAGAACAGTGCAGAACAGAGCAGAACAGCGCTGAACAGAGCAGAACAGAGCAGAACAGAGCAGAACAGAGCACAATAGAGCAGAGCAGAGTAGAACAGAGCAGAGTAGAACAGAGCACAACAGAGCACAACAGAGCAGAACAGAGCAGAACAGAGCAGAGCAGAGCAGAACAGAACATTGCAGAGCAGAGCAGAGCAGAGCAGAGCAGAACAGAGCAGAGCAGAGCAGAGCAGAACAGAGCAGAGCAGAACAGAGCAGAGCAGAACAGAGCCGAGCAGAGCAGAGCAGAGCAGAGTAGAACAGAGCTGAGCAGAACAGAGCTGAGCAGAACAGAGCTGAGCAGAACAGAACAGAGCTGAGCAGAACAGAACAGAGATGAGCAGAACAGTGCTGAGCAGAGCAGAGCAAAACAGAACAGAACAGTGCAGAACAGAGCAGAACAGCGCTGAACAGAGCAGAACAGAGCAGAACAGAGCAGAACAGAGCAGAGCAGAGCAGAGCAGAACAGAACAGAACAGAACAGAACAGAGCAGAACAGAACAGAACAGAACAGAACAGAACAGAACAGAACAGTGCAGAGCAGAGCAGAACAGAGCAGAGCAGAGCAGAACAGAGCAGAGCAGAGCAGAACAGAACAGAACAGAACAGAACAGTGCAGAGCAGAGCAGAACAGAGCAGAACAGAGCAGAGCAGAACAGAGCAGAACACAACAGAGCAGAGCAGAGCAGAAAAGAACAAAACAGAGCAGAACAGAACAGAAGAGAACAGACCAGAGCAGAGCAGAGCGTTACGGAGCAGAGCAGAGCAGAACAGAGCAGAACAGAGCAGAGCAGAAATGAACAGAGCAGAGCAGAACAGAACAGAACAGAGCAGTGCAGAACAGAGCAGTGCAGAACAGAGCAGAACAGAGCAGAACAGAGCAGAACAGAGCAGAACAGAGCAGAACAGAGCAGAACAGAGCAGAACAGAGCAGAACAGAGCAGAACAGAGCAGAACAGAGCAGAGCAGAACAGTGCAGAGCAGAACAGTGCAGAGCAGAACAGAGCGGATCAGAACAGAGCAGAGCTGAGCAGAGCAGAGCAGAACAGAGCAGAGCAGAACAGAGCAGAGCAGAGCAGAACAGAGCAGAACAGCGCAGAACAGAACAGAGTAGAACAGAACAGAGCAGAGCAGAGCAGAACAGAGCAGAGCAGAGCAGAACAGCGCAGAGCAGAGCAGAACAGCGCAGAGCAGAGCAGAACAGAACAGAACAGTGCAGAGCACAGCAGAACAGAACAGTGCAGAGCACAGCAGAACAGAATAGAACAGTGCAGAACAGAGCAGAAAAGAACAGAGCAGAACAGAGCAGAGCAGAGCAGCGCAGAACAGAGCAGAACGGAGCAGAACAGAGCAGAACAGAGCAGAACAGAGCAGAACAGAGCAGAACAGAGCAGAACAGAGCAGAACAGAGCAGAACAGAGCAGAACAGAGCAGAACAGAGCAGAGCAGAGTAGAACAGAGCAGAGTAGAACAGAGCACAACAGAGCACAACAGAGCACAACAGAGCAGAACAGAGCAGAACAGAGCACAACAGAGCAGAACAGAACAGAGCTGAGCAGAACAGCGCAGAGCAAAGCAGAGCAGAAAAGCGCAGAGCAGAACAGCGCAGAGCAGAACAGCGCAGAGCAGAACAGCGCAGAGCAGAACAGCGCAGAGCAGAACAGCGCAGAGCAGAACAGCGCAGAGCAGAACAGCGCAGAGCAGAACAGCGCAGAGCAGAACAGCGCAGAGCAGAACAGCGCAGAGAAGAACAGCGCAGAGAAGAACAGCGCAGAGCAGAACAGCGCAGAGCAGAGCAGAACAGCACAGAGCAGAACAGCGCAGAGCAGAACAGCGCAGAGCAGAACAGCGCAGAGCAGAACAGCGCAGAGCAGAGCAGAGCTCAACAGAGCTCAACAGAACTGAACAGAGCTGAACAAAGCTGAACAGAGCTGAACAGAGCTGAACAGAGCTGAACAGAGCTGAACAGAGCTGAACAGAGCTGAACAGAGCTGAACAGAGCAGAACAGAACAGAGCAGAGCAGAGCAGAGCAGAACAGAGCAGAGCAGAGCAGAGTAGAACAGAGCAGAGTAGAACAGAGCAGAGTAGAACAGAGCAGAGTAGAACAGAGCAGAACAGAACAGAGCTGAGCAGAACAGAACAGAGCTGAGCAGAACAGTGCGGAGCAGAGCAGAGCAGAGCAAAACAGAACAGAACAGTGCAGAACAGAGCAGAACAAAGCAGAACAGAGCAGAGCAGAGCACAACAGAACAGAACAGAACAGTGCAGAGCAGAGCAGAACAGAACAGTGCAGAACAGAACAGAACAGTGCAGAGAACAGCAGAACAGAACAGAACAGTGCAGAACAGAACAGTGCAGAGCAGAACAGAGCAGAACAGAGCACAGCAGAACAGAACAGAACAGTGCAGAACAGAACAGTGCAGAGAACAGCAGAGCAGAACAGAGCAGAACAGAGCAGAACAGAGCAGAACAGAGCAGAACAGAGCAGAACAGAGCAGAACAGAGCAGAACAGAGCAGAACAGAGCAGAACAGAGCAGAACAGAGCAGAACACAGCAGAACACAGCAGAACACAGCAGAACACAGCAGAACACAGCAGCGCAACAACAGTGCAGAGCAAGAACAGTGCAGAGCAAGAACAGTGCAGAGCAGAACAGTGCAGAGCAGAACAGTGCAGAGCAGAACAGTGCAGAGCAGAACAGTGCGGAGCAGAACAGTGCAGAGCAGAAGAGTGCAGAGCAGAACAGAGCAGTGCAGAACAGAGCAGAGCTGAGCAGAGCAGAGCAGAGCAGAGCAGAACAGAGCAGAACAGAGCAGAACAGAGCAGAACAGAGCAGAACAGAGCAGAGCAGAACAGAACAGAGCAGAACAGAGCAGAACAGCACAGAGCCGAGCAGAACAGAGCAGAGCAGAGCAGAACAGAGCAGAGCAGAACAGAGCAGAGCAGAACAGAGCAGAGCAGAGCAGAGCAGCGCAGAGCAGAGCAGAACAGAGCAGAACAGAACAGAACAGTGAAGAGCACAGCAGAACAGAACAGTGCAGAGCACAGCAGAACGGAATAGAACAGTGCAGAACAGAGCAGAACAGAACAGAGCAGAGCAGAGCAGAGCAGAGCAGAGCAGAACAGAGCAGAGCAGAACAGAGCAGAGCAGAACAGAGCAGAGCAGAACAGAGCAGAGAAGAACAGAGCAGAACAGAACAAAGCAGAGCAGAACAGAGCAGAGCAGAGCAGATAGGAACAGAACAGAACAGAACAGAACAGAACAGAACAGAGCAGAACAGTGTAGAGCAGAGCAGAGCAGAGCAGAACAGAGCAGAACAGAGCAGAACAGAGCAGAACAGAGCAGAACAGAGCAGAACAGAGCACAACAGAGCACAACAGAGCAGAACAGAGCAGAACAGAGCAGAACAGAGCACAACAGAGCACAACAGAGCACAACAGAGCACAACAGAGCAGAACAGAACAGAGCTGAGCAGAACAGCGCAGAGCAAAGCAGAGCAGAAAAGCGGAGAGCAGAACAGCGCAGAGCAGAACAGCGCAGAGCAGAACAGCGCAGAGCAGAACAGCGCAGAGCAGAACAGCGCAGAGCAGAACAGCGCAGAGCAGAACAGCGCAGAGCAGAACAGCGCAGAGAAGAACAGCGCAGAGAAGAACAGCGCAGAGAAGAACAGCGCAGAGCAGAACAGCGCAGAGCAGAAAAGCGCAGAGCAGAACAGCACAGAGCTAAACAGCGCAGAGCAGAACAGCGCAGAGCAGAACAGCGCAGAGCAGAGCAGAGCTCAACAGAGCTCAACAGAGCTGAACAGAGCTGAACAGAGCTGAACAGAGCTGAACAGAGCTGAACAGAGCTGAACAGAGCTGAACAGAGCTGAACAGAGCTGAACAGAGCTGAACAGATCTGAACAGAGCAGAACAGATCTGAACAGAGCAGAACAGAACAGAACAGAGCAGAGCAGAGCAGAACAGAGCAGAGCAGAGCAGAGTAGAACAGAGCAGAGTAGAACAGAGCAGAACAGAGCAGAGCAGAGTAGAACAGAGCAGAACAGAACAGAGCTGAGCAGAACAGAACAGAACAGAGCTGAGCAGAGCAGAGCAGAACAGAGCAGAGCAGAACAGAGCAGAACAGAGCAGAACAGAGCAGAGCAGAGCAGAGCAGAGCAGAGCAGAACAGAGCAGAACAGAACAGAGCAGAACAGCACAGAGCCGAGCAGAACAGAGCAGAGCAGAGCAGAACAGAGCAGAGCAGAACAGAGCAGAGCAGAACAGAGCAGAGCAGAGCAGAGCAGCGCAGAGCAGAGCAGAACAGAACAGAACAGTGAAGAGCACAGCAGAACAGAACAGTGCAGAGCACAGCAGAACAGAATAGAACAGTGCAGAACAGAGCAGAACAGAACAGAGCAGAACAGAGCAGAGCAGAACAGAGCAGAGCAGAACAGAGCAGAGCAGAGCAGAGCAGAACAGAGCAGAGCAGAACAGAGCAGAGCAGAACAGAGCAGAGAAGAACAGAGCAGAGCAGAACAGAACAAAGCAGAGCAGAACAGAGCAGAGCAGAGCAGAGCAGAGCAGAGCAGATAGGAACAGAACAGAACAGAACGGAACAGAACAGAACAGAGCAGAACAGAACAGAACAGTGCAGAGCAGAGCAGAACAGAGCAGAACAGAGCAGAACAGAGCAGAACAGAGCAGAACAGAGCAGAGCAGAGCAGAGCAGAGAACAGAACAGAGCAGAGCAGAACAGAACAGAGCTGAGCAGAACAGAACAGAGCAGAGCAGAGCAAAACAGAGCAGAACAGAGCAGAACAGAGCAGAACAGAGCAGAACAGAAGAGAGCAGAGCAGAGCAGAAAAGGAGAGCAGAGCAGAGCAGAAAAGAACAGAACAGAGCAGAGCAGCGCACAGCAGAGCAGAGCAAAGAAGTGCAGAACAGCGCAGAGCAGAACAATGCAGAGCAGAGCAGAGCAGAGCAGAACAGAGCAGAGCAGAGCAGAGCAGAGCAGAGTAGAGCAAACCAGAACAGAACAGAACAGAGCAGTGCAGAACAGAGCAGTGCAGAACAGAGCAGAGCAGAGCAGTGCAGAACAGAGCAGAGCAGAGCAGAACAGTGCAGAGCAGAGCAGAGCAGAACAGAGCAGAACAGAGCACAGCAGAACAGAACAGAACAGTGCAGAACAGAACAGTGCAGAACAGAACAGTGCAGAACAGAACAGTGCAGAACAGAACAGTGCAGAACAGAACAGTGCAGAACAGAACACTGCAGAACAGAGCAGAACAGAGCAGAACAGAGCAGAACAGAGCAGAACAGAGCAGAGCAGAACAGTGCAGAACAGTGCAGAACTGTGCAGAGCAGAACAGAGCAAAGCAGAACAGAGCAGAGCAGAGCAGAGCAGAGCAGAGCAGAGCAGAGCAGAACAGAACAGAACAGAACAGAACAGAGCAGAACAGCACAGAGCAGAACAGCACAGAGCCGAACAGAACAGAGCAGAGCAGAACAGAGCAGAGCAGAACAGAGCAGAGCAGAACAGAGCAGAGCAGAGCAGAACAGCGCAGAGCAGAGCAGAGCAGAACAGAGCAGAACAGTGCAGACCACAGCAGAACAGAACAGTGCAGAGCACAGCAGAACAGAATAGAACAGTGCAGAACAGAGCAGAACAGAGCAGAGCAGAACAGAGCAGAACAGAGCAGAACAGAGCAGAACAGAGCAGAGCAGAGCAGAACAAAACAGTGCAGAGCAGAACAGAATAGAACAGAACAGAGCAGAGCAGAGCAGAAAAGAACAAAACAGAGCAGAACAGAACAGAACAGAACAGAACAGAACAGAACAGAGCAGAGCAGAGCAGAACAGAGCAGAGCAGAACAGAGCAGAGCACAGCAGAGCAAAACAGAACAGAACAGAACAGAACAGTGCAGAGCAGAACAGAACAGAACAGAACAGTGCAGAGCAGAGAAGAACAGAACAGAACAGAACAGAACAGAACAGAACAGAACAGAACAGAACAGAACAGAACAGAGCAGAACAGAGCAGAACAGAGCAGAACAGAGCAGAGCAGAACAGAACAAAACAAAGCAGAGCAGAACAGAGCAGAGCAGAGCAGAGCAGATAGGAACAGAACAGAACAGAGCAGAGCAGAGCTGAGCAGAACAAAACAGAGCAGAGCAGAGCAGAGCAGAGCAGAGCAGAGCAGAGCAGAACAGAGCAGAACAGAGCAGAACAGAGCTGAACAGAGCTGAACAGAGCTGAACAGAGCTGAACAGAGCTGAACAGAGCTGAACAGAGCTGAACAGAGCTGAACAGAGCAGAACAGAGCAGAACAGAGCAGAGCAGAGTAGAGCAACCCAGAACAGAACAGAACAGAGCAGTGCAGAACAGAGCAGTGCAGAACAGAGCAGAACAGAGCACAGCAGAACAGAACAGAACAGTGCAGAACAAAACAGAGCAGAGCAGAGCAGAGCAGAACAGAGCAGAACAGAGCAGAACAGAGCAGAACAGAGCAGAACAGAGCAGAGCAGAGCAGAGCTGAACAGAGCTGAACAGAGCTGAACAGAGCTGAACAGAGCTGAACAGAGCTGAACAGAGCTGAACAGAGCTGAACAGAACAGAGCAGAACAGAACAGAGCAGAGCAGAACAGAACAGAGCAGAGCGGAACAGAACAGAGCAGAGCAGAACAGAACAGAGCAGAGCAGAACAGAGTAGAGCAAACCAGAACAGAACAGAACAGAGCAGTGCAGAACAGAGCAGTGCAGAACAGAGCAGAGCAGAGCAGAACAGTGCAGAGCAGAACAGAGCAGAACAGAGCACAGCAGAACAGAACAGAACAGTGCAGAACAGAACAGTGCAGAACAGAGCAGAGAAGAGCAGAGCAGAACAGAGCAGAACAGAGCAGAACAGAGCAGATCAGAGCAGAACAGAGCAGAACAGAGCAGAACAGAGCAGAACAGAGCAGAACAGAGCAGAACAGAGCAGAACAGAGCAGAACAGAGAAGAACAGAGCAGAACAGAGCAGAACAGAGCAGAACAGAGCTGAACAGATCAGAACAGAGCAGAACAGAGCAGAACAGAGCAGAGCAGAGCAGAGCAGAGCAGAGCAGAGCAGAACAGAGCAAAACAGAGCAGAACAGAACAGAGTAGAACAGCACAGAGCCGAACAGAACAGCGCAGAGCAGAACAGAGCAGAGCAGAGCAGCGCAGAACAGAGCAGAACAGAGCAGAACAGAGCAGAACAGAGCAGAACAGAGCAGAACAGAGCAGAACAGAGCAGAACAGAGCAGAACAGAGCAGAACAGAGCAGAACAGAGCAGAACAGAGCAGAACAGAGCAGAGCAGAGCATAGTAGAACAGAGCACAACAGAGCAGAACAGAGCACAACAGAGCACAACAGAACAGAGCTGAGCAGAACAGCGCAGAGCAGAGCAGAGCAGAGCAGAAAAGCGCAGAGCAGAACAGCGCAGAGCAGAACAGCGCAGAGCAGAACAGCGCAGAGCAGAACAGCGCAGAGCAGAACAGCGCAGAGCAAAACAGCGCAGAGCAGAACAGCGCAGAGCAGAACAGCGCAGAGCAGAACAGCGCAGAGCAGAACAGCGCAGAGCAGAACAGCGCAGAGCAGAACAGCGCAGAGCAGAACAGCGCAGAGCAGAACAGAGCAGAACAGAGCAGAGCAGAGCAGAGCAGAGCAGAGCAGAGCAGAACAGAACAGAACAGAACAGAACAGAACAGAGCAGAACAGAACAGAGCAGAACAGAGCAGAGCAGAGCAGAGCAGAACAGCGCAGAGCAGAACAGAACAGAACAGAACAGTGCAGAGCACAGCAGAACAGAACAGTGCAGAGCACAGCAGAACAGAATATAACAGTGCAGAACAGAGCAGAACAGAACAGAGCAGAACAGAGCAGAGCAGAGCAGAGCAGAGCAGAACAAAACAGTGCAGAGCAGAACAGAATAGAACAGAACAGAGCAGAGCAGAGCAGAAAAGAACAAAACAGAGCAGAACAGAACAGAACAGAACAGAACAGAACAGAACAGAACAGAACAGAACAGAACAGAACAGAGCAGAGCAGAGCAGAACAGAGCAGAGCAGAACAGAGCAGAGCACAGCAGAGCAAAACAGAACAGAACAGAACAGAACAGTGCAGAGCAGAACAGAACAGAACAGAACAGTGCAGAGCAGAGAAGAACAGAACAGAACAGAACAGAGCAGAACAGAGCAGAGCAGAACAGAACAGAACAGAACAAAGCAGAGCAGAACAGAGCAGAGCAGAGCAGAGCAGATAGGAAGAGAACAGAACAGAGCAGAGCAGAGCTGAGCAGAACAAAACAGAGCAGAGCAGAGCAGAGCAGAGCAGAGCAGAGCAGAACAGAGCAGAACAGAGCAGAACAGAGCAGAACAGAGCAGAACAGAGAAGAGCAGAGCTGAACAGAGCTGAACAGAGCTGAACAGAGCTGAACAGAGCTGAACAGAGCTGAACAGAGCTGAGCAGAACAGAACAGAGCAGAACAGAGCAGAGCAGAGTAGAGCAACCCAGAACAGAACAGAACAGAGCAGTGCAGAACAGAGCAGTGCAGAACAGAGCAGAACAGAGCACAGCAGAACAGAACAGAACAGTGCAGAACAAAACAGAGCAGAGCAGAGCAGAGCAGAGCAGAGCAGAGCAGAGCAGAACAGAGCAGAACAGAGCAGAACAGAGCAGAACAGAGCAGAACAGAGCAGAACAGAACAGAGCAGAGCAGAGCAGAGCAGAGCTGAACAGAGCTGAACAGAGCTGAACAGAGCTGAACAGAGCTGAACAGAGCTGAACAGAACAGAGCAGAACAGAGCAGAACAGAACAGAGCAGAGCAGAACAGAACAGAGCAGAGCGGAACAGAGCAGAGCAGAACAGAGCAGAGCAGATCAGAGCAGAGCAGAGTTAAGCAAACCAGAACAGAACAGAACAGAGCAGTGCAGAACAGAGCAGAGCAGGGCAGAACAGTGCAGAGCAGAACAGAGCAGAACAGAGCACAGCAGAACAGAGCACAGCAGAACAGAACAGTGCAGAACAGAACAGTGCAGAACAGAACAGTGCAGAAAAGAGCAGAACAGAGCAGAACAGAGCGGAACAGAGCAGAACAGAGCAGAACAGAGCAGAACAGAGCAGAACAGAGCAGAACAGAGCAGAACAGAGCAGAACAGAGCAGAACAGAGCAGAACAGAGCAGAACAGAGTAGAGTAGAGCAGAGCAGAGCAGAGCAGAGAAGAGCAGAGCAGAGCAGAGCAGAACAGAACAGAACAGAACAGAACAGAGCAGAACAGAGCAGAACAGAGCAGAGCAGAGCAGAACAGCGCAGAGCAGAACAGAACAGAACAGTGCAGAGCACAGCAGAACAGAACAGTGCAGAGCACAGCAGAACAGAATATAACAGTGCAGAACAGAGCAGAACAGAACAGAGCAGAACAGAGCAGAGCAGAGCAGAGCAGAACAAAACAGTGCAGAGCAGAACAGAATAGAACAGAACAGAGCAGAGCAGAGCAGAAAAGAACAAAACAGAGCAGAACACAACAGAACAGAACAGAACAGAACAGAACAGAACAGAGCAGAGCAGAACAGAGCAGAGCAGAACAGAGCAGAGCACAGCAGAGCAAAACAGAACAGAACAGAACAGAACAGTGCAGAGCAGAACAGAACAGAACAGAACAGTGCAGAGCAGAGAAGAACAGAACAGAACAGAACAGAGCAGAACAGAGCAGAGCAGAACAGAACAGAACAAAGCAGAGCAGAACAGAGCAGAGCAGAGCAGAGCAGATAGGAAGAGAACAGAACAGAGCAGAGCAGAGCTGAGCAGAACAAAACAGAGCAGAGCAGAGCAGAGCAGAGCAGAACAGAGCAGAACAGAGCAGAACAGAGCAGAACAGAGCAGAACAGAGCAGAACAGAGCAGAACAGAGAAGAGCAGAGCTGAACAGAGCTGAACAGAGCTGAACAGAGCTGAACAGAGCTGAACAGAGCTGAACAGAGCTGAACAGAGCTGAACAGAGCTGAGCAGAACAGAACAGAGCAGAACAGAGCAGAGCAGAGTAGAGCAACCCAGAACAGAACAGAACAGAGCAGTGCAGAACAGAGCAGTGCAGAACAGAGCAGAACAGAGCACAGCAGAACAGAACAGAACAGTGCAGAACAAAACAGAGCAGAGCAGAGCAGAGCAGAGCAGAGCAGAGCAGAACAGAGCAGAACAGAGCAGAACAGAGCAGAACAGAGCAGAACAGAGCAGAACAGAGCAGAGCAGTGCAGAGCTGAACAGAGCTGAACAGAGCTGAACAGAGCTGAACAGAGCTGAACAGAGCTGAACAGAACAGAGCAGAACAGAACAGAGCAGAGCAGAACAGAACAGAGCAGAGCGGAACAGAGCAGAGCAGAACAGAGCAGAGCAGATCAGAGCAGAGCAGAGTTGAGCAAACCAGAACAGAACAGAACAGAGCAGTGCAGAACAGAGAAGAGCAGGGCAGAACAGTGCAGAGCAGAACAGAGCAGAACAGAGCACAGCAGAACAGAGCACAGCAGAACAGGGCAGAACTGAGCATTGCAGAACAGAGCAGAGAAGAGCAGAGCATAACAGAGCATAACAGAGCAGAACAGTGCAGAACAGAGCAGAACAGAGCAGAACAGAGCAGAACAGAGCAGAACAGAGCAGAACAGAGCAGAACAGAGCAGAACAGAGCAGAGCAGAGCAGATCAGAGCAGAACAGAGCAGAACAGAGCAGAACAGTGCAGAACAGAGCAGAACAGAGCAGAACAGAGCAGAACAGAGCAGAACAGAGCAGAACAGAGCAGAGCAGAGTAGAACAAAGTAGAACAGAGCAGAGTAGAACAGAGCAGAACAGAGCAGAACAGAGCAGAAGAGAGCAGAAGAGAGCAGAAGAGAGCAGAACAGAGCAGAACAGAGCAGAACAGAGCAGAACAGAGCAGAACAGAGCAGAACAGAGCAGAACAGAGCAGAACAGAGCAGAACAGAGCAGGGCTGAGCAAAACAGTGCAGAGCAGAGCAGAGCAGAGCAGAGCAGCGCAGAGCAGAACAGCGCAGAGCAGAACAGCGCAGAGCAGAACAGCGCAGAGCAGAACAGCGCAGAGCAGAACAGCGCAGAGCAGAACAGCGCAGAGCAGAACAGCGCAGAGCAGAACAGCGCAGAGCAGAACAGCGCAGAGCAGAGCAGAACAGAGCAGAACAGAGCTCAACAGAGCTGAACAGAGCTGAACAGCGCTGAGCAGAGCTGAACAGAGCAGAACAGAGGAGAACAGAGGAGAACAGAGGAGAACAGAGCAGAACAGTGCAGAGCAGAACAGAGCAGAGCAGAGCTGAGCAGAACAAAACAGAGCAGAACAGAACAGAGCAGAACAGAACAGAGCAGAGCAGAACAGAGCAGAGCAGAACAGAACAGAACAGAGCAGAACAGAACAGAACAGAGCAGAACAGAACAGAGCAGAACAGAACAGAGCAGAACAGAACAGAGCAGAACAGAACAGAACAGAACAGAGCAGAGCAGAACAGAGCAGAGCAGAACAGAGCAGAGCAGAACAGAGCAGAGCAGAACAGAGCAGAGCAGAGCAAAACAGAACAGAGCAGAACAAAGCAGAGCAGAACAGAGCAGAGCAGATAGGAACAGAACAGGACAGAACAGAACAGAACAGAACAGAACAGAGCAGAACAGAACAGAGCAGAACAGAGCAGAGCAGAACAGAGCAGAGCAGAACAGAGCAGAGCAGAGCAGAGCAGAACAGAACAGAACAGAACAGAACAGTGCAGAGCAAAACAGAGCAGAAGAGAGCAGAGCAGAGCAGAACAGAGCAGAGCAGAGCAGAGCAGAACAGAACAGTGCAGAGCAGAACAGAACAGAACAGAGCAGAGCAGAGCAGAGCAGAACAGAGCAGAACAGAGCAGAAGAGAGCAGAAGAGAGCAGAAGAGAGCAGAACAGAGCAGAACAGAGCAGAACAGAGCAGAACAGAGCAGAACAGAGCAGAACAGAGCAGAACAGAGCAGAACAGAGCAGAACAGAGCAGAACAGAGCAGAACAGAGCAGGGCTGAGCAAAACAGTGCAGAGCAGAGCAGAGCAGAGCAGAGCAGCGCAGAGCAGAACAGCGCAGAGCAGAACAGCGCAGAGCAGAACAGCGCAGAGCAGAACAGCGCAGAGCAGAACAGCGCAGAGCAGAACAGCGCAGAGCAGAACAGCGCAGAGCAGAGCAGAACAGAGCAGAACAGAGCTCAACAGAGCTGAACAGAGCTGAACAGCGCTGAGCAGAGCTGAACAGAGCAGAACAGAGGAGAACAGAGGAGAACAGAGGAGAACAGAGCAGAACAGTGCAGAGCAGAACAGAGCAGAGCAGAGCTGAGCAGAACAAAACAGAGCAGAACAGAACAGAGCAGAACAGAACAGAGCAGAGCAGAACAGAGCAGAGCAGAACAGAACAGAACAGAGCAGAACAGAACAGAACAGAGCAGAACAGAACAGAGCAGAACAGAACAGAGCAGAACAGAACAGAGCAGAACAGAACAGAACAGAACAGAGCAGAGCAGAACAGAGCAGAGCAGAACAGAGCAGAGCAGAACAGAGCAGAGCAGAACAGAGCAGAGCAGAGCAAAACAGAACAGAGCAGAACAAAGCAGAGCAGAACAGAGCAGAGCAGATAGGAACAGAACAGGACAGAACAGAACAGAACAGAACAGAACAGAGCAGAACAGAACAGAGCAGAACAGAGCAGAGCAGAACAGAGCAGAGCAGAACAGAGCAGAGCAGAGCAGAGCAGAACAGAACAGAACAGAACAGAACAGTGCAGAGCAAAACAGAGCAGAAGAGAGCAGAGCAGAGCAGAACAGAGCAGAGCAGAGCAGAGCAGAACAGAACAGTGCAGAGCAGAACAGAACAGAACAGAGCAGAGCAGAACAGAGCAGTGCAGAACAGAGCAGTGCAGAACAGAGCAGTGCAGAACAGAGCAGTGCAGAACAGAGCAGTGCAGAACAGAGCAGTGCAGAACAGAGCAGTGCAGAACAGAGCAGTGCAGAACAGAGCAGTGCAGAACAGAGCAGAGCAGAGCAGAACAGTGCAGAGCAGAGCAGAACAGTGCAGAGCAGAAGAGAGCAGAACAGAGCACAGCAGAACAGAACAGAACAGTGCAGAACAGAGCAGAGCAGAACAGAGCAGAACAGAGCAGAACAGAGCAGAACAGAGCAGAACAGAGCAGAACAGAGCAGAACAGAGCAGAATGGAGCAGAACAGAGCTGAGCAGAACAGTGCAGAACAGAGCAGAGCTGAGCAGAGCAGAACAGAACAAAACAGTGCAGAGCAGAACAGAATAGAACAGAACAGAGCAGAGCAGAGAATAGCAGAAAAGAACAAAACAGAGCAGAACAGAACAGAGCAGAGCAAAACAGAACAGAACAGAACAGTGCAGAGCAGAGCAGAACAGAACAGAACAGAGCAGTACAGAAAGAGCAGAACAGAGCAGAGCAGAACAGAGCAGAGCAGAGGAGAGCAGAGCAGAGCAGAGCAGAACAAAACAGTGCAGAGCAGAACAGAATAGAACAGAACAGAGCAGAGAAGAGCAAAAAAGAACAAAACAGAGCAGAACAGAACAGAGCAGAGCAAAACAGAACAGAACAGAACAGTGCAGAGCAGAGCAGAACAGAACAGAACAGAGCAGTACAGAAAGAGCAGAGCAGAGCAGAGCAGAGCAGAGCAGAGCAGAGCAGAGCAGAGCAGAACAGAGCAGAACAGAGCAGAACAGAGCAGAACAGAGCAGAGCAGAACAGAGCAGAACAGAGTAGAACAGAGTAGAACAGAGCACAACAGAGCACAACAGAGCACAACAGAGCACAACAGAGCACAACAGAGCACAACAGAGCTGAGCAGAACAGAGCTGAGCAGAACAGAGCTGAGCAGAACAGTGCAGAGCAGAGCAGAGCAGAACAGCGCAGAGCAGAACAGCGCAGAGCAGAACAGCGCAGAGCAGAACAGCGCAGAGCAGAACAGCGCAGAGCAGAACAGCGCAGAGCAGAACAGCGCAGAGCAGAACAGCGCAGAGCAGAACAGCACAGAGCAGAACAGCGCAGAGCAAAACAGCGCCGAGCAGAACAGCACAGGGCAGAACAGCGCAGAGCAGAGCAGAACAGCGCAGAGCAAAACAGAGCTGAACAGAGCTGAACAGATCTGAACAGAGCTGAACAGAGCTGAACAGAGCTGAACAGAGCTGAACAGAGCTGAACAGAGCTGAACAGAGCAGAACAGAGCAGAACAGAGGAGAACAGAGCAGAACAGAGGAGAACAGAGCATAGCAGAACAGTGCAGAGCAGAACAGTGCAGAGCAGAACAGAGCAGAGCAGAGCTGAGCAGAACAAAACAGAGCAGAACAGAACAGAGCAGAACTGAACAGAGCAGAACAGAGCAGAACAGAACAGAGCAGAACAGAGCAGAACAGAGCAGAACAGAGCAGAACAGAGCAGAACAGAGCAGAACTGAGCAGAACAGAGCAGAACAGAGCAGAACAGAGCAGAGCAGAACAGTGCAGAACAGAACAGAGCAGAACAGTGCAGAGCAGAGCAGAACAGAGCAGAGCAGAGCAGAGCAGAGCAAAACAGAACAGAACAGTTCAGAGCAGAGCAGATCAGAGCAGAGCAGAACAGAGCAGAACAGAGCAGAACAGAGCAGAGTAGAGCAGAAGAGAGCAGAACAGAGGAGAGCAGGACAGAACAGAAGTGAGCAGAACAGAGCAGTGCAGAACAGAGCAGAACAGATCAAAGCAAAACAGTGCAAAGCAGAGCAGAACAGTGCTGAACAGAACAGAACAGAGCAGAGCAGAGCAGAACAGAGCAGAGCAGAGCAGAGTAGAGCAAACCAGAACAGAACAGAATAGAGCAGTGCAGAACAGAGCAGTGCAGAACAGAGCAGTGCAGAACAGAGCAGAGCAGAGCAGAACAGTGCAGAGCAGAACAGAGCAGAACAGAACACAGCAGAACAGAACAGTACAGAACAGAACAGTGCAGAACAGAACAGTGCAGAACAGAGCAGAGAAGAGCAGAGCAGAACAGAGCAGAACAGAGCAGAACAGAGCAGAACAGAGCAGAACAGAGCAGAACAGAGCAGAGCTGAACAGTGCAGAGCAGAACAGTGCAGAGCAGAACAGTGCAGAGCAGAACAGAACAGGGCAGAACAGAGCAGAGCAGAGAAGAGCAGAACAGAGCAGAACAGAGCAGAGCAGAACAGAACAAAGCAGAGCAGAACAGAGCAGAGCAGAGCAGAGCAGATAGGAACAGAACAGAACAGAACAGAACAGAGCAGAACAGAGCAGAACAGAACATTGCAGAGCAGAGCAGAGCAGAACAGAGCAGAGCAGAACAGAGCAGAGCAGAACAGAGCAGAGCAGAACAGAGCCGAGCAGAGCAGAGCAGAGTAGAACAGAGCTGAGCAGAACAGAGCTGAGCAGAACAGAGCTGAGCAGAACAGAACAGAGCTGAGCAGAACAGAACAGAGCTGAGCAGAACAGTGCAGAGCAGAGCAGAGCAAAACAGAACAGAACAGTGCAGAACAGAGCAGAACAGCGCTGAACAGAGCAGAACAGAGCAGAACAGAGCAGAACAGAGCAGAATAGAGCAGAGCAGAGTAGAACAGAGCAGAGTAGAACAGAGCACAACAGAGCACAACAGAGCAGAACAGAGCAGAACAGAGCAGAGCAGAGCAGAACAGAACATTGCAGAGCAGAGCAGAGCAGAGCAGAGCAGAACAGAGCAGAGCAGAGCAGAGCAGAACAGAGCAGAGCAGAACAGAGCAGAGCAGAACAGAGCCGAGCAGAGCAGAGCAGAGCAGAGTAGAACAGAGCTGAGCAGAACAGAGCTGAGCAGAACAGAGCTGAGCAGAACAGAACAGAGCTGAGCAGAACAGAACAGAGCTGAGCAGAACAGTGCTGAGCAGAGCAGAGCAAAACAGAACAGAACAGTGCAGAACAGAGCAGAACAGCGCTGAACAGAGCAGAACAGAGCAGAACAGAGCAGAACAGAGCAGAGCAGAGCAGAACAGAACAGAACAGAACAGAACAGAACAGAACAGAACAGAGCAGAACAGAACAGAACAGAACAGAACAGAACAGTGCAGAGCAGAGCAGAACAGAGCAGAGCAGAGCAGAACAGAACAGAACAGAACAGTGCAGAGCAGAGCAGAACAGAGCAGAACAGAGCAGAGCAGAACAGAGCAGAACACAACAGAGCAGAGCAGAGCAGAAAAGAACAAAACAGAGCAGAACAGAACAGAAGAGAACAGACCAGAGCAGAGCAGAGCGTTACGGAGCAGAGCAGAGCAGAACAGAGCAGAACAGAGCAGAGCAGAAATGAACAGAGCAGAGCAGAACAGAACAGAACAGAGCAGTGCAGAACAGAGCAGTGCAGAACAGAGCAGAACAGAGCAGAACAGAGCAGAACAGAGCAGAACAGAGCAGAACAGAGCAGAACAGAGCAGAACAGAGCAGAACAGAGCAGAACAGAGCAGAGCAGAACAGTGCAGAGCAGAACAGTGCAGAGCAGAACAGAGCGGATCAGAACAGAGCAGAGCTGAGCAGAGCAGAGCAGAACAGAGCAGAGCAGAACAGAGCAGAGCAGAGCAGAACAGAGCAGAACAGCGCAGAACAGAACAGAGTAGAACAGAACAGAGCAGAGCAGAGCAGAACAGAGCAGAGCAGAGCAGAACAGCGCAGAGCAGAGCAGAACAGCGCAGAGCAGAGCAGAACAGAACAGAACAGTGCAGAGCACAGCAGAACAGAACAGTGCAGAGCACAGCAGAACAGAATAGAACAGTGCAGAACAGAGCAGAAAAGAACAGAGCAGAACAGAGCAGAGCAGAGCAGCGCAGAACAGAGCAGAACGGAGCAGAACAGAGCAGAACAGAGCAGAACAGAGCAGAACAGAGCAGAACAGAGCAGAACAGAGCAGAACAGAGCAGAACAGAGCAGAACAGAGCAGAACAGAGCAGAATAGAGCAGAACAGAGCAGAACAGAGCAGAACAGAGCAGAGCAGAGTAGAACAGAGCAGAGTAGAACAGAGCACAACAGAGCACAACAGAGCAGAACAGAGCAGAACAGAGCACAACAGAGCAGAACAGAACAGAGCTGAGCAGAACAGCGCAGAGCAAAGCAGAGCAGAAAAGCGCAGAGCAGAACAGCGCAGAGCAGAACAGCGCAGAGCAGAACAGCGCAGAGCAGAACAGCGCAGAGCAGAACAGCGCAGAGCAGAACAGCGCAGAGCAGAACAGCGCAGAGCAGAACAGCGCAGAGCAGAACAGCGCAGAGAAGAACAGCGCAGAGAAGAACAGCGCAGAGCAGAACAGCGCAGAGCAGAGCAGAACAGCACAGAGCAGAACAGCGCAGAGCAGAACAGCGCAGAGCAGAACAGCGCAGAGCAGAACAGCGCAGAGCAGAGCAGAGCTCAACAGAGCTCAACAGAACTGAACAGAGCTGAACAAAGCTGAACAGAGCTGAACAGAGCTGAACAGAGCTGAACAGAGCTGAACAGAGCTGAACAGAGCAGAACAGAACAGAGCAGAGCAGAGCAGAGCAGAGCAGAGCAGAGCAGAGTAGAACAGAGCAGAGTAGAACAGAGCAGAGTAGAACAGAGCAGAGTAGAACAGAGCAGAACAGAACAGAGCTGAGCAGAACAGAACAGAGCTGAGCAGAACAGTGCGGAGCAGAGCAGAGCAGAGCAAAACAGAACAGAACAGTGCAGAACAGAGCAGAACAAAGCAGAACAGAGCAGAGCAGAGCACAACAGAACAGAACAGAACAGTGCAGAGCAGAGCAGAACAGAACAGTGCAGAACAGAACAGAACAGTGCAGAGAACAGCAGAACAGAACAGAACAGTGCAGAACAGAACAGTGCAGAGCAGAACAGAGCAGAACAGAGCACAGCAGAACAGAACAGAACAGTGCAGAACAGAACAGTGCAGAGAACAGCAGAGCAGAACAGAGCAGAACAGAGCAGAACAGAGCAGAACAGAGCAGAACAGAGCAGAACAGAGCAGAACAGAGCAGAACAGAGCAGAACAGAGCAGAACAGAGCAGAACAGAGCAGAACAGAGCAGAACACAGCAGAACAGAGCAGAACACAGCAGAACACAGCAGAACACAGCAGCGCAACAACAGTGCAGAGCAAGAACAGTGCAGAGCAAGAACAGTGCAGAGCAGAACAGTGCAGAGCAGAACAGTGCAGAGCAGAACAGTGCAGAGCAGAACAGTGCGGAGCAGAACAGTGCAGAGCAGAAGAGTGCAGAGCAGAACAGAGCAGTGCAGAACAGAGCAGAGCTGAGCAGAGCAGAGCAGAGCAGAGCAGAACAGAGCAGAACAGAGCAGAACAGAGCAGAACAGAGCAGAACAGAGCAGAGCAGAACAGAACAGAGCAGAACAGAGCAGAACAGCACAGAGCCGAGCAGAACAGAGCAGAGCAGAGCAGAACAGAGCAGAGCAGAACAGAGCAGAGCAGAACAGAGCAGAGCAGAGCAGAGCAGCGCAGAGCAGAGCAGAACAGAGCAGAACAGAACAGAACAGTGAAGAGCACAGCAGAACAGAACAGTGCAGAGCACAGCAGAACGGAATAGAACAGTGCAGAACAGAGCAGAACAGAACAGAGCAGAACAGAGCAGAGCAGAGCAGAGCAGAACAGAGCAAAGCAGAACAGAGCAGAGCAGAACAGAGCAGAGCAGAACAGAGCAGAGAAGAACAGAGCAGAACAGAACAAAGCAGAGCAGAACAGAGCAGAGCAGAGCAGAGCAGAGCAGATAGGAACAGAACAGAACAGAACAGAACAGAACAGAACAGAGCAGAACAGTGTAGAGCAGAGCAGAGCAGAGCAGAACAGAGCAGAACAGAGCAGAACAGAGCAGAACAGAGCAGAACAGAGCACAACAGAGCACAACAGAGCAGAACAGAGCAGAACAGAGCAGAACAGAGCACAACAGAGCACAACAGAGCACAACAGAGCACAACAGAGCACAACAGAGCAGAACAGAACAGAGCTGAGCAGAACAGCGCAGAGCAAAGCAGAGCAGAAAAGCGGAGAGCAGAACAGCGCAGAGCAGAACAGCGCAGAGCAGAACAGCGCAGAGCAGAACAGCGCAGAGCAGAACAGCGCAGAGCAGAACAGCGCAGAGCAGAACAGCGCAGAGAAGAACAGCGCAGAGAAGAACAGCGCAGAGAAGAACAGCGCAGAGCAGAACAGCGCAGAGCAGAAAAGCGCAGAGCAGAACAGCACAGAGCTAAACAGCGCAGAGCAGAACAGCGCAGAGCAGAACAGCGCAGAGCAGAGCAGAGCTCAACAGAGCTCAACAGAGCTGAACAGAGCTGAACAGAGCTGAACAGAGCTGAACAGAGCTGAACAGAGCTGAACAGAGCTGAACAGAGCTGAACAGAGCTGAACAGATCTGAACAGAGCAGAACAGATCTGAACAGAGCAGAACAGAACAGAACAGAGCAGAGCAGAGCAGAACAGAGCAGAGCAGAGCAGAGTAGAACAGAGCAGAGTAGAACAGAGCAGAACAGAGCAGAGCAGAGTAGAACAGAGCAGAACAGAACAGAGCTGAGCAGAACAGAACAGAACAGAGCTGAGCAGAGCAGAGCAGAACAGAGCAGAGCAGAACAGAGCAGAACAGAGCAGAACAGAGCAGAACAGAGCAGAACAGAGCAGAGCAGAGCAGAGCAGAGCAGAGCAGAACAGAGCAGAACAGAACAGAGCAGAACAGAGCAGAACAGCACAGAGCCGAGCAGAACAGAGCAGAGCAGAGCAGAACAGAGCAGAGCAGAACAGAGCAGAGCAGAACAGAGCAGAGCAGAGCAGAGCAGCGCAGAGCAGAGCAGAACAGAACAGAACAGTGAAGAGCACAGCAGAACAGAACAGTGCAGAGCACAGCAGAACAGAATAGAACAGTGCAGAACAGAGCAGAACAGAACAGAGCAGAACAGAGCAGAGCAGAACAGAGCAGAGCAGAGCAGAGCAGAACAGAGCAGAGCAGAACAGAGCAGAGCAGAACAGAGCAGAGAAGAACAGAGCAGAGCAGAACAGAACAAAGCAGAGCAGAACAGAGCAGAGCAGAGCAGAGCAGAGCAGAGCAGATAGGAACAGAACAGAACAGAACGGAACAGAACAGAACAGAGCAGAACAGAACAGAACAGTGCAGAGCAGAGCAGAACAGAGCAGAACAGAGCAGAACAGAGCAGAACAGAGCAGAACAGAGCAGAGCAGAGCAGAGCAGAGAACAGAACAGAGCAGAGCAGAACAGAACAGAGCTGAGCAGAACAGAACAGAGCAGAGCAGAGCAAAACAGAGCAGAACAGAGCAGAACAGAGCAGAACAGAGCAGAACAGAAGAGAGCAGAGCAGAGCAGAAAAGGAGAGCAGAGCAGAGCAGAAAAGAACAGAACAGAGCAGAGCAGCGCACAGCAGAGCAGAGCAAAGAAGTGCAGAACAGCGCAGAGCAGAACAATGCAGAGCAGAGCAGAGCAGAGCAGAACAGAGCAGAGCAGAGCAGAGCAGAGCAGAGCAGAGCAGAGTAGAGCAAACCAGAACAGAACAGAACAGAGCAGTGCAGAACAGAGCAGTGCAGAACAGAGCAGAGCAGAGCAGTGCAGAACAGAGCAGAGCAGAGCAGAACAGTGCAGAGCAGAGCAGAGCAGAACAGAGCAGAACAGAGCACAGCAGAACAGAACAGAACAGTGCAGAACAGAACAGTGCAGAACAGAACAGTGCAGAACAGAACAGTGCAGAACAGAACAGTGCAGAACAGAACAGTGCAGAACAGAACACTGCAGAACAGAGCAGAACAGAGCAGAACAGAGCAGAACAGAGCAGAACAGAGCAGAGCAGAACAGTGCAGAACAGTGCAGAACTGTGCAGAGCAGAACAGAGCAAAGCAGAACAGAGCAGAGCAGAGCAGAGCAGAGCAGAGCAGAGCAGAGCAGAACAGAACAGAACAGAACAGAACAGAACAGAGCAGAACAGCACAGAGCAGAACAGCACAGAGCCGAACAGAACAGAGCAGAGCAGAACAGAGCAGAGCAGAACAGAGCAGAGCAGAACAGAGCAGAGCAGAGCAGAACAGCGCAGAGCAGAGCAGAGCAGAACAGAGCAGAACAGTGCAGACCACAGCAGAACAGAACAGTGCAGAGCACAGCAGAACAGAATAGAACAGTGCAGAACAGAGCATAACAGAGCAGAGCAGAACAGAGCAGAACAGAGCAGAACAGAGCAGAACAGAGCAGAACAGAGCAGAACAGAGCAGAGCAGAGCAGAACAAAACAGTGCAGAGCAGAACAGAATAGAACAGAACAGAGCAGAGCAGAGCAGAAAAGAACAAAACAGAGCAGAACAGAACAGAACAGAACAGAACAGAACAGAACAGAACAGAGCAGAGCAGAGCAGAACAGAGCAGAACAGAGCAGAGCAGAACAGAGCAGAGCACAGCAGAGCAAAACAGAACAGAACAGAACAGAACAGTGCAGAGCAGAACAGAACAGAACAGAACAGTGCAGAGCAGAGAAGAACAGAACAGAACAGAACAGAACAGAACAGAACAGAACAGAGCAGAACAGAGCAGAACAGAGCAGAACAGAGCAGAGCAGAACAGAACAAAACAAAGCAGAGCAGAACAGAGCAGAGCAGAGCAGAGCAGATAGGAACAGAACAGAACAGAGCAGAGCAGAGCTGAGCAGAACAAAACAGAGCAGAGCAGAGCAGAGCAGAGCAGAGCAGAACAGAGCAGAACAGAGCAGAACAGAGCTGAACAGAGCTGAACAGAGCTAAACAGAGCTGAACAGAGCTGAACAGAGCTGAACAGAGCTGAACAGAGCTGAACAGAGCTGAACAGAGCTGAACAGAGCTGAACAGAGCAGAACAGAGCAGAACAGAGCAGAGCAGAGTAGAGCAACCCAGAACAGAACAGAACAGAGCAGTGCAGAACAGAGCAGTGCAGAACAGAGCAGAACAGAGCACAGCAGAACAGAACAGAACAGTGCAGAACAAAACAGAGCAGAGCAGAAGCAGAGCAGAGCAGAACAGAGCAGAACAGAGCAGAACAGAGCAGAACAGAGCAGAACAGAAGCAGAGCAGAGCAGAGCTGAACAGAGCTGAACAGAGCTGAACAGAGCTGAACAGAGCTGAACAGAGCTGAACAGAGCTGAACAGAGCTGAACAGAACAGAGCAGAACAGAACAGAGCAGAGCAGAACAGAACAGAGCAGAGCGGAACAGAACAGAGCAGAGCAGAACAGAACAGAGCAGAGCAGAACAGAGTAGAGCAAACCAGAACAGAACAGAACAGAGCAGTGCAGAACAGAGCAGTGCAGAACAGAGCAGAGCAGAGCAGAACAGTGCAGAGCAGAACAGAGCAGAACAGAGCACAGCAGAACAGAACAGAACAGTGCAGAACAGAACAGTGCAGAACAGAGCAGAGAAGAGCAGAGCAGAACAGAGCAGAACAGAGCAGAACAGAGCAGATCAGAGCAGAACAGAGCAGAACAGAGCAGAACAGAGCAGAACAGAGCAGAACAGAGCAGAACAGAGCAGAACAGAGCAGAACAGAGAAGAACAGAGCAGAACAGAGCAGAACAGAGCAGAACAGAGCAGAACAGAGCAGAACAGAGCAGAACAGAGCAGAGCAGAGCAGAGCAGAGCAGAACAGAGCAAAACAGAGCAGAACAGAACAGAGTAGAACAGCACAGAGCCGAACAGAACAGCGCAGAGCAGAACAGAGCAGAGCAGAGCAGCGCAGAACAGAGCAGAACAGAGCAGAACAGAGCAGAACAGAGCAGAACAGAGCAGAACAGAGCAGAACAGAGCAGAACAGAGCAGAACAGAGCAGAACAGAGCAGAACAGAGCAGAACAGAGCAGAGCAGAGCATAGTAGAACAGAGCACAACAGAGCAGAACAGAGCACAACAGAGCACAACAGAACAGAGCTGAGCAGAACAGCGCAGAGCAGAGCAGAGCAGAGCAGAAAAGCGCAGAGCAGAACAGCGCAGAGCAGAACAGCGCAGAGCAGAACAGCGCAGAGCAGAACAGCGCAGAGCAGAACAGCGCAGAGCAAAACAGCGCAGAGCAGAACAGCGCAGAGCAGAACAGCGCAGAGCAGAACAGCGCAGAGCAGAACAGCGCAGAGCAGAACAGCGCAGAGCAGAACAGCGCAGAGCAGAACAGAGCAGAACAGAGCAGAGCAGAGCAGAGCAGAGCAGAGCAGAGCAGAGCAGAGCAGAACAGAACAGAACAGAACAGAACAGAACAGAGCAGAACAGAACAGAGCAGAACAGAGCAGAGCAGAGCAGAGCAGAACAGCGCAGAGCAGAACAGAACAGAACAGAACAGTGCAGAGCACAGCAGAACAGAACAGTGCAGAGCACAGCAGAACAGAATATAACAGTGCAGAACAGAGCAGAACAGAACAGAGCAGAACAGAGCAGAGCAGAGCAGAACAAAACAGTGCAGAGCAGAACAGAATAGAACAGAACAGAGCAGAGCAGAGCAGAAAAGAACAAAACAGAGCAGAACAGAACAGAACAGAACAGAACAGAACAGAACAGAACAGAACAGAACAGAACAGAACAGAGCAGAGCAGAGCAGAGCAGAACAGAGCAGAGCAGAACAGAGCAGAGCACAGCAGAGCAAAACAGAACAGAACAGAACAGAACAGTGCAGAGCAGAACAGAACAGAACAGTGCAGAGCAGAACAGAACAGAACAGAACAGTGCAGAGCAGAGAAGAACAGAACAGAACAGAACAGAGCAGAACAGAGCAGAGCAGAACAGAACAGAACAGAACAAAGCAGAGCAGAACAGAGCAGAGCAGAGCAGATAGGAAGAGAACAGAACAGAGCAGAGCAGAGCTGAGCAGAACAAAACAGAGCAGAGCAGAGCAGAGCAGAGCAGAACAGAGCAGAACAGAGCAGAACAGAGCAGAACAGAGAAGAGCAGAGCTGAACAGAGCTGAACAGAGCTGAACAGAGCTGAACAGAGCTGAACAGAGCTGAACAGAGCTGAGCAGAACAGAACAGAGCAGAACAGAGCAGAGCAGAGTAGAGCAACCCAGAACAGAACAGAACAGAGCAGTGCAGAACAGAGCAGTGCAGAACAGAGCAGAACAGAGTACAGCAGAACAGAACAGAACAGTGCAGAACAAAACAGAGCAGAGCAGAGCAGAGCAGAGCAGAGCAGAGCAGAGCAGAGCAGAACAGAGCAGAACAGAGCAGAACAGAGCAGAACAGAGCAGAACAGAGCAGAACAGAACAGAGCAGAGCAGAGCAGAGCAGAGCTGAACAGAGCTGAACAGAGCTGAACAGAGCTGAACAGAGCTGAACAGAACAGAGCAGAACAGAGCAGAACAGAACAGAGCAGAGCAGAACAGAACAGAGCAGAGCGGAACAGAGCAGAGCAGAACAGAGCAGAGCAGATCAGAGCAGAGCAGAGTTGAGCAAACCAGAACAGAACAGAACAGAGCAGTGCAGAACAGAGCAGAGCAGGGCAGAACAGTGCAGAGCAGAACAGAGCAGAACAGAGCACAGCAGAACAGAGCACAGCAGAACAGAACAGTGCAGAACAGAACAGTGCAGAACAGAACAGTGCAGAAAAGAGCAGAACAGAGCAGAACAGAGCGGAACAGAGCAGAACAGAGCAGAACAGAGCAGAACAGAGCAGAACAGAGCAGAACAGAGCAGAACAGAGCAGAACAGAGCAGAACAGAGCAGAACAGAGTAGAGTAGAGCAGAGCAGAGCAGAGCAGAGCAGAGAAGAGCAGAGCAGAGCAGAGCAGAACAGAACAGAACAGAACAGAACAGAGCAGAACAGAGCAGAACAGAGCAGAGCAGAGCAGAACAGCGCAGAGCAGAACAGAACAGAACAGTGCAGAGCACAGCAGAACAGAACAGTGCAGAGCACAGCAGAACAGAATATAACAGTGCAGAACAGAGCAGAACAGAACAGAGCAGAACAGAGCAGAGCAGAGCAGAGCAGAACAAAACAGTGCAGAGCAGAACAGAATAGAACAGAACAGAGCAGAGCAGAGCAGAAAAGAACAAAACAGAGCAGAACACAACAGAACAGAACAGAACAGAACAGAACAGAGCAGAGCAGAACAGAGCAGAGCAGAACAGAGCAGAGCACAGCAGAGCAAAACAGAACAGAACAGAACAGTGCAGAGCAGAACAGAACAGAACAGAACAGTGCAGAGCAGAGAAGAACAGAACAGAACAGAACAGAGCAGAACAGAGCAGAGCAGAACAGAACAGAACAAAGCAGAGCAGAACAGAGCAGAGCAGAGCAGAGCAGATAGGAAGAGAACAGAACAGAGCAGAGCAGAGCTGAGCAGAACAAAACAGAGCAGAGCAGAGCAGAGCAGAGCAGAACAGAGCAGAACAGAGCAGAACAGAGCAGAACAGAGCAGAACAGAGCAGAACAGAGAAGAGCAGAGCTGAACAGAGCTGAACAGAGCTGAACAGAGCTGAACAGAGCTGAACAGAGCTGAACAGAGCTGAACAGAGCTGAACAGAGCTGAACAGAGCTGAGCAGAACAGAACAGAGCAGAACAGAGCAGAGCAGAGTAGAGCAACCCAGAACAGAACAGAACAGAGCAGTGCAGAACAGAGCAGTGCAGAACAGAGCAGAACAGAGCACAGCAGAACAGAACAGAACAGTGCAGAACAAAACAGAGCAGAGCAGAGCAGAGCAGAGCAGAGCAGAGCAGAGCAGAGCAGAACAGAGCAGAACAGAGCAGAACAGAGCAGAACAGAGCAGAACAGAGCAGAACAGAGCAGAACAGAGCAGAGCAGAGCAGAGCTGAACAGAGCTGAACAGAGCTGAACAGAGCTGAACAGAGCTGAACAGAGCTGAACAGAACAGAGCAGAACAGAACAGAGCAGAGCAGAACAGAACAGAGCAGAGCGGAACAGAGCAGAGCAGAACAGAGCAGAGCAGATCAGAGCAGAGCAGAGTTGAGCAAACCAGAACAGAACAGAACAGAGCAGTGCAGAACAGAGAAGAGCAGGGCAGAACAGTGCAGAGCAGAACAGAGCAGAACAGAGCACAGCAGAACAGAGCACAGCAGAACAGGGCAGAACTGAGCATTGCAGAACAGAGCAGAGAAGAGCAGAGCATAACAGAGCATAACAGAGCAGAACAGTGCAGAACAGAGCAGAACAGAGCAGAACAGAGCAGAACAGAGCAGAACAGAGCAGAACAGAGCAGAACAGAGCAGAACAGAGCAGAACAGAGCAGAGCAGAGCAGATCAGAGCAGAACAGAGCAGAACAGAGCAGAACAGTGCAGAACAGAGCAGAACAGAGCAGAACAGAGCAGAACAGAGCAGAACAGAGCAGAACAGAGCAGAGCAGAGTAGAACAAAGTAGAACAGAGCAGAGTAGAACAGAGCAGAACAGAGCAGAACAGAGCAGAAGAGAGCAGAAGAGAGCAGAAGAGAGCAGAACAGAGCAGAACAGAGCAGAACAGAGCAGAACAGAGCAGAACAGAGCAGAGCACAGCAGAGCAAAACAGAACAGAACAGAACAGAACAGTGCAGAGCAGAACAGAACAGAACAGAACAGTGCAGAGCAGAGAAGAACAGAACAGAACAGAACAGAGCAGAACAGAGCAGAGCAGAACAGAACAGAACAGAACAAAGCAGAGCAGAACAGAGCAGAGCAGAGCAGATAGGAAGAGAACAGAACAGAGCAGAGCAGAGCTGAGCAGAACAAAACAGAGCAGAGCAGAGCAGAGCAGAGCAGAACAGAGCAGAACAGAGCAGAACAGAGCAGAACAGAGCAGAACAGAGAAGAGCAGAGCTGAACAGAGCTGAACAGAGCTGAACAGAGCTGAACAGAGCTGAACAGAGCTGAACAGAGCTGAGCAGAACAGAACAGAGCAGAACAGAGCAGAGCAGAGTAGAGCAACCCAGAACAGAACAGAACAGAGCAGTGCAGAACAGAGCAGTGCAGAACAGAGCAGAACAGAGCACAGCAGAACAGAACAGAACAGTGCAGAACAAAACAGAGCAGAGCAGAGCAGAGCAGAGCAGAGCAGAGCAGAGCAGAGCAGAACAGAGCAGAACAGAGCAGAACAGAGCAGAACAGAGCAGAACAGAGCAGAACAGAACAGAGCAGAGCAGAGCAGAGCAGAGCTGAACAGAGCTGAACAGAGCTGAACAGAGCTGAACAGAGCTGAACAGAGCTGAACAGAACAGAGCAGAACAGAGCAGAACAGAACAGAGCAGAGCAGAACAGAACAGAGCAGAGCGGAACAGAGCAGAGCAGAACAGAGCAGAGCAGATCAGAGCAGAGCAGAGTTGAGCAAACCAGAACAGAACAGAACAGAGCAGTGCAGAACAGAGCAGAGCAGGGCAGAACAGTGCAGAGCAGAACAGAGCAGAACAGAGCACAGCAGAACAGAGCACAGCAGAACAGAACAGTGCAGAACAGAACAGTGCAGAACAGAACAGTGCAGAAAAGAGCAGAACAGAGCAGAACAGAGCGGAACAGAGCAGAACAGAGCAGAACAGAGCAGAACAGAGCAGAACAGAGCAGAACAGAGCAGAACAGAGCAGAACAGAGCAGAACAGAGCAGAACAGAGCAGAACAGAGTAGAGTAGAGCAGAGCAGAGCAGAGCAGAGCAGAGAAGAGCAGAGCAGAGCAGAGCAGAACAGAACAGAACAGAACAGAACAGAGCAGAACAGAGCAGAGCAGAGCAGAACAGCGCAGAGCAGAACAGAACAGAACAGTGCAGAGCACAGCAGAACAGAACAGTGCAGAGCACAGCAGAACAGAATATAACAGTGCAGAACAGAGCAGAACAGAACAGAGCAGAACAGAGCAGAGCAGAGCAGAGCAGAACAAAACAGTGCAGAGCAGAACAGAATAGAACAGAACAGAGCAGAGCAGAGCAGAAAAGAACAAAACAGAGCAGAACACAACAGAACAGAACAGAACAGAACAGAACAGAACAGAGCAGAGCAGAACAGAGCAGAGCAGAACAGAGCAGAGCACAGCAGAGCAAAACAGAACAGAACAGAACAGAACAGTGCAGAGCAGAACAGAACAGAACAGAACAGTGCAGAGCAGAGAAGAACAGAACAGAACAGAACAGAGCAGAACAGAGCAGAGCAGAACAGAACAGAACAAAGCAGAGCAGAACAGAGCAGAGCAGAGCAGAGCAGATAGGAAGAGAACAGAACAGAGCAGAGCAGAGCTGAGCAGAACAAAACAGAGCAGAGCAGAGCAGAGCAGAGCAGAACAGAGCAGAACAGAGCAGAACAGAGCAGAACAGAGCAGAACAGAGCAGAACAGAGCAGAACAGAGAAGAGCAGAGCTGAACAGAGCTGAACAGAGCTGAACAGAGCTGAACAGAGCTGAACAGAGCTGAACAGAGCTGAACAGAGCTGAACAGAGCTGAACAGAGCTGAGCAGAACAGAACAGAGCAGAACAGAGCAGAGCAGAGTAGAGCAACCCAGAACAGAACAGAACAGAGCAGTGCAGAACAGAGCAGAACAGAGCACAGCAGAACAGAACAGAACAGTGCAGAACAAAACAGAGCAGAGCAGAGCAGAGCAGAGCAGAGCAGAGCAGAGCAGAGCAGAACAGAGCAGAACAGAGCAGAACAGAGCAGAACAGAGCAGAACAGAGCAGAACAGAGCAGAACAGAGCAGAGCAGAGCAGAGCTGAACAGAGCTGAACAGAGCTGAACAGAGCTGAACAGAGCTGAACAGAGCTGAACAGAACAGAGCAGAACAGAACAGAGCAGAGCAGAACAGAACAGAGCAGAGCGGAACAGAGCAGAGCAGAACAGAGCAGAGCAGATCAGAGCAGAGCAGAGTTGAGCAAACCAGAACAGAACAGAACAGAGCAGTGCAGAACAGAGAAGAGCAGGGCAGAACAGTGCAGAGCAGAACAGAGCAGAACAGAGCACAGCAGAACAGAGCACAGCAGAACAGGGCAGAACTGAGCATTGCAGAACAGAGCAGAGAAGAGCAGAGCATAACAGAGCATAACAGAGCAGAACAGTGCAGAACAGAGCAGAACAGAGCAGAACAGAGCAGAACAGAGCAGAACAGAGCAGAACAGAGCAGAACAGAGCAGAACAGAGCAGAACAGAGCAGAGCAGAGCAGATCAGAGCAGAACAGAGCAGAACAGAGCAGAACAGTGCAGAACAGAGCAGAACAGAGCAGAACAGAGCAGAACAGAGCAGAACAGAGCAGAACAGAGCAGAGCAGAGTAGAACAAAGTAGAACAGAGCAGAGTAGAACAGAGCAGAACAGAGCAGAACAGAGCAGAAGAGAGCAGAAGAGAGCAGAAGAGAGCAGAACAGAGCAGAACAGAGCAGAACAGAGCAGAACAGAGCAGAACAGAGCAGAACAGAGCAGAACAGAGCAGAACAGAGCAGAACAGAGCAGAACAGAGCAGGGCTGAGCAAAACAGTGCAGAGCAGAGCAGAGCAGAGCAGAGCAGCGCAGAGCAGAACAGCGCAGAGCAGAACAGCGCAGAGCAGAACAGCGCAGAGCAGAACAGCGCAGAGCAGAACAGCGCAGAGCAGAACAGCGCAGAGCAGAACAGCGCAGAGCAGAACAGCGCAGAGCAGAGCAGAACAGAGCAGAACAGAGCTCAACAGAGCTGAACAGAGCTGAACAGCGCTGAGCAGAGCTGAACAGAGCAGAACAGAGGAGAACAGAGGAGAACAGAGGAGAACAGAGCAGAACAGTGCAGAGCAGAACAGAGCAGAGCAGAGCTGAGCAGAACAAAACAGAGCAGAACAGAACAGAGCAGAACAGAACAGAGCAGAGCAGAACAGAGCAGAGCAGAACAGAACAGAACAGAGCAGAACAGAACAGAACAGAGCAGAACAGAACAGAGCAGAACAGAACAGAGCAGAACAGAACAGAGCAGAACAGAACAGAACAGAACAGAGCAGAGCAGAACAGAGCAGAGCAGAACAGAGCAGAGCAGAACAGAGCAGAGCAGAACAGAGCAGAGCAGAGCAGAGCAAAACAGAACAGAGCAGAACAAAGCAGAGCAGAACAGAGCAGAGCAGATAGGAACAGAACAGGACAGAACAGAACAGAACAGAACAGAACAGAGCAGAACAGAACAGAGCAGAACAGAGCAGAGCAGAACAGAGCAGAGCAGAACAGAGCAGAGCAGAGCAGAGCAGAACAGAACAGAACAGAACAGAACAGTGCAGAGCAAAACAGAGCAGAAGAGAGCAGAGCAGAGCAGAACAGAGCAGAGCAGAGCAGAGCAGAACAGAACAGTGCAGAGCAGAACAGAACAGAACAGAGCAGAGCAGAGCAGAGCAGAACAGAGCAGAACAGAGCAGAAGAGAGCAGAAGAGAGCAGAAGAGAGCAGAACAGAGCAGAACAGAGCAGAACAGAGCAGAAGAGAGCAGAACAGAGCAGAACAGAGCAGAACAGAGCAGAACAGAGCAGAACAGAGCAGGGCTGAGCAAAACAGTGCAGAGCAGAGCAGAGCAGAGCAGAGCAGCGCAGAGCAGAACAGCGCAGAGCAGAACAGCGCAGAGCAGAACAGCGCAGAGCAGAACAGCGCAGAGCAGAACAGCGCAGAGCAGAACAGCGCAGAGCAGAACAGCGCAGAGCAGAACAGCGCAGAGCAGAGCAGAACAGAGCAGAACAGAGCTCAACAGAGCTGAACAGAGCTGAACAGCGCTGAGCAGAGCTGAACAGAGCAGAACAGAGGAGAACAGAGGAGAACAGAGGAGAACAGAGCAGAACAGTGCAGAGCAGAACAGAGCAGAGCAGAGCTGAGCAGAACAAAACAGAGCAGAACAGAACAGAGCAGAACAGAACAGAGCAGAGCAGAACAGAGCAGAGCAGAACAGAACAGAACAGAGCAGAACAGAACAGAACAGAGAAGAACAGAACAGAGCAGAACAGAACAGAGCAGAACAGAACAGAGCAGAACAGAACAGAACAGAACAGAGCAGAGCAGAACAGAGCAGAGCAGAACAGAGCAGAGCAGAACAGAGCAGAGCAGAACAGAGCAGAGCAGAGCAAAACAGAACAGAGCAGAACAAAGCAGAGCAGAACAGAGCAGAGCAGATAGGAACAGAACAGGACAGAACAGAACAGAACAGAACAGAACAGAGCAGAACAGAACAGAGCAGAACAGAGCAGAGCAGAACAGAGCAGAGCAGAACAGAGCAGAGCAGAGCAGAGCAGAACAGAACAGAACAGAACAGAACAGTGCAGAGCAAAACAGAGCAGAAGAGAGCAGAGCAGAGCAGAACAGAGCAGAGCAGAGCAGAGCAGAACAGAACAGTGCAGAGCAGAACAGAACAGAACAGAGCAGAGCAGAGCAGAGCAGAGCAGAACAGAGCAGAACAGAGCAGAACAGAGCAGAACAGAGCAGAACAGAGCAGAACAGAGCAGAACAGAGCAGAACAGAGCAGAACAGAGCAGAACAGAACAGAACAGAACAGAGCAGAACAGAGCAGAACAGAGCAGAGCAGAGCAGAGCAGAACAGAGCAGAGCAGAGCAGAACAGCGCAGAGCAGAGCAGAACAGAACAGAACAGTGCTGAGCACAGCAGAACAGAACAGTGCAGAGCACAGCAGAACAGAATAGAACAGTGCAGAACAGAGCAGAACAGAACAGAGCAGAGCAGAGCAGAGCAGAACAAAACAGTGCAGAGCAGAACAGGACAGAGCAGAGCAGAGCAGAGCATTACGGAGCAGAGCAGAGCAGAACAGAGCAGAGCAGCGCACAGCAGAGCAGAGCAGAGCAGTGCAGAACAGCGCAGAGCAGAACAGTGCAGAGCAGAGCAGAGCAGAACAGAGCAGAGCAGAGCAGAGCAGAACAGAGCAGAGCAGAACAGAGCAGAACAGAGCAGAGCAGAACAGAGCAGAACAGAGCAGAACAGAGCAGAACAGAGCAGAACAGAGCAGAACAGAACAGAGCAGAACAGAGCAGAACAGAGCAGAACAGAACAGAACAGAACAGAGCAGAGCAGAGCAGAACAGAGCAGAGCAGAACAGCGCAGAGCAGAGCAGAGCAGAACAGAACAGTGCAGAGCACAGCAGAACAGAACAGTGCAGAGCACAGCAGAACAGAATAGAACAGTGCAAAACAGAGCAGAACAGAACAGAGCAGAACAGAGCAGAGCAGAGCAGAACAAAACAGTGCAGAGCAGAACAGAACTGAGCAGAGCAGAGCATTACGGAGCAGAGCAGAGCAGAACAGAGCAGAGCAGCGCACAGCAGAGCAGAACAGCGCAGAGCAGAACAGCGCAGAGCAGAGCAGAGCAGAGCAGAACAGAGCAGAACAGAACAGAGCAGAACAGAGCAGAGCAGAGCAGAGCAGAGAAGAACAGAGCTGAACAGAGCTGAACAGAGCTGAACAGAGCTGAACACAGCTGAACAGAGCTGAACAGAGCTGAACAGAGCTGAACAGAGCTGAACAGAGCTGAACAGAGCTGAACAGAGCTGAACAGAGCTGAACAGAGCTGAACAGAGCTGAACAGAGCAGAACAGAACAGAGCTGAACAGAGCTGAACAGAGCAGAACAGAACAGAGCTGAACAGAGCTGAACAGAGCTGAGCAGAGCTGAACAGAACAGAGCAGAGCAGAACAGAGCAGAACAGAGGAGAACAGAGCAGAGCAGAACAGTGCAGAGCAGAACAGAGCAGAGCAGAGCTGAGCAGAACAAAACAGAGCGGAACAGAGCAGAGCAGAACAGAACAGAGCAGAACAGAACAGAGCAGAACAGAACAGAGCAGAACAGAACAGAGCAGAACAGAACAGAGCAGAACAGAACAGAGCAGAACAGAACAGAGCAGAACAGAACAGAGCAGAACAGAACAGAGCAGAACAGAACAGAGCAGAACAGAACAGAACAGAGCAGAACAGAACAGAGCAGAACAGAACAGAACAGAACAGAGCAGAACAGAACAAAGCAGAACAGAACAGAGCACAGCAGAGCAGAACAGAGCAGAGCAGAACAGAGCAGAGCAGAACAGAGCAGAGCAGAGCAGAGCAGAACAGAACAGAGCAGAGCAAAGCAGAGCAGAACAGAGCAGAGCAGAGTAGAGCAGATAGGAACAGAACGGAACAGAACGGAACAGAGCAGAACAGAGCAGAACAGAACAGAACAGAACAGAACAGAACAGAACAGAACAGAACAGTGCAGAGCAGAGCAGAGCAGAGCAGAACAGAGCAGAACAGAGCAGAACAGAGCAGAACAGAGCAGAACAGAGCAGAACAGCGCAGAACAGCGCAGAACAGAGCACAGCAGAGCAGAGTAGAACAGAGCAGAACAGAACAGAGCTGAGCAGAACAGAACAGAGCAGAGCAGAGCAAAACAGAACAGAACAGTGCAGAACAGTGCAGAACAGAGCAGAACAGAGCAGAACAGAGCAGAACAGAGCAGAACAGAGCAGAACAGAGCAGAACAGAGCAGAGCAGAGCAGAGCAGAGCAGAGCAGAACAGAACAGAGCTGAACAGAGCTGAACAGAGCTGAACAGAGCTGAACAGAGCTGAACAGAGCTGAACAGAGCTGAACAGAGCTGAACAGAGCTGAGCAAAACAGAACAGAGCAGAACAGAACAGAACAGAGCAGAACAGAACAGAGCAGAGCAGAGCAGAACAGAACAAAGCAGAGCAGAACAGAACAGAGCAGAGCAGAGTAGAGCAAACCAGAACAGAACTGAACAGAGCAGTGCAGAACAGAGCAGTGCAGAACAGAGCAGTGCAGAACAGAGCAGTGCAGAACAGAGCAGAGCAGAGCAGAGCAGTGCAGAGCAGAACAGAGCACAGCAGAACAGAACAGAACAGTGCAGAACAGAACAGTGCAGAACAGAGCAAAGAAGAGCAGAGCAGAACAGAGCAGAACAGAGCAGAACAGAGCAGAACAGAGCAGAACAGAGCAGAACAGAGCACAGCAGAACAGAGCAGAACAGAGCAGAGCAGAGCAGAGCAGAACAGAGCAGAGCAGAACAGAGCAGAGCAGAACAGAGCAGAGCAGAACAGAACAGAACAGAACAGAGCAGAACTGAACAGTGCAGAGCACAGCAGAACAGAATAGAACAGTGCAGAACAGAGCAGAACAGAGCAGAACAGAACAGAACAGAACAGAACAGAGCAGAACAGAGCAGAACAGAGCAGAGCAGAGCAGAGCAGAGCAGAGCAGAGCAGAGCAGAGCAGAACAAAACAGTGCAGAGCAGAACAGAATAGAACAGAACAGAGCAGAGCAGAGCAGAAAAGAACAAAACAGAGCAGAACAGAACAGAACAGAGCAGAGCAGAACAGAGCAGAGCAGAACAGAGCAGAGCAGAACAGAGCAGTGCAGAACAGAACAGAGTAGAGCAGAGCAGAGCAGAGCAGAGCAAAACAGAACAGAGCAGAACAGAACAGTGCAGAGCAGAGCAGAACAGAACAGAACAGTGCAGAGCAGAGCAGAACAGAACAAAGCAGAACAGAACAGAGCAGAGCAGAGCAGATAGGAACAGAACAGAAGAGAACAGAGCAGAACAGAGCAGAACAGAGCAGAACAAAGCAGAACAGAGCAGAACAGAGCAGAACAGAGCAGAACAGAGCAGAACAGAGCAGAACAGAGCAGAACAGAGCAGAACAGAGCAGATAGGAACAGAACAGAAGAGAACAGAGCAGAACAGAGCAGAACAGAGCAGAACAAAGCAGAACAGAGCAGAACAGAGCAGAACAGAGCAGAACAGAGCAGAACAGAGCAGAACAGAGCAGAACAGAGCAGAACAGAGCAGAGCAGAACAGAGCAGAACAGAACAGAACAGAGCAGAACAGAGCAGAACAGAGCAGAACAGAGCAGAACAGAGCAGAACAGAGCAGAACAGAGCAGAACAGAGCAGAGTAGAACAGAGCAGAACAGAGCCGATCATTGCAGAACAAAGAAGAACAGAGCAGAACAAGCAGAACAGAACAGAGCTGAGCAGAACAGTGCAGAGCAGAGCAGAACAGCGCAGAACAGCGCAGAGCAGAACAGCGCAGAGCAGAACAGCGCAGAGCAGAACAGCACAGAGCAGAACATCGCAGAGCAGAACATCACAGAGCAGAACAGCGCAGATCAGAACAGCGCAGATCAGAACAGCGCAGAGCAGAACAGCGCAGAGCAGAGCAGAACAGAGCTCAACAGAGCTCAACAGAGCTGAACACAGCTGAACACAGCTGAACACAGCTGAACAGAGCTGAACAGAGCTGAACAGAGCTGAACAGAGCTGAACAGAGCTGAACAGAGCTGAACAGAGCTGAACAGAGCTGAACAGAGCTGAACAGAGCTGAGCAGAGCTGAACAGAGCAGAACAGAGCAGAACAGAGCAGAACAGAGGAGAACAGAGCAGAGCAGAACAGTGCAGAACAGAGCAGAACAGAGCAGAACAGAGGAGAACAGAGCAGAGCAGAACAGTGCAGAGCTGAACAGAGCAGAGCAGAGCTGAGCAGAACAAAACAGAGCAGAACAGAACAGAGCAGAACAGAACAGAGCAGAACAGAACAGAGCAGAACAGAACAGAGCAGAGCAGAACAGAACAGAGCAGAACAGAACAGAGCAGAACAGAACAGAGCAGAACAGAACAGAACAGAACAAATCAGAACAGAACAGAGCAGAGCAGAGCAGAACAGAGCAGAGCAGAACAGAGCAGAGCAGAACAGAGCAGAGCAGAGCAGAGCAGAACAGAACAAAGCAGAGCAGAACAGAGCAGAGCAGATAGGAACAGAACAGAACAGAACAGAACAGAGCAGAACAGAGCAGAGCAGAGCAGAGCAGAACAGAACAGAACAGAACAGAACAGAACAGAACAGAACAGAACAGTGCAGAGCAGAGCAGAACAGAGCAGAACAGAGCAGAGCAGAACAGAGCAGAACAGAACAGAGCAGAACAGAGCAGAACAGAGCAGAACAGCGCAGAACAGCGCAGAACAGAGCACAGCAGAGCAGAGTAGAACAGAGCAGAACAGAACACAGCTGAGCAGAACAGAACAGAGCAGAGCAGAGCAAAACAGAACAGAACAGTGCAGAACAGAGCAGAACAGAGCAGAACAGAGCAGAGCAGAGCAGAACAGAGCAGAACAGAGCAGAACAGAGCAGAACAGAACAGAACAGAACAGAACAGTGCAGAACAGAACAGAGCTGAGCTGAACAGAACAGAGCAGAGCAGAGCAAAACAGAACAGAACAGTGCAGAACAGAGCAGAACAGAGCAGAACAGAGCAGAACAGAGCAGAACAGAGCATAACAGAGCAGAACAGAGCAGAACAGAGCAGAACAGAGCAGAACAGAGCAGAACAGAGCAGAACAGAGCAGAACAGAACAGAACAGAGCAGAGCAGAGCAGAACAGAACAGAACAGTGCAGAGCAGAACAGTGCAGAGCAGAACAGAGCAGAGCAGAGCAGAGCAGAACAGAGCAGAACAGAGCAGAGCAGAACAGAACAGAACAGTGCAGAGCAGAGCAGAACAGAACAGAACAGTGCAGAACAGAGCAGAGCAGAACAGAGCAGAACAGAGCAGAGCAGAGCAGAAAAGAACAAAACAGAGCAGAACAGAACAGAACAGAACAGAGCAGAGCAGAGTATTACGGAGCAGAGCAGAGCAGAACAGAGCAGAGCAGCGCACAGCAGAGCAGAGCAAAGCAGTGCAGAACAGCGCAGAGCAGAACAGTGCAGAGCAGAGCAGAGCAGAGCAGAGCAGAACAGAACGGAGCAGAACAGAGCAGAACAGAGCAGAACAGAGCAGAACAGAGCAGAACAGAGCAGAACAGAGCAGAACAGAGCAGAACAGAGCATAACAGAGCAGAACAGAGCAGAGCAGAGCTGAACAGAGCTGAACAGAGCTGAACAGAGCTGAACAGAGCTGAACAGAGCAGAACAGAGCTGAAAAGAGTTGAAAAGAGCTGAACAGAGCTGAACAGAACTGAACAGAACTGAACAGAGCTGAACAGAGCTGAGCAGAACAGAACAGAGCAGAACAGAACAGAGCAGAGCAGAACAGAGCAGAGCAGAGTAGAGCAAACCAGAACAGAACAGAACAGAGCAGTGCAGAACGGAGCAGTGCAGAACTGAGCAGAGCAGAGCAGAGCAGAACAGAGCAGAGCAGAGCAGAGCAGACCAGAGCAGAGCAGAGCACAACAGAACAGAACAGTGCAGAGCAGAACAGTGCAGAGCAGAACAGTGCAGAGCAGAACAGTGCAGAGCAGAACAGAACAGAACAGAGCAGAACTGAACAGTGCAGAGCACAGCAGAACAGAATAGAACAGTGCAGAACAGAGCAGAACAGAGCAGAACAGAACAGAGCAGAACAGAGCAGAACAGAGCAGAACAGAGCAGAGCAGAGCAGAGCAGAGCAGAGCAGAGCAGAGCAGAGCAGAGCAGAACAAAACAGTGCAGAGCAGAACAGAATAGAACAGAACAGAGCAGAGCAGAGCAGAAAAGAACAAAACAGAGCAGAACAGAACAGAACAGAGCAGAGCAGAACAGAGCAGAGCAGAACAGAGCAGTGCAGAACAGAACAGAGTAGAGCAGAGCAGAGCAGAGCAGAGCAAAACAGAACAGAGCAGAACAGAACAGTGCAGAGCAGAGCAGAACAGAACAGAACAGTGCAGAGCAGAGCAGAACAGAACAAAGCAGAACAGAACAGAGCAGAGCAGAGCAGATAGGAACAGAACAGAAGAGAACAGAGCAGAACAGAGCAGAACAGAGCAGAACAAAGCAGAACAGAGCAGAACAGAGCAGAACAGAGCAGAACAGAGCAGAACAGAGCAGAACAGAGCAGAACAGAGCAGATAGGAACAGAACAGAAGAGAACAGAGCAGAACAGAGCAGAACAGAGCAGAACAAAGCAGAACAGAGCAGAACAGAGCAGAACAGAGCAGAACAGAGCAGAACAGAGCAGAACAGAGCAGAACAGAGCAGAGCAGAACAGAGCAGAGCAGAACAGAACAGAGCAGAACAGAGCAGAACAGAGCAGAACAGAGCAGAACAGAGCAGAACAGAGCAGAACAGAGCAGAACAGAGCAGAACAGAGCAGAACAGAGCCGATCATTGCAGAACAAAGAAGAACAGAGCAGAACAAGCAGAACAGAACAGAGCTGAGCAGAACAGTGCAGAGCAGAGCAGAACAGCGCAGAACAGCGCAGAGCAGAACAGCGCAGAACAGAACAGCGCAGAGCAGAACAGCACAGAGCAGAACATCGCAGAGCAGAACATCGCAGAGCAGAACAGCGCAGATCAGAACAGCGCAGATCAGAACAGCGCAGAGCAGAACAGCACAGAGCAGAGCAGAGCAGAACAGAGCTCAACAGAGCTCAACAGAGCTAAACACAGCTGAACACAGCTGAACACAGCTGAACACAGCTGAACACAGCTGAACACAGCTGAACACAGCTGAACAGAGCTGAACAGAGCTGAACAGAGCTGAACAGAGCTGAACAGAGCTGAACAGAGCTGAACAGAGCTGAACAGAGCTGAACAGAGCTGAGCAGAGCTGAACAGAGCAGAACAGAGCAGAACAGAGCAGAACAGAGGAGAACAGAGCAGAGCAGAACAGTGCAGAACAGAGCAGAACAGAGCAGAACAGAGGAGAACAGAGCAGAGCAGAACAGTGCAGAGCTGAACAGAGCAGAGCAGAGCTGAGCAGAACAAAACAGAGCAGAACAGAACAGAGCAGAACAGAACAGAGCAGAACAGAACAGAGCAGAACAGAACAGAGCAGAACAGAAAAGAGCAGAGCAGAACAGAGCAGAGCAGAACAGAACAGAGCAGAACAGAACAGAGCAGAACAGAACAGAGCAGAACAGAACAGAGCAGAACAGAACAAAGCAGAACAGAACAGAGCAGAGCAGAGCAGAACAGAGCAGAGCAGAACAGAGCAGAGCAGAACAGAGCAGAGCAGAGCAGAGCAGAACAGAACAAAGCAGAGCAGAACAGAGCAGAGCAGATAGGAACAGAACAGAACAGAACAGAACAGAGCAGAACAGAGCAGAGCAGAGCAGAGCAGAGCAGAACAGAACAGAACAGAACAGAACAGAACAGAACAGAACAGAACAGAACAGAACAGTGCAGAGCAGAGCAGAACAGAGCAGAACAGAGCAGAGCAGAACAGAGCAGAACAGAACAGAGCAGAACAGAGCAGAACAGAGCAGAACAGAGCAGAACAGAGCAGAACAGCGCAGAACAGAGCACAGCAGAGCAGAGTAGAACAGAGCAGAACAGAACACAGCTGAGCAGAACAGAACAGAGCAGAGCAGAGCAAAACAGAACAGAACAGTGCAGAACAGAGCAGAACAGAGCAGAACAGAGCAGAGCAGAGCAGAACAGAGCAGAACAGAGCAGAACAGAGCAGACCAGAACAGAACAGAACAGTGCAGAACAGAACAGAGCTGAGCTGAACAGAACAGAGCAGAGCAGAGCAAAACAGAACAGAACAGTGCAGAACAGAGCAGAACAGAGCAGAACAGAGCATAACAGAGCAGAACAGAGCAGAACAGAGCAGAACAGAGCAGAACAGAGCAGAACAGAGCAGAACAGAACAGAACAGAGCAGAGCAGAGCAGAGCAGAACAGAACAGTGCAGAGCAGAACAATGCAGAGCAGAACAGAGCAGAGCAGAGCAGAGCAGAACAGAGCAGAACAGAGCAGAGCAGAACAGAACAGAACAGAACAGAACAGTGCAGAGCAGAGCAGAACAGAACAGAACAGTGCAGAACAGAGCAGAGCAGAACAGAGCAGAACAGAGCAGAGCAGAGCAGAAAAGAACAAAACAGAGCAGAACAGAACAGAACAGAACAGAGCAGAGCAGAGTATTACGGAGCAGAGCAGAGCAGAACAGAGCAGAGCAGCGCACAGCAGAGCAGAGCAAAGCAGTGCAGAACAGCGCAGAGCAGAACAGTGCAGAGCAGAGCAGAGCAGAGCAGAGCAGAGCAGAACAGAACGGAGCAGAACAGAGCAGAACAGAGCAGAACAGAGCAGAACAGAGCAGAACAGAGCAGAACAGAGCAGAACAGAGCAGAACAGAGCAGAGCAGAGCTGAACAGAGCTGAACAGAGCTGAACAGAGCTGAACAGAGCTGAACAGAGCAGAACAGAGCTGAAAAGAGTTGAAAAGAGCTGAACAGAGCTGAACAGAACTGAACAGAACTGAACAGAGCTGAACAGAGCTGAGCAGAACAGAACAGAGCAGAACAGAACAGAGCAGAGCAGAACAGAGCAGAGCAGAGTAGAGCAAACCAGAACAGAACAGAACAGAGCAGTGCAGAACGGAGCAGTGCAGAACTGAGCAGAGCAGAGCAGAGCAGAACAGAGCAGAGCAGAGCAGAGCAGACCAGAGCAGAGCAGAGCACAACAGAACAGAACAGTGCAGAGCAGAACAGTGCAGAGCAGAACAGTGCAGAGCAGAACAGTGCAGAGCAGAACAGTGCAGAGCAGAACAGTGCAGAGCAGAACAGTGCAGAGCAGAACAGTGCAGAGCAGAACAGTGCAGAGCAGAACAGTGCAGAGCAGAACAGTGCAGAGCAGAACAGAGCAAAACAGAGCAGAACAGAGCAGAACAGAGCAGAACAGAGCAGAACAGAGCAGAACAGAGCAGAACAGAGCACATCAGAGCAGAGTAGAACAGAGCAGAACAGAACAGAGCTGAGCAGAACAGAACAGAGCAGAGCAGAGCAGAGCAAAACAGAACAGAACAGTGCAGAACAGAGCAGAACAGAGCACATCAGAGCAGAGTAGAACAGAGCAGAACAGAACAGAGCTGAGCAGAACAGAACAGAGCAGAGCAGAGCAAAACAGAACAGAACAGAACAGTGCAGAACAGAGCAGAACAGAGCAGAACAGAGCAGAACAGAGCAGAACAGAGCAGAACAGAGCAGAACAGAGCAGAACAGAGCAGAACAGAGCAGAACAGAGTAGAACAGAGTAGAACAGAGCAGAACAGAGCAGAACAGAGCAGAACAGAGCAGAGCAGAGCAGAACAGAACAGAACAGAACAGTGCAGAGCAGAACAGTGCAGAGCAGAACAGTGCAGAGCAGAACAGTGCAGAGCAGAACAGTGCAGAGCAGAACAGAGCAGAGCAGAACAGAACAGAACAGAACAGAGCAGAACAGAGCAGAGCAGAACAGAGCAGAGCAGAGCAGAGCAGAACAGAACAGAACAGAACAGTGCAGAACAGAACAGAGCAGAGCAGAACAGAGCAGAACAGAGCAGTGCAGAGCAGATCAGAGCAGAACAGAGCAGAACAGAGCAGAACAGAGCAGAACAGAGCAGAACAGAGCAGAACAGAGCAGAACAGAACAGAGCAGAACAGAGCAGAGCAGAGTAGAACAAAGTAGAACAAAGTAGAACAGAGCAGAGTAGAACAGAGCAGAACAGAGCAGAACAGAGCAGAACAGAGCAGAACAGAGCAGAACAGAGCAGAACAGAGCAGAACAGAGCAGAACAGAGCAGAACAGAGCAGAACAGAGCAGAACAGCGCAGAACAGCGCAGAGCAGAACAGCGCAGAGCAGAACAGCGCAGAGCAGAACAGCGCAGAGCAGAACAGCGCAGAGCAGAACAGCGCACAGCAGAACAGCGCAAAGCAGAGCAGAACAGAGCAGAACAGAACAGAGCAGAACAGAGCTCAACAGAGCTGAACAGAGCTGAACAGAGCTGAACAGAGCTGAACAGAGCTGAACAGAGCTGAACAGAGCTGAGCAGTGCTGAACAGAGCAGAACAGAGCAGAACAGAGCAGAACAGAGCAGAACAGAGCAGAACAGAGCAGAACAGAGCAGAACAGAGCAGAACAGAGCAGAACAGAGGAGAACAGAGGAGAACAGAGCTGAGCAGAACAGTGCAGAGCAGAACAGAGCAGAGCAGAGCTGAGCAGAACAAAACAGAGCGGAACAGAACAGAGCAGAACAGAACAGAGCAGAACAGACCAGAGCAGAACAGACCAGAGCAGAACAGAGCAGAACAGAGCAGAACAGTGCAGAACAGAGCAGAACAGAGCAGAACAGAGGAGAACAGAGCAGAGCAGAACAGTGCAGAGTTGAACAGAGCAGAGCAGAGCTGAGCAGAACAAAACAGAGCAGAACAGAACAGAGCAGAACAGAACAGAGCAGAACAGAACAGAACAGAGCAGAACAGAACAGAACAGAACAGAGCAGAACAGAACAGAGCAGAACAGAACAAAGCAGAACAGAACAGAGCAGAGCAGAGCAGAACAGAGCAGAGCAGAACAGAGCAGAGCAGAACAGAGCAGAGCAGAGCAGAGCAGAACAGAACAGAGCAGAGCAGAGCAGAACAGAACAAAGCAGAGCAGAACAGAGCAGAGCAGAGCAGAGCAGATAGGAACAGAACAGAACAGAACAGAACAGAGCAGAACAGAGCAGAGCAGAGCAGAGCAGAGAAGAGCAGAGCAGAGCAGAGCAGAACAGAACAGAACAGAACAGAACAGAACAGAACAGAACAGAACAGAACAGAACAGAACAGAACAGAACAGAACGGAACAGAACAGAACAGTGCAGAGCAGAGCAGAGCAGAGCAGAGCAGAGCAGAACAGAGCAGAACAGAGCAGAACAGAGCAGAACAGAGCAGAACAGAGCAGAACAGAGCAGAACAGCGCAGAACAGCGCAGAACAGAGCACAGCAGAGCAGAGTAGAACAGAGCAGAACAGAACACAGCTGAGCAGAACAGAACAGAGCAGAGCAGAGCAAAACAGAACAGAACAGTGCAGAACAGAGCAGAACAGAGCAGAACAGAGCAGAGCAGAGCAGAACAGAGCAGAACAGAACAGTGCAGAACAGAACAGAGCTGAGCTGAACAGAACAGAGCAGAGCAGAGCAAAACAGAACAGAACAGTGCAGAACAGAGCAGAACAGAGCAGAACAGAGCAGAACAGAGCATAACAGAGCAGAACAGAGCAGAACAGAGCAGAACAGAGCAGAACAGAGCAGAACAGAACAGAACAGAACAGAGCAGAGCAGAGCAGAGCAGAACAGTGCAGAGCAGAACAGTGCAGAGCAGAACAGAGCAGAGCAGAGCAGAACAGAACAGAGCAGAACAGAACAGAACAGAGCAGAACAGAACAGAGCAGAACAGAACAGAACAGAACAGAACAGAACAGAACAGAACAGAACAGAGCAGAACAGAACAGAGCAGAACAGAGCAGAACAGAACAGAACAGAGCAGAACAGAGCAGAGCAGAACAGAACAAAGCAGAACAGAACAGAGCAGAGCAGAGCAGAACAGAGCAGAGCAGAACAGAGCAGAGCGGAACAGAGCAGAGCAGAGCAGAACAGAACAGAACAGAGCAGAACAGAACAAAGCAGAGCAGAACAGAGCAGAGCAGAGCAGAGCAGATAGGAACAGAACAGAACAGAACAGAACAGAGCAGAACAGAGCAGAGCAGAACAGAGCAGAACAGAGCAGAACAGAGCAGAACAGCGCAGAACAGAGCACAGCAGAGCAGAGTAGAACAGAGCAGAACAGAACACAGCTGAGCAGAACAGAACAGAGCAGAGCAGAGCAAAACAGAACAGAACAGTGCAGAACAGAGCAGAACAGAGCAGAACAGAGCAGAGCAGAGCAGAGCAGAACAGAGCAGAACAGAACAGTGCAGAACAGAACAGAGCTGAGCTGAACAGAACAGAGCAGAGCAGAGCAAAACAGAACAGAACAGTGCAGAACAGAGCAGAACAGAGCAGAACAGAGCATAACAGAGCATAACAGAGCAGAACAGAGCAGAACAGAGCAGAACAGAGCAGAACAGAGCAGAACAGAACAGAACAGAGCAGAGCAGAGCAGAGCAGAGCAGAGCAGAGCAGAACAGAACAGAACAGAACAGAACAGAACAGAACAGAACAGAACAGAACAGTGCAGAGCAGAACAGTGCAGAGCAGAACAGAGCAGAGCAGAGCAGAGCAGAACAGAGCAGAACAGAGCAGAGCAGAACAGAACAGAACAGAACAGTGCAGAGCAGAGCAGAACAGAACAGTACAGTGCAGAACAGAGCAGAGCAGAACAGAGCAGAGCAGAGCAGAAAAGAACAAAACAGAGCAGAACAGAACAGAACAGAACAGAACAGAGCAGAGCAGAGTATTATGGAGCAGAGCAGAGCAGAACAGAGCAGAGCAGCACACAGCAGAGCAGAGCAAAGCAGTGCAGAACAGCGCAGAGCAGAACAGTGCAGAGCAGAGCAGAGCAGAGCAGAGCAGAGCAGAACAGAACAGAACAGAACGGAGCAGAACAGAGCAGAACAGAGCAGAACAGAGCAGAACAGAGCAGAACAGAGCAGAACAGAGCAGAACAGAACAGAGCAGAACAGAGCAGAACAGAGCTGAACAGAGCTGAACAGAGCTGAACAGAGCTGAACAGAGCAGAACAGAGCAGAACAGAGCAGAGCTGAAAAGAGTTGAAAAGAGCTGAACAGAGCTGAACAGAACTGAACAGAGCTGAACAGAGCTGAGCAGAACAGAACAGAGCAGAACAGAACAGAGCAGAGCAGAACAGAGCAGAGCAGAGTAGAGCAAACCAGAACAGAACAGAACAGAGCAGTGCAGAACGGAGCAGTGCAGAACTGAGCAGAGCAGACCAGAGCAGAGCAGAGCACAACAGAACAGTGCAGAGCAGAACAGTGCAGAGCAGAACAGTGCAGAGCAGAACAGTGCAGAGCAGAACAGTGCAGAGCAGAACAGTGCAGAGCAGAACAGTGCAGAGCAGAACAGTGCAGAGCAGAACAGTGCAGAGCAGAACAGTGCAGAGCAGAACAGTGCAGAGCAGAACAGTGCAGAGCAGAACAGTGCAGAGCAGAACAGAGCAAAACAGAGCAGAACAGAGCAGAACAGAGCAGAACAGAGCAGAACAGAGCAGAACAGAGCAGAACAGAGCAGAGTAGAACAGAGCAGAACAGAACAGAGCTGAGCAGAACAGAACAGAGCAGAGCAGAGCAAAACAGAACAGAACAGTGCAGAACAGAGCAGAACAGAGCAGAACAGAGCAGAACAGAGCAGAACAGAGCAGAACAGAGCAGAACAGAGCAGAGCAGAGCAGAGCAGAGCAGAGCAGAACAGAACAGTGCAGAGCAGAACAGTGCAGAGCAGAACAGTGCAGAGCAGAACAGTGCAGAGCAGAACAGTGCAGAGCAGAACAGAGCAGAGCAGAGCAGAACAGAACAGAACAGAGCAGAACAGAGCAGAGCAGAGCAGAACAGAGCAGAGCAGAGCAGAGCAGAACAGAACAGAACAGTGCAGAACAGAACAGAGCAGAGCAGAACAGAGCAGAGCAGAGCAGTGCAGAGCAGATCAGAGCAGAACAGAGCAGAACAGAGCAGAACAGAGCAGAACAGAACAGAGCAGAACAGAGCAGAGCAGAGTAGAACAAAGTAGAACAAAGTAGAACAGAGCAGAGTAGAACAGAGCAGAACAGAGCAGAACAGAGCAGAACAGAGCAGAACAGAGCAGAACAGAGCAGAACAGAGCAGAACAGAGCAGAACAGAGCAGAACAGAACACGGCTGAGCATAACAGTGCAGAGCAGAGCAGAGCAGAGCAGAGCAGAACAGCGCAGAACAGCGCAGAGCAGCGCAGAGCAGAACAGCGCAGAGCAGAACAGCGCAGAGCAGAACAGCGCAAAGCAGAGCAGAACAGAGCAGAACAGAACAGAGCAGAACAGAGCTCAACAGAGCTGAACAGAGCTGAACAGAGCTGAACAGAGCTGAACAGAGCTGAACAGCGCTGAGCAGAGCTGAACAGAGCAGAACAGAGCAAAACAGAGCAGAACAGAGCAGAACAGAGCAGAACAGAGCAGAACAGAGCAGAACAGAGCAGAACAGAGGAGATCAGAGGAGAACAGAGCAGATCAGAACAGTGCAGAGCAGAACAGAGCAGAGCAGAGCTGAGCAGAACAAAACAGAGCAGAACAGAACAGAGCAGAACAGAACAGAACAGAGCAGAACAGAACAGAGCAGAACAGAACAGAGCAGAACAGAGCAGAGCAGAACAGAACAGAACAGAACAGAACAGAGCAGAACAGAACAGAGCAGAAAAGAACAGAACAGAGCAGAACAGAGCAGAGAAGAACAGAGCAGAGCAGAACAGAGCAGAGCAGAACAGAGCAGAGCAGAACAGAGCAGAGCAGAGCAAAACAGAACAGAGCAGAACAGAGCAGAGCAGAACAGAACAAAGCAGAGCAGAACAGAGCAGAGCAGATAGGAACAGAACAGAACAGAACAGAACAGAACAGAGCAGAGCAGAGCAGAGCAGAGCAGAACAGAACAGAACAGAACAGAACAGTGCAGAGCAGAACAGAGCAGAACAGAGCAGAACAGAGCAGAGCAGCGCAGAACAGACCAGAGCAGAACAGAGCAGAACAGAGCAGAACAGAACAGAACAGAACAGAACAGAACAGAACAGAACAGAACAGAACAGAACAGAGCAGAACAGAGCAGAACAGAACAGAGCAGAGAAGAGCAGAACAGAGCAGAGCAGAGCAGAACAGAGCAGAGCAGAGCAGAACAGCGCAGAGCAGAGCAGAACAGAACAGAACAGTGCAGAGCACAGCAGAACAGAACAGTGCAGAGCACAGCAGAACAGAACAGTGCAGAGCACAGCAGAACAGAATAGAACAGTGCAGAACAGAGCAGAACAGAACAGAGCAGAACAGAGCAGAGCAGAGCAGAACAAAACAGTGCAGAGCAGAACAGGACAGAGCAGAGCAGAGCAGAGCATTACGGAGCAGAGCAGAGCAGAACAGAGCAGAGCAGCGCACAGCAGAGCAGAGCAGAGCAGTGCAGAACAGCGCAGAGCAGAACAGTGCAAAGCAGAGCAGAGCAGAGCAGAACAGAGCAGAGCAGAACAGAGCAGAACAAAGCAGAGCAGAGCAGAACAGAGCAGAACAGAACAGAACAGAACAGAACAGAACAGAACAGAACAGAGCAGAGCAGAGCAGAGCAGAACAGCGCAGAGCAGAGCAGAACAGAACAGAACACTGCAGAGCACAGCAGAACAGAACAGTGCAGAGCACAGCAGAACAGAATAGAACAGTGCAGAACAGAGCAGAACAGAACAGAGCAGAACAGAGCAGAGCAGAGCAGAACAAAACAGTGCAGAGCAGAACAGAACAGAGCAGAGCAGAGCATTACGGAGCAGAGCAGAGCAGAGCAGAACAGAGCAGAGCAGCGCACAGCAGAGCAGAACAGCGCAGAGCAGAACAGTGCAGAGCAGAGCAGAGCAGAACAGAGCAGAACAGAACAGAGCAGAACAGAGCAGAGCAGAGCAGAGCAGAGCAGAACAGAGCGGAGCAGAACAGAGCAGAGCAGAGCTGAGCAGAAAAAAACAGGGCAGAGCAGAGCAGAGCAGAACAGAGCAGAACAGAGCAGAACAGAGCTGAACAGAGCTGAACAGAGCTGAACAGAGATGAACAGAGCTGAAAGGCGCTGAACAGAGCTGAACCGAGCTGAACCGAGCTGAACAGAGCTGAACAGAGCTGAACAGAGCTGAACAGAGCTGAACAGAGCTGAGCAGAACAGAACAGAGCAGAGCAGAACAGAGCAGAGCAGAACAGAACAGAACAGAACAGAACAGAGCAGAGCAGAACAGAACAGAGCAGAGCAGAACAGAACAGAACAGAACAGAGCAGAACAGAGCAGAGCAGAGTAGAGCAAAGCAGAACAGAACAGAACAGAGCAGTGCAGAACAGAGCAGTGCAGAACAGAGCAGTGCAGAACAGAGCAGTGCAGAACAGAGCAGTGCAGAACAGAGCAGAGCAGTGCAGAGCAGAACAGAGCACAGCAGAACAGAAAAGAACAGTGCAGAACAGAACAGTGCAGAACAGAGCAGAGCAGAGCAGAGCAGAACAGAGCAGAGCAGAACAGAGCAGAGTAGAACAGAGCAGAACAGAGCAGAACAGAGCAGAACAGAGCAGAACAGAGCAGAACAGAACAGAACAGAACAGAACAGAACAGAGCAGAGCAGAGCAGAACAGCGCAGAGCAGAGCAGAACAGAACAGAACACTGCAGAGCACAGCAGAACAGAACAGTGCAGAGCACAGCAGAACAGAATAGAACAGTGCAGAACAGAGCAGAACAGAACAGAGCAGAACAGAGCAGAGCAGAGCAGAACAAAACAGTGCAGAGCAGAACAGAACAGAGCAGAGCAGAGCATTACGGAGCAGAGCAGAGCAGAGCAGAACAGAGCAGAGCAGCGCACAGCAGAGCAGAACAGCGCAGAGCAGAACAGTGCAGAGCAGAGCAGAGCAGAACAGAGCAGAACAGAACAGAGCAGAACAGAGCAGAGCAGAGCAGAGCAGAGCAGAACAGAGCAGAACAGAGCGGAGCAGAACAGAGCAGAGCAGAGCTGAGCAGAAAAAAACAGGGCAGAGCAGAGCAGAGCAGAACAGAGCAGAACAGAGCTGAACAGAGCTGAACAGAGCTGAACAGAGCTGAACAGAGCTGAACAGAGCTGAACAGAGCTGAACAGAGCTGAAAGGAGCTGAACAGAGCTGAACAGAGCTGAACAGAGCTGAACAGAGCTGAACAGAGCTGAACAGAGCTGAGCAGAACAGAACAGAGCAGAGCAGAACAGAGCAGAGCAGAACAGAACAGAACAGAACAGAGCAGAGCAGAACAGAACAGAGCAGAGCAGAACAGAACAGAACAGAACAGAGCAGAACAGAGCAGAGCAGAGTAGAGCAAAGCAGAACAGAACAGAACAGAGCAGTGCAGAACAGAGCAGTGCGGAACAGAGCAGTGCAGAACAGAGCAGTGCAGAACAGAGCAGTGCAGAGCAGAACAGAGCACAGCAGAACAGAAAAGAACAGTGCAGAACAGAGCAGAACAGAGCAGAGTAGAACAGAGCAGAACAGAACAGAGCTGAGCAGAACAGAACAGAGCAGAGCAGAGCAAAACAGAACAGAACAGTGCAGAACAGAGCAGAACAGAGCAGAACAGAGCAGAACAGAGCAGAACAGAGCAGAACAGAGCAGAACAGAGCAGAGCAGAGCAGAGCAGAGCAGAGCAGAGCAGAGCAGAACAGAACAGTGCAGAGCAGAACAGTGCAGAGCAGAACAGTGCAGAGCAGAACAGTGCAGAGCAGAACAGTGCAGAGCAGAACAGAGCAGAGCAGAGCAGAACAGAACAGAACAGAGCAGAACAGAGCAGAGCAGAGCAGAACAGAGCAGAGCAGAGCAGAGCAGAACAGAACAGAACAGTGCAGAACAGAACAGAGCAGAGCAGAACAGAGCAGAGCAGAGCAGTGCAGAGCAGATCAGAGCAGAACAGAGCAGAACAGAGCAGAACAGAGCAGAACAGAACAGAGCAGAACAGAGCAGAGCAGAGTAGAACAAAGTAGAACAAAGTAGAACAGAGCAGAGTAGAACAGAGCAGAACAGAGCAGAACAGAGCAGAACAGAGCAGAACAGAGCAGAACAGAGCAGAACAGAGCAGAACAGAGCAGAACAGAGCAGAACAGAACACGGCTGAGCATAACAGTGCAGAGCAGAGCAGAGCAGAGCAGAGCAGAACAGCGCAGAACAGCGCAGAGCAGCGCAGAGCAGAACAGCGCAGAGCAGAACAGCGCAGAGCAGAACAGCGCAAAGCAGAGCAGAACAGAGCAGAACAGAACAGAGCAGAACAGAGCTCAACAGAGCTGAACAGAGCTGAACAGAGCTGAACAGAGCTGAACAGCGCTGAGCAGAGCTGAACAGAGCAGAACAGAGCAAAACAGAGCAGAACAGAGCAGAACAGAGCAGAACAGAGCAGAACAGAGCAGAACAGAGCAGAACAGAGGAGATCAGAGGAGAACAGAGCAGATCAGAACAGTGCAGAGCAGAACAGAGCAGAGCAGAGCTGAGCAGAACAAAACAGAGCAGAACAGAACAGAGCAGAACAGAACAGAACAGAGCAGAACAGAACAGAGCAGAACAGAACAGAGCAGAACAGAGCAGAGCAGAACAGAACAGAACAGAACAGAACAGAGCAGAACAGAACAGAGCAGAAAAGAACAGAACAGAGCAGAACAGAGCAGAGAAGAACAGAGCAGAGCAGAACAGAGCAGAGCAGAACAGAGCAGAGCAGAACAGAGCAGAGCAGAGCAAAACAGAACAGAGCAGAACAGAGCAGAGCAGAACAGAACAAAGCAGAGCAGAACAGAGCAGAGCAGATAGGAACAGAACAGAACAGAACAGAACAGAACAGAGCAGAGCAGAGCAGAGCAGAGCAGAACAGAACAGAACAGAACAGAACAGTGCAGAGCAGAACAGAGCAGAACAGAGCAGAACAGAGCAGAGCAGCGCAGAACAGACCAGAGCAGAACAGAGCAGAACAGAGCAGAACAGAACAGAACAGAACAGAACAGAACAGAACAGAACAGAACAGAACAGAACAGAGCAGAACAGAGCAGAACAGAACAGAGCAGAGAAGAGCAGAACAGAGCAGAGCAGAGCAGAACAGAGCAGAGCAGAGCAGAACAGCGCAGAGCAGAGCAGAACAGAACAGAACAGTGCAGAGCACAGCAGAACAGAACAGTGCAGAGCACAGCAGAACAGAACAGTGCAGAGCACAGCAGAACAGAATAGAACAGTGCAGAACAGAGCAGAACAGAACAGAGCAGAACAGAGCAGAGCAGAGCAGAACAAAACAGTGCAGAGCAGAACAGGACAGAGCAGAGCAGAGCAGAGCATTACGGAGCAGAGCAGAGCAGAACAGAGCAGAGCAGCGCACAGCAGAGCAGAGCAGAGCAGTGCAGAACAGCGCAGAGCAGAACAGTGCAAAGCAGAGCAGAGCAGAGCAGAACAGAGCAGAGCAGAACAGAGCAGAACAAAGCAGAGCAGAGCAGAACAGAGCAGAACAGAACAGAACAGAACAGAACAGAACAGAACAGAACAGAACAGAGCAGAGCAGAGCAGAACAGCGCAGAGCAGAGCAGAACAGAACAGAACACTGCAGAGCACAGCAGAACAGAACAGTGCAGAGCACAGCAGAACAGAATAGAACAGTGCAGAACAGAGCAGAACAGAACAGAGCAGAACAGAGCAGAGCAGAGCAGAACAAAACAGTGCAGAGCAGAACAGAACAGAGCAGAGCAGAGCATTACGGAGCAGAGCAGAGCAGAGCAGAACAGAGCAGAGCAGCGCACAGCAGAGCAGAACAGCGCAGAGCAGAACAGTGCAGAGCAGAGCAGAGCAGAACAGAGCAGAACAGAACAGAGCAGAACAGAGCAGAGCAGAGCAGAGCAGAGCAGAACAGAGCGGAGCAGAACAGAGCAGAGCAGAGCTGAGCAGAAAAAAACAGGGCAGAGCAGAGCAGAGCAGAACAGAGCAGAACAGAGCAGAACAGAGCAGAACAGAGCTGAACAGAGCTGAACAGAGATGAACAGAGCTGAAAGGCGCTGAACAGAGCTGAACCGAGCTGAACCGAGCTGAACAGAGCTGAACAGAGCTGAACAGAGCTGAACAGAGCTGAACAGAGCTGAGCAGAACAGAACAGAGCAGAGCAGAACAGAGCAGAGCAGAACAGAACAGAACAGAACAGAACAGAGCAGAGCAGAACAGAACAGAGCAGAGCAGAACAGAACAGAACAGAACAGAGCAGAACAGAGCAGAGCAGAGTAGAGCAAAGCAGAACAGAACAGAACAGAGCAGTGCAGAACAGAGCAGTGCAGAACAGAGCAGTGCAGAACAGAGCAGTGCAGAACAGAGCAGTGCAGAACAGAGCAGAGCAGTGCAGAGCAGAACAGAGCACAGCAGAACAGAAAAGAACAGTGCAGAACAGAACAGTGCAGAACAGAGCAGAGCAGAGCAGAGCAGAACAGAGCAGAGCAGAACAGAGCAGAGTAGAACAGAGCAGAACAGAGCAGAACAGAGCAGAACAGAGCAGAACAGAGCAGAACAGAACAGAACAGAACAGAACAGAACAGAGCAGAGCAGAGCAGAACAGCGCAGAGCAGAGCAGAACAGAACAGAACACTGCAGAGCACAGCAGAACAGAACAGTGCAGAGCACAGCAGAACAGAATAGAACAGTGCAGAACAGAGCAGAACAGAACAGAGCAGAACAGAGCAGAGCAGAGCAGAACAAAACAGTGCAGAGCAGAACAGAACAGAGCAGAGCAGAGCATTACGGAGCAGAGCAGAGCAGAGCAGAACAGAGCAGAGCAGCGCACAGCAGAGCAGAACAGCGCAGAGCAGAACAGTGCAGAGCAGAGCAGAGCAGAACAGAGCAGAACAGAACAGAGCAGAACAGAGCAGAGCAGAGCAGAGCAGAGCAGAACAGAGCAGAACAGAGCGGAGCAGAACAGAGCAGAGCAGAGCTGAGCAGAAAAAAACAGGGCAGAGCAGAGCAGAGCAGAACAGAGCAGAACAGAGCTGAACAGAGCTGAACAGAGCTGAACAGAGCTGAACAGAGCTGAACAGAGCTGAACAGAGCTGAACAGAGCTGAAAGGAGCTGAACAGAGCTGAACAGAGCTGAACAGAGCTGAACAGAGCTGAACAGAGCTGAACAGAGCTGAGCAGAACAGAACAGAGCAGAGCAGAACAGAGCAGAGCAGAACAGAACAGAACAGAACAGAGCAGAGCAGAACAGAACAGAGCAGAGCAGAACAGAACAGAACAGAACAGAGCAGAACAGAGCAGAGCAGAGTAGAGCAAAGCAGAACAGAACAGAACAGAGCAGTGCAGAACAGAGCAGTGCGGAACAGAGCAGTGCAGAACAGAGCAGTGCAGAACAGAGCAGTGCAGAGCAGAACAGAGCACAGCAGAACAGAAAAGAACAGTGCAGAACAGAACAGTGCAGAACAGAGCAAAGAAGAGCAGAGCAGAACAGAGCAGAACAGAGCAGAACAGAGCAGAGCAGAACAGAGCAGAACAGAGCAGAGCAGAACAGAGCAGGGCAGAACAGAGCAGAACAGAGCAGAACAGAGCAGAGCAGAACAGAGCAGAGCAGAACAGAACAGAGCAGAACAGAACAGAGCAGAACAGAGCAGAACTGAACAGAGCAGAACAGCACAGAGCCGAACAGAACAGAGCAGAGCAGAACAGAGCAGAGCAGAGCAGAACAGAAGAGTGCAGAGCACAGCAGAACAGAATAGAACAGTGCAGAACAGAGCAGAACAGAGCAGAGCAGAGCAGAACAAAACAGTGCAGAGCAGAACAGAATAGAACAGAACAGAACAGAGCAGAGCAGAATAGAGCAGTGCAGAACAGAGCAGAGCAGAACAGAGTAGAGCAGAACAGAGCAGAGCAGAGCAAAGCAGAACAGAGCAGAACAGAACAGTGCAGAGCAGAGCAGAACAGAACAGAACAAACAGTGCAGAGCAGAGCAGAACAGAACAAAGCAGAGCAGAGCAGAGCAGAGCAGAAAGGAACAGAACAGAAGAGAACAGAGCAGAGCAGAGCAGATAGGAACAGAACAGAACAGAGCAGAACAGAGCAGAACAGAGCAGAACAGAGCAGAACAGAGCAGAACAGAGCAGAACAGAGCAGAACAGAGCAGAACAGAGCAGAACAGAGCAGAACAGAGCAGAACAGAGCAGAACAGAGCAGAACAGAGCAGAGCAGAACAGAGCAGAACAGAGCAGAACAGAGCAGAACAGAGCAGAACAGAGCAGACCAGAGCAGAACAGAGCAGACCAGAGCAGACCAGAGCAGAACAGAGCAGAACAGAGCAGAACATTGCAGAACAGAGCAGAACAGAGCAGAACAAGCAGAACAGAACAGAGCTGAGCAGAACAGCACAGAGCAGAGCAGAGCAGAACAGAGCAGAACAGAGCTCAACAGAGCTCAACAGAGCTGAACACAGCTGAACACAGCTGAACAGAGCTGAACAGAGCTGAACAGAGCTGAACAGAGCTGAACAGAGCTGAACAGAACAGAACAGAACAGAGCAGAAGAGAACAGAGCAGAAGAGAACAGAGCAGAAGAGAACAGAACAGAGCAGAACAGAGCAGAACAGAACAGAGCAGAACAGAACAGAGCAGAACAGAACAGAGCAGAACAGAACAGAACAGAACAGAACAGAGCAGAACAGAACAGAGCAGAACAGAACAGAGCAGAACAGAACAGAACAGAACAGAACAGAACAGAACAGAGCAGAACAGAACAGAGCAGAACAGAACAGAGCAGAACAGAACAGAGCAGAACAGAACAGAGCAGAACAGAACAGAGCAGAACAGAACAAAGCAGAACAGAACAGAGCAGAGCAGAGCAGAACAGAGCAGAGCAGAACAGAGCAGAGCAGAGCAGAACAGAGCAGAACAGAACAGAACAGAACAGAACAGAGCAGAACAGAGCAGAACAGAGCAGAGCAGAACAGAGCAGAGCAGAGCAGAACAGAGCAGAGCAGAGCAGAGCAGAGCAGAACAGCGCAGAGCAGAGCAGAGCAGAACAGAACAGAACAGTGCAGAGCACAGCAGAACAGAACAGTGCAGAGCACAGCAGAACAGAACAGTGCAGAGCACAGCAGAACAGAATAGAACAGTGCAGAACAGAGCAGAACAGAACAGAGCAGAACAGAGCAGAGCAGAGCAGAACAAAACAGTGCAGAGCAGAACAGGACAGAGCAGAGCAGAGCAGAGCATTACGGAGCAGAGCAGAGCAGAACAGAGCAGAGCAGCGCACAGCAGAGCAGAGCAGAGCAGTGCAGAACAGCGCAGAGCAGAACAGTGCAGAGCAGAGCAGAGCAGAGCAGAACAGAGCAGAACAGAGCAGAGCAGAGCAGAGCAGAGCAGAGCAGAACAGAGCAGAGCAGAACAGAGCAGAGTAGAACAGAGCAGAACAGAGCAGAAAAGAGCAGAACAGAGCAGAACAGAACAGAACAGAACAGAACAGAACAGAACAGAACAGAACAGAACAGAACAGAACAGAACAGAGCAGAACAGAACAGAACAGAACAGAGCAGAGCAGAGCAGAACAGCGCAGAGCAGAGCAGAACAGAACAGAACACTGCAGAGCACAGCAGAACAGAACAGTGCAGAGCACAGCAGAACAGAATAGAACAGTGCAGAACAGAGCAGAACAGAACAGAGCAGAACAGAGCAGAGCAGAACAAAACAGTGCAGAGCAGAACAGAACAGAGCAGAGCAGAGCATTACGGAGCAGAGCAGAGCAGAGCAGAACAGAGCAGAGCAGCGCACAGCAGAGCAGAACAGCGCAGAGCAGAACAGTGAAGAGCAGAGCAGAGCAGAACAGAGCAGAACAGAACAGAGCAGAACAGAGCAGAGCAGAGCAGAGCAGAGCAGAACAGAGCAGAGCAGAACAGAGCAGAGCAGAGCTGAGCAGAAAAAAACAGGGCAGAGCAGAGCAGAGCAGAACAGAGCAGAACAGAGCAGAACAGAGCTGAACAGAGCTGAACAGAGCTGAACAGAGATGAACAGAGATGAACAGAGCTGAAAGGAGCTGAACAGAGCTGAACAGAGCTGAACAGAGCTGAACAGAGCTGAACAGAGCTGAACAGAGCTGAACAGAGCTGAGCAGAACAGAACAGAGCAGAGCAGAACAGAGCAGAGCAGAACAGAACAGAACAGAACAGAGCAGAGCAGAACAGAACAGAGCAGAGCAGAACAGAACAGAACAGAGCAGAACAGAGCAGAGCAGAGTAGAGCAAAGCAGAACAGAACAGAACAGTGCAGAGCAGAACAGTGCAGAGCAGAACAGTGCAGAGCAGAACAGTGCAGAGCAGAACAGTGCAGAGCAGAACAGAGCAGAGCAGAGCAGAACAGAACAGAACAGAGCAGAACAGAGCAGAGCAGAACAGAGCAGAGCAGAGCAGAGCAGAACAGAACAGAACAGTGCAGAACAGAACAGAGCAGAGCAGAACAGAGCAGAGCAGAGCAGTGCAGAGCAGATCAGAGCAGAACAGAGCAGAACAGAGCAGAACAGAGCAGAACAGAGCAGAACAGAGCAGAACAGAACAGAGCAGAACAGAGCAGAGCAGAGTAGAACAAAGTAGAACAAAGTAGAACAGAGCAGAGTAGAACAGAGCAGAACAGAGCAGAACAGAGCAGAACAGAGCAGAACAGAGCAGAACAGAGCAGAACAGAGCAGAACAGAGCAGAACAGAACACGGCTGAGCATAACAGTGCAGAGCAGAGCAGAGCAGAGCAGAGCAGAACAGCGCAGAACAGCGCAGAGCAGTGCAGAGCAGAACAGCGCAGAGCAGAACAGCGCAGAGCAGAACAGCGCAAAGCAGAGCAGAACAGAGCTGAACAGAGCTGAACAGAGCTGAACAGAGCTGAACAGCGCTGAGCAGAGCTGAACAGAGCAGAACAGAGCAAAACAGAGCAGAACAGAGCAGAACAGAGCAGAACAGAGCAGAACAGAGCAGAACAGAGCAGAACAGAGGAGATCAGAGGAGAACAGAGCAGATCAGAACAGTGCAGAGCAGAACAGAGCAGAGCAGAGCTGAGCAGAACAAAACAGAGCAGAACAGAACAGAGCAGAACAGAACAGAACAGAGCAGAACAGAACAGAGCAGAACAGAACAGAGCAGAACAGAGCAGAGCAGAACAGAACAGAACAGAACAGAACAGAGCAGAACAGAACAGAGCAGAAAAGAACAGAACAGAGCAGAACAGAGCAGAGCAGAACAGAGCAGAGCAGAACAGAGCAGAGCAGAACAGTGCAGAGCAGAGCAGAACAGAGCAGAGCAGAGCAAAACAGAACAGAGCAGAACAGAGCAGAGCAGAACAGAACAAAGCAGAGCAGAACAGAGCAGAGCAGATAGGAACAGAACAGAACAGAACAGAACAGAACAGAGCAGAGCAGAGCAGAGCAGAGCAGAACAGAACAGAACAGAACAGAACAGAACAGTGCAGAGCAGAACAGAGCAGAACAGAGCAGAACAGAGCAGAGCAGCGCAGAACAGACCAGAGCAGAACAGAGCAGAACAGAGCAGAACAGAACAGAACAGAACAGAACAGAACAGAACAGAACAGAGCAGAACAGAGCAGAACAGAACAGAGCAGAGAAGAGCAGAGCAGAGCAGAACAGAGCAGAGCAGAGCAGAACAGCGCAGAGCAGAGCAGAACAGAACAGAACAGTGCAGAGCACAGCAGAACAGAACAGTGCAGAGCACAGCAGAACAGAACAGTGCAGAGCACAGCAGAACAGAATAGAACAGTGCAGAACAGAGCAGAACAGAACAGAGCAGAACAGAGCAGAGCAGAGCAGAACAAAACAGTGCAGAGCAGAACAGGACAGAGCAGAGCAGAGCAGAGCATTACGGAGCAGAGCAGAGCAGAACAGAGCAGAGCAGCGCACAGCAGAGCAGAGCAGAGCAGTGCAGAACAGCGCAGAGCAGAACAGTGCAAAGCAGAGCAGAGCAGAGCAGAACAGAGCAGAGCAGAACAGAGCAGAACAAAGCAGAGCAGAGCAGAACAGAGCAGAACAGAACAGAACAGAACAGAACAGAACAGAACAGAACAGAGCAGAGCAGAGCAGAACAGCGCAGAGCAGAGCAGAACAGAACAGAACACTGCAGAGCACAGCAGAACAGAACAGTGCAGAGCACAGCAGAACAGAATAGAACAGTGCAGAACAGAGCAGAACAGAACAGAGCAGAACAGAGCAGAGCAGAGCAGAACAAAACAGTGCAGAGCAGAACAGAGCAGTGCAGAACAGAGCAGTGCGGAACAGAGCAGTGCAGAACAGAGCAGTGCAGAACAGAGCAGTGCAGAGCAGAACAGAGCACAGCAGAACAGAAAAGAACAGTGCAGAACAGAACAGTGCAGAACAGAGCAAAGAAGAGCAGAGCAGAACAGAGCAGAACAGAGCAGAACAGAGCAGAGCAGAACAGAGCAGAACAGAGCAGAGCAGAGCAGAACAGAGCAGGGCAGAACAGAGCAGAACAGAGCAGAACAGAGCAGAGCAGAACAGAGCAGAGCAGAACAGAACAGAGCAGAACAGAACAGAGCAGAACAGAGCAGAACTGAACAGAGCAGAACAGCACAGAGCCGAACAGAACAGAGCAGAGCAGAACAGAGCAGAGCAGAGCAGAACAGAAGAGTGCAGAGCACAGCAGAACAGAATAGAACAGTGCAGAACAGAGCAGAACAGAGCAGAGCAGAGCAGAACAAAACAGTGCAGAGCAGAACAGAATAGAACAGAACAGAACAGAGCAGAGCAGAATAGAGCAGTGCAGAACAGAGCAGAGCAGAACAGAGTAGAGCAGAACAGAGCAGAGCAGAGCAAAACAGAACAGAGCAGAACAGAACAGTGCAGAGCAGAGCAGAACAGAACAGAACAAACAGTGCAGAGCAGAGCAGAACAGAACAAAGCAGAGCAGAGCAGAGCAGAGCAGATAGGAACAGAACAGAAGAGAACAGAGCAGAGCAGAGCAGATAGGAACAGAACAGAACAGAGCAGAACAGAGCAGAACAGAGCAGAACAGAGCAGAACAGAGCAGAACAGAGCAGAACAGAGCAGAACAGAGCAGAACAGAGCAGAACAGAGCAGAACAGAGCAGAACAGAGCAGAACAGAGCAGAACAGAGCAGAACAGAACAGAGCAGAACAGAGCAGAACAGAGCAGAACAGAGCAGAACAGAGCAGAACAGAGCAGACCAGAGCAGAACAGAGCAGACCAGAGCAGACCAGAGCAGAACAGAGCAGAACAGAGCAGAACATTGCAGAACAGAGCAGAACAGAGCAGAACAAGCAGAACAGAACAGAGCTGAGCAGAACAGCACAGAGCAGAGCAGAGCAGAACAGAGCAGAACAGAGCTCAACAGAGCTCAACAGAGCTGAACACAGCTGAACAGAGCTGAACAGAGCTGAACAGAGCTGAACAGAGCTGAACAGAGCTGAACAGAGCTGAACAGAGCTGAACAGAACAGAACAGAACAGAGCAGAAGAGAACAGAGCAGAAGAGAACAGAGCAGAAGAGAACAGAACAGAAGAGAACAGAACAGAGCAGAACAGAGCAGAACAGAACAGAGCAGAACAGAACAGAGCAGAACAGAACAGAGCAGAACAGAACAGAACAGAACAGAGCAGAACAGAACAGAGCAGAACAGAACAGAGCAGAACAGAACAGAGCAGAACAGAACAGAGCAGAACAGAACAGAACAGAACAGAGCAGAACAGAACAGAGCAGAACAGAACAGAGCAGAACAGAACAGAGCAGAACAGAACAGAGCAGAACAGAACAGAGCAGAACAGAACAAAGCAGAACAGAACAGAGCAGAGCAGAGCAGAACAGAGCAGAGCAGAACAGAGCAGAGCAGAGCAGAACAGAGCAGAACAGAACAGAACAGAACAGAACAGAGCAGAACAGAGCAGAACAGAGCAGAACAGAGCAGAGCAGAGCAGAACAGAGCAGAGCAGAGCAGAGCAGAACAGCGCAGAGCAGAGCAGAGCAGAACAGAACAGAACAGTGCAGAGCACAGCAGAACAGAACAGTGCAGAGCACAGCAGAACAGAACAGTGCAGAGCACAGCAGAACAGAATAGAACAGTGCAGAACAGAGCAGAACAGAACAGAGCAGAACAGAGCAGAGCAGAGCAGAACAAAACAGTGCAGAGCAGAACAGGACAGAGCAGAGCAGAGCAGAGCATTACGGAGCAGAGCAGAGCAGAACAGAGCAGAGCAGCGCACAGCAGAGCAGAGCAGAGCAGTGCAGAACAGCGCAGAGCAGAACAGTGCAGAGCAGAGCAGAGCAGAGCAGAACAGAGCAGAACAGAGCAGAGCAGAGCAGAGCAGAGCAGAGCAGAACAGAGCAGAGCAGAACAGAGCAGAGTAGAACAGAGCAGAACAGAGCAGAAAAGAGCAGAACAGAGCAGAACAGAACAGAACAGAACAGAACAGAACAGAACAGAACAGAACAGAACAGAACAGAGCAGAACAGAACAGAACAGAACAGAGCAGAGCAGAGCAGAACAGCGCAGAGCAGAGCAGAACAGAACAGAACACTGCAGAGCACAGCAGAACAGAACAGTGCAGAGCACAGCAGAACAGAATAGAACAGTGCAGAACAGAGCAGAACAGAACAGAGCAGAACAGAGCAGAGCAGAACAGAGCAGAGCAGAACAAAACAGTGCAGAGCAGAACAGAACAGAGCAGAGCAGAGCATTACGGAGCAGAGCAGAGCAGAGCAGAACAGAGCAGAGCAGCGCACAGCAGAGCAGAACAGCGCAGAGCAGAACAGTGAAGAGCAGAGCAGAGCAGAACAGAGCAGAACAGAACAGAGCAGAACAGAGCAGAGCAGAGCAGAGCAGAGCAGAACAGAGCAGAGCAGAACAGAGCAGAGCAGAGCTGAGCAGAAAAAAACAGGGCAGAGCAGAGCAGAGCAGAACAGAGCAGAACAGAGCAGAACAGAGCTGAACAGAGCTGAACAGAGCTGAACAGAGCTGAACAGAGATGAACAGAGATGAACAGAGCTGAAAGGAGCTGAACAGAGCTGAACAGAGCTGAACAGAGCTGAACAGAGCTGAACAGAGCTGAACAGAGCTGAACAGAGCTGAGCAGAACAGAACAGAGCAGAGCAGAACAGAGCAGAGCAGAACAGAACAGAACAGAACAGAGCAGAGCAGAACAGAACAGAGCAGAGCAGAACAGAACAGAACAGAGCAGAACAGAGCAGAGCAGAGTAGAGCAAAGCAGAACAGAACAGAACAGAGCAGTGCAGAACAGAGCAGTGCAGAACAGAGCAGTGCAGAACAGAGCAGTGCAGAACAGAGCAGTGCAGAACAGAGCAGTGCAGAACAGAGCAGAGCAGTGCAGAGCAGAACAGAGCACAGCAGAACAGAAAAGAACAGTGCAGAACAGAACAGTGCAGAACAGAGCAAAGAAGAGCAGAGCAGAACAGAGCAGAACAGAGCAGAACAGAGCAGAGCAGAACAGAGCAGAACAGAGCAGAGCAGAGCAGAACAGAGCAGGGCAGAACAGAGCAGAACAGAGCAGAACAGAGCAGAGCAGAACAGAGCAGAGCAGAACAGAACAGAGCAGAACAGAACAGAGCAGAACAGAACAGAGCAGAACTGAACAGAGCAGAACAGCACAGAGCCGAACAGAACAGAGCAGAGCAGAACAGAGCAGAGCAGAGCAGAACAGAAGAGTGCAGAGCACAGCAGAACAGAATAGAACAGTGCAGAACAGAGCAGAACAGAGCAGAGCAGAGCAGAACAAAACAGTGCAGAGCAGAACAGAATAGAACAGAACAGAACAGAGCAGAGCAGAATAGAGCTGTGCAGAACAGAGCAGAGCAGAACAGAGTAGAGCAGAACAGAGCAGAGCAGAGCAAAACAGAACAGAGCAGAACAGAACAGTGCAGAGCAGAGCAGAACAGAACAGAACAAACAGTGCAGAGCAGAGCAGAACAGAACAAAGCAGAGCAGAGCAGAGCAGAGCAGATAGGAACAGAACAGAAGAGAACAGAGCAGAGCAGAGCAGATAGGAACAGAACAGAACAGAGCAGAACAGAGCAGAACAGAGCAGAACAGAGCAGAACAGAGCAGAACAGAGCAGAACAGAGCAGAACAGAGCAGAACAGAGCAGAACAGAGCAGAGCAGAACAGAGCAGAGCAGAGCAGAACAGAGCAGAGCAGAACAGAGCAGAACAGAGCAGAACAGAGCAGAACAGAGCAGAACAGAGCAGACCAGAGCAGACCAGAGCAGACCAGAGCAGACCAGAGCAGAACAGAGCAGAACATTGCAGAACAGAGCAGAACAGAGCAGAACAAGCAGAACAGAACAGAGCTGAGCAGAACAGCACAGAGCAGAGCAGAGCAGAACAGAGCAGAACAGAGCTCAACAGAGCTCAACAGAGCTGAACACAGCTGAACAGAGCTGAACAGAGCTGAACAGAGCTGAACAGAGCTGAACAGAGCTGAACAGAGCTGAACAGAGCTGAACAGAGCTGAACAGAGCTGAACAGAGCAGAACAGAGCTCAACAGAGCTCAACAGAGCTGAACAGAGCTGAACACAGCTGAACACAGCTGAACACAGCTGAACACAGCTGAACACAGCTGAACACAGCTGAACACAGCTGAACACAGCTGAACACAGCTGAACAGAGCTGAACAGAGCTGAACAGAGCTGAACAGAGCTGAACAGAGCTGAACAGAGCAGAACAGAGGAGAACAGAGGAGAACAGAGGAGAACAGAGCAGAGCAGAACAGTGCAGAGCAGAACAGAGCAGAGCAGAGCTGAGCAGAACAAAACAGAGCAGAACAGAACAGAGCAGAGAACAGAGCAGAACAGAACAGAGCAGAACAGAACAGAGCAGAACAGAGCAGAACAGAGCAGAACAGAGCAGAACAGAGCAGAACAGCGCAGAACAGAGCACAGCAGAGCAGAGTAGAACAGAGCAGAACAGAACAGAGCTGAGCTGAACAGAACAGAGCAGAGCAGAGCAAAACAGAACAGAACAGTGCAGAACAGAGCAGAACAGAGCAGAACAGAGCAGAACAGAGCAGAACAGAGCAGAACAGAGCAGAGCAGAGCAGAGCAGAGCAGAGCAGAACAGAACAGTGCAGAGCAGAACAGTGCAGAGCAGAACAGTGCAGAGCAGAACAGAGCAGAACAGAGCAGAGCAGAGCAGAACAGAGCAGAGCAGAGCAGAGCAGAGCAGAGCAGAACAGAACAGAACAGTGCAGAGCAGAACAGAACAGAACAGAACAGTGCAGAACAGAGCAGAGCAGAACAGAGCAGAACAGAGCAGAACAGAGCAGAGCAGAGCAGAAAAGAACAAAACAGAGCAGAACAGAACAGAACAGATAAGAGCAGAGCAGAGTATTACGGAGCAGAGCAGAGCAGAACAGAGCAGAGCAGCGCACAGCAGAGCAGAGCAAAGCAGTGCAGAACAGCGCAGAGCAGAACAGTGCAGAGCAGAGCAGAGCAGAACAGAGCAGAACAGAGCAGAGCAGAGCAGAGCAGAACGGAGCAGAACAGAACGGAGCAGAACAGAGCAGAGCGGAGCAGAGCTGAGCAGAACAAAACAGAGCAGAGCAGAACAGAGCAGAACAGAGCAGAACAGAGCAGAACAGAGCAGAACAGAGCAGAACAGAGCAGAACAGAGCAGAACAGAGCAGAACAGAGCAGAACAGAGCAGAACAGAGCAGAACAGAGCAGAACAGAGCAGAACAGAGCAGAACAGAGCAGAACAGAGCAGAACAGAGCAGAGCAGAGCAGAGCAGAGCTGAACAGAGCTGAACAGAGCAGAACAGAGCAGAACAGAGCTGAACAGAGCTGAACAGAGCTGAACAGAGCTGAACAGAGCTGAACAGAACTGAACAGAGCTGAACAGAGCTGAGCAGAACAGAACAGAGCTGAGCAGAACAGAGCAGAGCAGAACAGAACAGAGCAGAGCAGAGCAGAACAGAGCAGAGCAGAGTAGAGCAAACCAGAACAGAACAGAACAGAGCAGTGCAGAACGGAGCAGTGCAGAACTGAGCAGAGCAGAGCAGAGCAGAACAGAGAAGAGCAGAGCAGAGAAGAGCAGACCAGAGCAGAGCAGAGCACAACAGAACAGAACAGTGCAGAGCAGAACAGTGCAGAACAGAGCAAAACAGAGCAAAACAGAGCAGAACAGAGCAGAACAGAGCAGAACAGAGCAGAACAGAGCAGAACAGAGCAGAACAGAGCAGAGCAGAGCAGAACAGAGCAGAGCAGAGCAGAACAGAGCAGAGCAGAGCAGAGCAGAGTAGATCAGAACAGTGCAGAGCCGAGCAGAGCAGAACAGTGCTGAGCAGAGCAGAACAGAACGGTGCAGAGCAGAGCAGAGCAGAACAGAGTAGAACAGTGCAGAGCAGAGCAGAACAGTGCAGAGCAGAGCAGAGCAGAGCAGAGCAGAGCAGAGCAGAGCAGAGCAGAGCAGAGCAGAACAGAACAGAACAGAACAGAACAGAACAGAACAGAACAGAACAGAACAGAGCAGAGCAGAACAGAACAGAGCAGAACAGAACAGAGCAGAACAGAACAGAGCAGAACAGAGTAGAGCAGAGCAGAGCAGAGCAGAACAGAACAGAACAGAACAGAGCAGAGCAGAACAGAACAGAACAGAACAGAACAGAACAGAACAGAACAGAACAGAACAGAGCAGAACAGAGCAGAACAGAGTAGAGCAGATGGGTGCAAAGCAGAGCAGAACAGTGCAGAACAGAACAGAAGAGAGCAGAGCAGAACAGAGCAGAGCAGAACAGTGCAGAGCAGAACAGAGCAGAGCAGAGCAGAGCAAAACAGAACAGAAAAAAACAGTGCAGAGCAGAGCAGAACAGAGCAGAGCAGAACAGAGCAGAGCAGAACAGAGCAGAACAAAACAGAGCAGAACAAAACAGAGCAGAACAGAACAGAGCAGAACAGAACAGAGCAAAACAGTGCAAAGCAGAGCAGAACAGTGCAGAACAGAACAGAACAGAGCAGAGCAGAACAGCGCAGAGCAGAGCAGAGCAGAGCAGAGCAGAGCAGAGCAGAACAGAGCAGAACAGAGCAGAACAGAGCAGAACAGAGCAGAGCAGAGCAGAGCAAAACAGAACAGAACAGTTCAGAGCAGAGCAGAGCAGAGCAGAGCAGAAGAGAGCAGAACAGAGGAGAGCAGAAGAAAACAGAAGTGAGCAGAACAGAGCAGAGCAGAGAAGATCAGAACAGTGCAGAGCAGAACAGAGAAGAGCAGAACAGAACAGAACAGAACAGAGCAGAGCAGAGCAGAACAGAGCAGAGCAGAGCAGAACAGAACAGAACAGAACAGAACAGAACAGAACAGAACATAGCAGAATAGAACAGAACAGAACAGAACAGAACAGAGTAGAGCAGATGAGTGCAAAGCAGAGCAGAACAGTGCAGAACAGAACAGAAGGGAGCAGAGCAGAACAGAGCAGAGCAGAACAGAGCAGAGCAGAACAGAGCAGAGCAGAACAGAGCAGAGCAGAACAGAACAGAGCAGAACACAGCAGAGCAGAGCAGAGCAAAACAGAACAGAAAAGAACAGTGCAGACCAGAGCAGACCAGAGCAGAGCAGAGCAGACCGGAGCAGAGCAGAGCAGAGCAGAGCAGAACAGAGCAGAACAGAGCAGAACAGAGCAGAACAGAGCAGAACAGAGGAGAACGGAACAGAACGGAACAGAACGGAACAGAACGGAACAGAACGGAACAGAACGGAACAGAACGGAACAGAACGGAACAGAACGGAACAGAACGGAACAGAACGGAGCAGAACGGAGCAGAACGGAACAGAACGGAGCAGAACAGAGCAGAACTGAGCAGAACTGAGCAGAACAGAGCAGAACAGAGCAGAACAGAGCAGAACAGAGCAGAACAGAGCAGAGAAGAACAGAGCAGAACAGAGCAGAACAGAACAGAGCTGAGCAGAACAGAACAGAGCAGAGCAGAGCAGAGCAAAACAGAACAGAACAGTGTGGAACAGAGCAGAACAGAGCAAAACAAAGCAGAACAAAGCAGAACAGAGCAGAGCAGAGCAGAACAGAGCAGAACAGAGCAGAGCAGAGCTGAGCAGAACAGAACAGAACAGAACAGAGCAGAACAGTGCAGAACAGTGCAGAGCAGAACAGAACAGAACAGAACAGAGCAGAGCAGAGCAGAGCAGAAGAGAACAGTGCAGAGCAGAGCAGAACAGAACAGTGCAGAACAGAGCAGAGCAGAACAGAGCAGAACAGAACAGAGCAGAGCAGAACAAAACAGTGCAGAGCAGAACAGAATAGAACAGAACAAAGCAGAGCAGAGCAGAAAAGAACAAAACAGAGCAGAACAAAACAGAGCAGAGCAGAGCAGAGCAGAGCAGAACAGAGCAGAACAGAGCAGAACAGAGCAGAACAGAGCAGAACAGAGCAGAACAGTGCAGAACAGTGCAGAACAGTGCAGAACAGTGCAGAACAGTGCAGAGCAGAACAGAGTAGAGCAGAAGGAAGTAGAGCAGAACAGAGTAGAGCAGAACAGAGTAGAGCAGAGCAGAACAGAGCAGAGCAGAGCAGAGCACAGCACAGCAGAACAGAACAGAACAGAACAGAGCAGAACAGAGCAGAACAGAGCAGAACAGAGCAGAACAGAGCAGAACAGAGCAGAACAGAGCAGAACAGAGCAGAACAGAGCAGAACAGAGCAGAACAGAGCAGAACAGAGCAGAACAGAGCAGAACAGAGCAGAACAGAGCAGAGAAGAACAGTGCAGAGCAGAACAGAGCAGAGCAAAACAGAACAGAAAAAAACAGTGCAGAGCAGAGCAGAACAGAGCAGAGCAGAACAGAGCAGAACAAAACAGAGCAGAACAAAACAGAGCAGAACAGAACAGAGCAAAACAGTGCAAAGCAGAGCAGAACAGTGCAGACCAGAACAGAACAGAACAGCGCAGAGCAGAGCAGAGCAAAACAGAACAGAACAGAACAGTTCAGAGCAGAGCAGATCAGAGCAGAGCAGAACAGAGCAGAGCAGAGCAGAGCAGAGCAGAAGAGAGCAGAACAGAGCAGAGCAGAACAGAACAGAAGTGAGCAGAACAGAGCAGAGCAGAGAAGATCAGAACAGTGCAGAGCAGAACAGAGAAGAGCAGAACAGAACAGAACAGAACAGAGCAGAGCAGAGCAGAGCAGAGCAGAGCAGAGCAGAGCAGAACAGAACAGAGCAGAACAGAGCAGAACAGAGCAGAACAGAGCAGAGCAGAGCAGAGCAGAACAGAGCAGAACAGAGCAGAACAGAGCAGAACAGAGCAGAACAGAGCAGAACAGTGCAAAGCAGAGCAGAACAGTGCAAAGCAGAGCAGAACAGTGCCGAGCAGAGCAGAGCAGAGCAGAGCAGAACAGCACAGAACAGAACAGAACAGAGCAGAGCAGAGCAGAACAAAACAGTGCAGAGCAGAACAGAATAGAACAGAACAGAACAGAGCAGAGCAGAATAGAGCAGTGCAGAACAGAGTAGAGCAGAACAGAGCAGAGCAGAGCAAAACAGAACAGAGCAGAACAGAACAGTGCAGAGCAGAGCAGAACAGAACAGAACAGAACAAACAGTGCAGAGCAGAGCAGAACAGAACAAAGCAGAGCAGAGCAGAGCAGAGCAGATAGGAACAGAACAGAAGAGAACAGAGCAGAGCAGATAGGAACAGAACAGAACAGAGCAGAACAGAGCAGAACAGAGCAGAACAGAGCAGAACAGAGCAGAACAGAGCAGAACAGAGCAGAACAGAGCAGAACAGAGCAGAACAGAGCAGAACAGAGCAGAGCAGAACAGAGCAGAGCAGAGCAGAACAGAGCAGAGCAGAACAGAGCAGAACAGAGCAGAACAGAGCAGAACAGAGCAGAACAGAGCAGAACAGAGCAGACCAGAGCAGACCAGAGCAGACCAGAGCAGAACAGAGCAGAACAGAGCAGAACATTGCAGAACAGAGCAGAACAGAGCAGAACAAGCAGAACAGAACAGAGCTGAGCAGAACAGCACAGAGCAGAGCAGAGCAGAACAGAGCAGAACAGAGCTCAACAGAGCTCAACAGAGCTGAACACAGCTGAACAGAGCTGAACAGAGCTGAACAGAGCTGAACAGAGCTGAACAGAGCTGAACAGAGCTGAACAGAGCTGAACAGAGCTGAACAGAACAGAACAGAGCAGAACAGAACAGAGCAGAACAGAACAGAGCAGAAGAGAACAGAGCAGAAGAGAACAGAGCAGAAGAGAACAGAGCAGAAGAGAACAGAGCAGAACAGAACAGAACAGAGCAGAACAGAACAGAGCAGAACAGACCAGAGCAGAACAGAACAGAGCAGAACAGAACAGAGCAGAACAGAACAGAACAGAGCAGAACAGAACAGAGCAGAACAGAACAGAGCAGAACAGAACAGAGCAGAACAGAACAGAACAGAGCAGAACAGAACAGAGCAGAACAGAACAGAGCAGAACAGAACAGAGCAGAACAGAACAGAGCAGAACAGAACAGAACAGAGCAGAACAGAACAAAGCAGAACAGAACAGAGCAGAGCAGAGCAGAACAGAGCAGAGCAGAACAGAGCAGAGCAGAACAGAGCAGAGCAGAGCAGAACAGAACAGAGCAGAGCAGAACAGAACAAAGCAGAGCAGAGCAGAGCAGATAGGAACAGAACAGAACAGAACAGAACAGAACAGAGCAGAGCAGAGCAGAGCAGAGCAGAGCAGAACAGAACAGAACAGAACAGAACAGAACAGAACAGTGCAGAGCAGAGCAGAGCAGAACAGAGCAGAACAGAGCAGAACAGAGCAGAGCAGAACAGAGTAGAGCAGAACAGAGTAGAGCAGAACAGAGCAGAGCAGAACAGAGTAGAGCAGAACAGAGCAAAACAGAACAGAGCAGAACAGAACAGAACAGAGCAGAGCAGAACAGAGTAGAACAGAGCAGAACAGAACAGTGCAGAGCAGAGCAGAGCAGAGCAGAACAGAACAAAGCAGAGCAGAACAGAGCAGAGCAGAGCAGATAGGAACAGAACAGAAGATAACAGAGCAGAACAGAGCAGAACAGAGCAGAACAGAGCAGAACAGAGCAGAACAGAGCAGAACAGAGCAGAACAGAGCAGAACAGAGCAGAGCAGAGCAGATCAGAGCAGAACAGAGCAGAACAGAGCAGAACAGAGCAGAACAGAACAGAGCAGAGCAGAACAGAGCAGAACAGAGCAGAACAGAGCAGAACAGAGCAGAACAGAGTAGAACAGAGCAGAGTAGAACAGAGCAGAACAGAGCCGAACATTGCAGAACAGAGCAGAACAAGCAGAACAAGCAGAACAGAACAGAGCTGAGCAGAACAGTGCAGAGCAGAGCAGAGCAGAACAGCGCAGAGCAGAACAGCGCAGAGCAGAACAGCGCAGAGCAGAACAGCGCAGAGCAGAACAGCGCAGAGCAGAACAGCGCAGAGCAGAACAGCGCAGAGCAGAACATCACAGAGCAGAACAGCGCAGATCAGAACAGCGCAGATCAGAACAGCGCAGAGCAGAACAGCACAGAGCAGAGCAGAGCAGAACAGAGCAGAACAGAGCTCAACAGAGCTCAACAGAGCTGAACAGAGCTGAACAGAGCTGAACACAGCTGAACACAGCTGAACACAGCTGAACACAGCTGAACACAGCTGAACACAGCTGAACACAGCTGAACACAGCTGAACACAGCTGAACACAGCTGAACACAGCTGAACACAGCTGAACACAGCTGAACAGAGCTGAACAGAGCTGAACAGAGCTGAACAGAGCTGAACAGAGCAGAACAGAGGAGAACAGAGGAGAACAGAGGAGAACAGAGGAGAACAGAGCAGAGCAGAACAGTGCAGAGCAGAACAGAGCAGAGCAGAGCTGAGCAGAACAAAACAGAGCAGAACAGAACAGAGCAGAGAACAGAGCAGAACAGAACAGAGCAGAACAGAACAGAGCAGAACAGAGCAGAACAGAGCAGAACAGAGCAGAACAGAGCAGAACAGAGCAGAACAGCGCAGAACAGAGCACAGCAGAGCAGAGTAGAACAGAGCAGAACAGAACAGAGCTGAGCTGAACAGAACAGAGCAGAGCAGAGCAAAACAGAACAGAACAGTGCAGAACAGAGCAGAACAGAGCAGAACAGAGCAGAACAGAGCAGAACAGAGCAGAACAGAGCAGAGCAGAGCAGAGCAGAGCAGAACAGAACAGTGCAGAGCAGAACAGTGCAGAGCAGAACAGTGCAGAGCAGAACAGAGCAGAACAGAGCAGAGCAGAGCAGAACAGAGCAGAGCAGAGCAGAACAGAACAGAACAGTGCAGAGCAGAGCAGAACAGAACAGAACAGTGCAGAACAGAGCAGAGCAGAACAGAGCAGAACAGAGCAGAACAGAGCAGAGCAGAGCAGAAAAGAACAAAACAGAGCAGAACAGAACAGAACAGATAAGAGCAGAGCAGAGTATTACGGAGCAGAGCAGAGCAGAACAGAGCAGAGCAGCGCACAGCAGAGCAGAGCAAAGCAGTGCAGAACAGCGCAGAGCAGAACAGTGCAGAGCAGAGCAGAGCAGAACAGAGCAGAACAGAGCAGAGCAGAACAGAGCAGAGCAGAGCAGAGCAGAACGGAGCAGAGCAGAACAGAGCAGAGCGGAGCAGAGCTGAGCAGAACAAAACAGAGCAGAGCAGAACAGAGCAGAACAGAGCAGAACAGAGCAGAACAGAGCAGAACAGAGCAGAACAGAGCAGAACAGAGCAGAACAGAGCAGAACAGAGCAGAACAGAGCAGAACAGAGCAGAGCAGAGCAGAGCTGAACAGAGCTGAACAGAGCAGAACAGAGCAGAACAGAGCTGAACAGAGCTGAACAGAGCTGAACAGAGCTGAACAGAGCTGAACAGAGCTGAACAGAACTGAACAGAGCTGAACAGAGCTGAGCAGAACAGAACAGAGCTGAGCAGAACAGAGCAGAGCAGAACAGAACAGAGCAGAGCAGAGCAGAACAGAGCAGAGCAGAGTAGAGCAAACCAGAACAGAACAGAACAGAGCAGTGCAGAACGGAGCAGTGCAGAACTGAGCAGAGCAGAGCAGAGCAGAACAGAGAAGAGCAGAGCAGAGAAGAGCAGACCAGAGCAGAGCAGAGCACAACAGAACAGAACAGTGCAGAGCAGAACAGTGCAGAACAGAGCAAAACAGAGCAAAACAGAGCAGAACAGAGCAGAACAGAGCAGAACAGAGCAGAACAGAGCAGAACAGAGCAGAACAGAGCAGAACAGAGCAGAACAGAGCAGAACAGAGCAGAGCAGAGCAGAACAGAGCAGAGCAGAGCAGAACAGAGCAGAGCAGAGCAGAGCAGAGTAGATCAGAACAGTGCAGAGCCGAGCAGAGCAGAACAGTGCTGAGCAGAGCAGAACAGAACGGTGCAGAGCAGAGCAGAGCAGAACAGAGTAGAACAGTGCAGAGCAGAGCAGAACAGTGCAGAGCAGAGCAGAGCAGAGCAGAGCAGAGCAGAGCAGAGCAGAGCAGAACAGAACAGAACAGAACAGAACAGAACAGAACAGAACAGAACAGAACAGAGCAGAGCAGAACAGAACAGAGCAGAACAGAACAGAGCAGAACAGAACAGAGCAGAACAGAGTAGAGCAGAGCAGAGCAGAGCAGAACAGAACAGAACAGAACAGAGCAGAGCAGAACAGAACAGAACAGAACAGAACAGAACAGAACAGAACAGAACAGAACAGAACAGAACAGAACAGAACAGAACAGAGCAGAACAGAGCAGAACAGAGTAGAGCAGATGGGTGCAAAGCAGAGCAGAACAGTGCAGAACAGAACAGAAGAGAGCAGAGCAGAACAGAGCAGAGCAGAACAGTGCAGAGCAGAACAGAGCAGAGCAGAGCAGAGCAAAACAGAACAGAAAAAAACAGTGCAGAGCAGAGCAGAACAGAGCAGAGCAGAACAGAGCAGAGCAGAACAGAGCAGAACAAAACAGAGCAGAACAAAACAGAGCAGAACAGAACAGAGCAGAACAGAACAGAGCAAAACAGTGCAAAGCAGAGCAGAACAGTGCAGAACAGAACAGAACAGAGCAGAGCAGAACAGCGCAGAGCAGAGCAGAGCAGAGCAGAGCAGAGCAGAGCAGAACAGAGCAGAACAGAGCAGAACAGAGCAGAACAGAGCAGAGCAGAGCAGAGCAAAACAGAACAGAACAGTTCAGAGCAGAGCAGAGCAGAGCAGAAGAGAGCAGAACAGAGGAGAGCAGAAGAAAACAGAAGTGAGCAGAACAGAGCAGAGCAGAGAAGATCAGAACAGTGCAGAGCAGAACAGAGAAGAGCAGAACAGAACAGAACAGAGCAGAGCAGAGCAGAACAGAGCAGAGCAGAGCAGAACAGAACAGAACAGAACAGAACAGAACAGAACAGAACATAGCAGAATAGAACAGAACAGAACAGAACAGAACAGAACAGAGTAGAGCAGATGAGTGCAAAGCAGAGCAGAACAGTGCAGAACAGAACAGAAGGGAGCAGAGCAGAACAGAGCAGAGCAGAACAGAGCAGAGCAGAACAGAGCAGAGCAGAACAGAGCAGAGCAGAACAGAACAGAGCAGAACACAGCAGAGCAGAGCAGAGCAAAACAGAACAGAAAAGAACAGTGCAGACCAGAGCAGACCAGAGCAGAGCAGAGCAGACCGGAGCAGAGCAGAGCAGAGCAGAGCAGAACAGAGCAGAACAGAGCAGAACAGAGCAGAACAGAGCAGAACAGAGCAGAACAGAGCAGAACAGAGGAGAACGGAACAGAACGGAACAGAACGGAACAGAACGGAACAGAACGGAACAGAACGGAACAGAACGGAACAGAACGGAACAGAACGGAACAGAACGGAGCAGAACGGAGCAGAACGGAACAGAACGGAGCAGAACAGAGCAGAACTGAGCAGAACTGAGCAGAACAGAGCAGAACAGAACAGAGCAGAGCAGAACAGAGCAGAACAGTGTAATGCAGAGCAGAACAGTGCAGAACAGTACTGAATAGAGGAGAGCAGAACAGAGCAGAGCAGAACAGTGCAGAGCAGAGCAGAGCAGAACAGAACAGAACAGTGCAGAGCAGAGCAGAGCAGAGCAGAACAGAGCAGAGCGGAACAGAACAGAGCAGAACAGAGCAGAATAGAGCAGAACAGAGCAGAACAGAGCAGAACAGAGCAGAACAGAGCAGAACAGAGCAGAACAGAGCAGAACAGAGCAGAACAGAGCAGAACAGAGCAGAGAAGAACAGAGCAGAACAGAGCAGAACAGAACAGAGCTGAGCAGAACAGAACAGAGCAGAGCAGAGCAGAGCAAAACAGAACAGAACAGTGTGGAACAGAGCAGAACAGAGCAAAACAAAGCAGAACAAAGCAGAACAGAGCAGAGCAGAGCAGAACAGAGCAGAACAGAGCAGAGCAGAGCTGAGCAGAACAGAACAGAGCAGAACAGTGCAGAACAGTGCAGAGCAGAACAGAACAGAACAGAACAGAGCAGAGCAGAGCAGAGCAGAAGAGAACAGTGCAGAGCAGAGCAGAACAGAACAGTGCAGAACAGAGCAGAGCAGAACAGAGCAGAACAGAACAGAGCAGAGCAGAACAAAACAGTGCAGAGCAGAACAGAATAGAACAGAACAAAGCAGAGCAGAGCAGAAAAGAACAAAACAGAGCAGAACAAAACAGAGCAGAGCAGAGCAGAGCAGAGCAGAACAGAGCAGAACAGAGCAGAACAGAGCAGAACAGAGCAGAACAGAGCAGAACAGAGCAGAACAGAGCAGAACAGTGCAGAACAGTGCAGAACAGTGCAGAACAGTGCAGAACAGTGCAGAGCAGAACAGAGTAGAGCAGAAGGAAGTAGAGCAGAACAGAGTAGAGCAGAACAGAGTAGAGCAGAGCAGAACAGAGCAGAGCAGAGCAGAGCACAGCACAGCAGAACAGAACAGAACAGAACAGAGCAGAACAGAGCAGAACAGAGCAGAACAGAGCAGAACAGAGCAGAACAGAGCAGAACAGAGCAGAACAGAGCAGAACAGAGCAGAACAGAGCAGAACAGAGCAGAACAGAGCAGAGAAGAACAGTGCAGAGCAGAACAGAGCAGAGCAAAACAGAACAGAAAAAAACAGTGCAGAGCAGAGCAGAACAGAGCAGAGCAGAACAGAGCAGAACAAAACAGAGCAGAACAAAACAGAGCAGAACAGAACAGAGCAAAACAGTGCAAAGCAGAGCAGAACAGTGCAGACCAGAACAGAACAGAACAGCGCAGAGCAGAGCAGAGCAGAGCAAAACAGAACAGAACAGAACAGTTCAGAGCAGAGCAGATCAGAGCAGAGCAGAACAGAGCAGAGCAGAGCAGAGCAGAGCAGAAGAGAGCAGAACAGAGCAGAGCAGAACAGAACAGAAGTGAGCAGAACAGAGCAGAGCAGAGAAGATCAGAACAGTGCAGAGCAGAACAGAGAAGAGCAGAACAGAACAGAACAGAACAGAGCAGAGCAGAGCAGAGCAGAGCAGAGCAGAGCAGAGCAGAGCAGAACAGAACAGAGCAGAACAGAGCAGAACAGAGCAGAACAGAGCAGAACAGAGCAGAGCAGAGCAGAGCAGAACAGAGCAGAACAGAGCAGAACAGAGCAGAACAGTGCAAAGCAGAGCAGAACAGTGCAAAGCAGAGCAGAACAGTGCCGAGCAGAGCAGAGCAGAGCAGAGCAGAACAGCACAGAACAGAACAGAACAGAGCAGAGCAGAGCAGAGCAGAGCAGAGCAGAGCAGAACAGAACAGAACAGAACAGAACAGAACAGAACAGAACAGAGTAGAGCAGATGAGTGCAAAGCAGAGCAGAACAGAGCAGAACAGAACAGAGCAGAGCAGAGCAGAACAAAACAGTGCAGAGCAGAACAGAATAGAACAGAACAAAGCAGAGCAGAGAAGAAAAGAACAAAACAGAGCAGAACAGAACAGAACAGAACAGAGCAGAGCAGAGCAGAGCAGAGCAGAATAGAGCAGAACAGAGCAGAACAGAGCAGAACAGAGCAGAACAGAGCAGAACAGAGCAGAACAGAGCAGAACAGTGCAGAACAGTGCAGAACAGTGCAGAACAGTGCAGAGCAGAACAGAGTAGAGCAGAACAGAGTAGAGCAGAACAGAGTAGAGCAGAACAGAGTAGAGCAGAACAGAGCACAGCAGAGCAGAGCAGAGCAGAGCAGAGCAGAACAGAGCAGAACAGAGCAGAACAGAGCAGAACAGAACAGAACAGAACAGAGCAGAACAGAGCAGAACAGAGCAGAACAGAACATAACAGAACAGAGCAGAACAGAGCAGAGCAGAACAGTGCAGAGCAGAACAGTGCAGAGCAGAACAGAGCAGAGCAGAGCAAAACAGAACAGAAAAAAACAGTGCAAAGCAGAGCAGAACAGAACAGAGCAGAACAGAGCAGAACAGAACAGAACAGAGCAAAACAGTGCAAAGCAGAGCAGAACAGTGCAGAACAGAACAGAACAGAGCAGAGCAGAACAGCGCAGAGCAGAGCAGAGCAGAGCAGAGCAAAACAGAACAGAACAGAACAGAACAGTTCAGAGCAGAGCAGATCAGAGCAGAGCAGAGCAGAACAGAGCAGAGCAGAGCAGAGCAGAGCAGAAGAGAGCAGAACAGAGGAGAGCAGAACAGAACAGAAGTGAGCAGAACAGAACAGAGCAGAGAAGATCAGAACAGTGCAGAGCAGAACAGAGAAGAGCAGAACAGAACAGAACAGAGCAGAGCAGAGAAGAGCAGAACAGAGCAGAACAGAGCAGAACAGAGCAGAACGGAGCAGAACAGAGCAGAACAGAGCAGAACAGAGCAGAACAGAGCAGAACAGAGCAGAACAGAGCAGAACAGAGCAGAGCAGAGCAGAGCAGAGCAGAACAGAGCAAAGCAGAGCAGAATAGTGCAAAGCAGAGCAGAACAGTGCAGAGCAGAGCAGAGCAGAGCAGAACAGAGCAGAGCAGAGCAGTTAAGAGCAGAGCAGAGCAGAACAGAGCAGAACAGCACAGAACAGAACAGAACAGAACAGAACAGAACAGAACAGAACAGAACAGAGCGGAACAGAGCGGAACAGAGCGGAACAGAGCGGAACAGAGTAGAGCAGATGAGTGCAAAGCAGAGCAGAACAGTGCAGAACAGAACAGAAGAGAGCAGAGCAGAAGGAGCAGAGCAGAACAGAGCAGAGCAGAGCAGAACAGAGCAGAACAGAGCAGAACAGAGCAGAGCAGAGCAGAGCAAAACAGAACAGAAAAGAACAGTGCAGACCAGAGCAGAACAGAACAGAGCAGAGCAGAGCAGAGCAGAGCAGAGCAGAACAGAGCAGAACAGAGCAGAACAGAGCAGAACGGAGCAGAACGGAAAAGAACGGCACAGAACGGCACAGAACGGAACAGAACGGCACAGAACGGAACAGAACGGAGCAGAACAGAGCAGAACGGAGCAGAACGGAGCAGAACGGAGCAGAACAGAACAGAGCAGAGCAGAACAGAGCAGAGCAGAACAGAGCAGAACAGAGCAGAACAGAGCAGAACAGAGCAGAACAGAGCAGAACAGTGCAATGCAGAGCAGAGTAGAACAGAGCAGAGCAGAGCAGAGCAAAACAGAACAGAACAGAACAGTGCAGAGCAGAGCAGAGCAGAACAGAACTGAGCAGAACAGAGCAGAACAGAGCAGAGCAGAACAGAGCAGAGCGGAGCAGATAGGAACAGAACAGAGCAGAACAGAGCAGAACAGAGCAGAACACAGCAGAACAGAGCAGAACAGAGCAGAACAGAGCAGAACAGAGCAGAACAGAGCAGAACAGAGCAGAACAGAGCAGAACAGAGCAGAACGGAGCAGAACGGAGCAGAACGGAGCAGAACGGAGCAGAACGGAGCAGAACGGAGCAGAACGGAGCAGAGCAGAGCAGAGCAGAACAGAGCAGAACAGAGCAGAACAGAGCAGAGCAGAGCAGAGCAGAGCTGAACAGAGCTGAACAGAGCTGAACAGTGCAGAACAGTGCAGAACAGTGCAGAGCAGAACAGAACAGAGCAGAACAGAACAGAGCAGAGCAGAACAGAGCAGAGCAGAGTAGAGCAAACCAGAACAGAACAGAACAGAACAGAACAGAGCAGAGCAGAACAGAGCAGAGCAGAACAGAGCAGAACAGAGCAGAACAGAGCAGAACAGAGCAGAACAGAGCAGAACAGAGCAGAGCAGAACAGAGCAGTACAGAGCAGAACAGAGCAGAACAGAGCAGAACAGAGCAGAGCAGAACAGAGCAGAACAGAGCAGAACAGAGCAGAACAGAGCAGAATAGAGCAGAACAGAGCAGAACAGAGCAGCGCAGATCAGAGCAGAACAGTGCAAAGCAGAGCAGAACAGTGCAAAGCAGAGCAGAACAGTGCAGAGCAGAGCAGAGCAGAGCAGAACAGAGCAGAGCAGAACAGAGCAGAGCAGAGCAGAGCAGAGCAGAACAGCACAGAACAGAACAGAACAGAACAGAACAGAACAGAGCAGAAGAGAACAGAACAGAGTAGAGCAGATGAGTGCAAAGCAGAGCAGAACAGTGCAGAACAGAACAGAAGAGAGCAGAGCAGAACAGAGCAGAGCAGAACAGAGCAGAGCAGAACAGAGCAGAGCAGAACAGAGCAGAGCAGAACAGAGCAGAGCAGAGCAGAACAGAGCAGAGCAAAATAGAACAGAAAAGAACAGTGCAGACCAGAGGAGCGCAGAGCAGAGCAAAGCAGAGCAGAGCAGAACGGAGCAGAACGGAGCAGAACGGAGCAGAACGGAGCAGAACGGAGCAGAACGGAGCAGAACGGAGCAGAACGGAGCAGAACGGAGCAGAACGGAGCAGAACGGAGCAGAACGGAACAGAGCAGAGCAGAACAGAGCAGAACAGAGCAGAACAGAGCAGAACAGAGCAGAACAGAGCAGAACAGAGCAGAACAGAGCAGAACAGAGCAGAACAGAGCAGAACAGAGCAGAACAGAACAGAGCAGAACAGAGCAGAACAGAGCAGAACAGAGCAGAACAGAGCAGAACAGAGCAGAACAGAGCAGAACAGTGCAATGCAGAGCAGAACAGTGCAGAACAGAACAGAATAGAGGAGAGCAGAACAGAGCAGAGCAGAACAGAGCAGAAAAGAGCAGAGCAGAACAGAGCAGAGCGGAGCAGATAGGAACAGAACAGAGCAGAACAGAGCAGAACAGAGCAGAACAGAGCAGAACAGAGCAGAACAGAGCAGAACAGAGCAGAACAGAGCAGAACAGAGCAGAACAGAGCAGAACAGGGCTGAGCAGAGCAGAGCTGAACAGAGCTGAACAGAGCTGAAGAGTGCAGAACAGTGCAGAACAGTGCAGAGCAGAACAGAACAGAGCAGAGCAGAACAGAACAGAGCAGAGCAGAACAGAGCAGAGCAGAGTAGAGCAAACCAGAACAGAACAGAGCAGTGCAGAACAGAGCAGTGCAGAACAGAGCAGTGCAGAACAGAGCAGTGCAGAACAGAGCAGTGCAGAACAGAGCAGTGCAGAACAGAGAAGAGCAGAGCAGAACAGTGCAGAGCAGAACAGAGCACAGCAGAACAGAACAGAACAGTGCACAACAGAACAGAGCAGAGCAGAACAGAGCAGAGCAGAACAGAACAGAACAGAACAGAACAGAGCAGAGCAGAGCAGAGTAGAACAGAGCAGAAAAGAGCAGAACAGAGCAGAACAGAGCAGAACAGAACAGAGCAGAACAGAGCAGAACAGAGCAGAGCAGAACAGAGCAGAGCAGAACAGTGCAGAGCAGAACAGAGCAGAGCAGAACAGAGCAGAGCAAAGCTGAGCAGAAAAAAACAGAGCAGAACAGAACAGAGCAGAACAGAGCTGAGCAAAAGAGTGCAAAGCAGAGCAGAACAGTGCAGAACAGAACAGAACAGAGCAGAGCAGAACAGCGCAGAGCAGAGCACAGCAGAGCAGAGCAGAACAGAGCAGAGCAGAACAGAGCAGAGCAGAACAGAGCAGAGCAGAGCAAAACAGAACATAACAGAACAGAGCAGAGCAGAGCAGAGCAGAAGGGAGCAGAACAGAGGAGAGCAGAACAGAACAGAAGTGAGCAGAGCAGAGCAGAGCAGAGAAGAGCAGAACGGAGCAGAACGGAGCAGAACGGAGCAGAACGGAGCAGAACGGAGCAGAACGGAGCAGAACGGAACAGAACGGAACAGAACGGAGCAGAACGGAGCAGAACGGAGCAGAACGGAGCAGAACGGAGCAGAACGGAGCAGAACGGAGCAGAACGGAGCAGAACGGAGCAGAACGGAACAGAGCAGAGCAGAACAGAGCAGAACAGAGCAGAACAGAGCAGAGCAGAACAGAGCAGAGCAGAACAGAGCAGAACAGAGCAGAACAGAGCAGAACAGAGCAGAACAGAGCAGAACAGAGCAGAACAGAGCAGAACAGAGCAGAACAGTGCAATGCAGAGCAGAACAGTGCAGAACAGAACAGAATAGAGGAGAGCAGAACAGAGCAGAGCAGAACAGAGCAGAAAAGAGCAGAGCAGAACAGAGCAGAGCAGAGCAGAATAGAGCAGAACAGAGCAGAACAGAGCAGAACAGAGCAGAACAGAGCAGAACAGAGCAGAACAGAGCAGAACAGTGCAGAACAGTGCAGAACAGTGCAGAACAGTGCAGAGCAGAACAGAGTAGAGCAGAACAGAGTAGAGCAGAACAGAGTAGAGCAGAACAGAGTAGAGCAGAACAGAGCACAGCAGAGCAGAGCAGAGCAGAGCAGAGCAGAACAGAGCAGAACAGAGCAGAACAGAGCAGAACAGAACAGAACAGAACAGAGCAGAACAGAGCAGAACAGAGCAGAACAGAACATAACAGAGCAGAGCAGAACAGTGCAGAGCAGAACAGTGCAGAGCAGAACAGAGCAGAGCAGAGCAAAACAGAACAGAAAAAAACAGTGCAAAGCAGAGCAGAACAGAACAGAGCAGAACAGAGCAGAACAGAACAGAACAGAGCAAAACAGTGCAAAGCAGAGCAGAACAGTGCAGAACAGAACAGAACAGAGCAGAGCAGAACAGCGCAGAGCAGAGCAGAGCAGAGCAGAGCAAAACAGAACAGAACAGAACAGAACAGTTCAGAGCAGAGCAGATCAGAGCAGAGCAGAGCAGAACAGAGCAGAGCAGAGCAGAGCAGAGCAGAAGAGAGCAGAACAGAGGAGAGCAGAACAGAACAGAAGTGAGCAGAACAGAACAGAGCAGAGAAGATCAGAACAGTGCAGAGCAGAACAGAGAAGAGCAGAACAGAACAGAACAGAGCAGAGCAGAGAAGAGCAGAACAGAGCAGAACAGAGCAGAACAGAGCAGAACGGAGCAGAACAGAGCAGAACAGAGCAGAACAGAGCAGAACAGAGCAGAACAGAGCAGAACAGAGCAGAACAGAGCAGAGCAGAGCAGAGCAGAACAGAGCAAAGCAGAGCAGAATAGTGCAAAGCAGAGCAGAACAGTGCAGAGCAGAGCAGAGCAGAGCAGAACAGAGCAGAGCAGAGCAGTTAAGAGCAGAGCAGAGCAGAACAGAGCAGAACAGCACAGAACAGAACAGAACAGAACAGAACAGAACAGAACAGAACAGAGCGGAACAGAGCGGAACAGAGCGGAACAGAGCGGAACAGAGCGGAACAGAGTAGAGCAGATGAGTGCAAAGCAGAGCAGAACAGTGCAGAACAGAACAGAAGAGAGCAGAGCAGAAGGAGCAGAGCAGAACAGAGCAGAGCAGAGCAGAACAGAGCAGAACAGAGCAGAACAGAGCAGAGCAGAGCAGAGCAAAACAGAACAGAAAAGAACAGTGCAGACCAGAGCAGAACAGAACAGAGCAGAGCAGAGCAGAGCAGAGCAGAGCAGAACAGAGCAGAACAGAGCAGAACAGAGCAGAACGGAGCAGAACGGAAAAGAACGGCACAGAACGGCACAGAACGGAACAGAACGGCACAGAACGGAACAGAACGGAGCAGAACAGAGCAGAACGGAGCAGAACGGAGCAGAACGGAGCAGAACAGAACAGAGCAGAGCAGAACAGAGCAGAGCAGAACAGAGCAGAACAGAGCAGAACAGAGCAGAACAGAGCAGAACAGAGCAGAACAGTGCAATGCAGAGCAGAGTAGAACAGAGCAGAGCAGAGCAGAGCAAAACAGAACAGAACAGAACAGTGCAGAGCAGAGCAGAGCAGAACAGAACTGAGCAGAACAGAGCAGAACAGAGCAGAGCAGAACAGAGCAGAGCGGAGCAGATAGGAACAGAACAGAGCAGAACAGAGCAGAACAGAGCAGAACACAGCAGAACAGAGCAGAACAGAGCAGAACAGAGCAGAACAGAGCAGAACAGAGCAGAACAGAGCAGAACAGAGCAGAACAGAGCAGAACGGAGCAGAACGGAGCAGAACGGAGCAGAACGGAGCAGAACGGAGCAGAGCAGAGCAGAGCAGAACAGAGCAGAACAGAGCAGAACAGAGCAGAGCAGAGCAGAGCAGAGCTGAACAGAGCTGAACAGAGCTGAACAGTGCAGAACAGTGCAGAACAGTGCAGAGCAGAACAGAACAGAGCAGAACAGAACAGAGCAGAGCAGAACAGAGCAGAGCAGAGTAGAGCAAACCAGAACAGAACAGAACAGAACAGAACAGAGCAGAGCAGAACAGAGCAGAGCAGAACAGAGCAGAACAGAGCAGAACAGAGCAGAACAGAGCAGAACAGAGCAGAACAGAGCAGAACAGAACAGAGCAGTACAGAGCAGAACAGAGCAGAACAGAGCAGAACAGAGCAGAACAGAGCAGAGCAGAACAGAGCAGAACAGAGCAGAACAGAGCAGAACAGAGCAGAATAGAGCAGAACAGAGCAGAACAGAGCAGCGCAGATCAGAGCAGAACAGTGCAAAGCAGAGCAGAACAGTGCAAAGCAGAGCAGAACAGTGCAGAGCAGAGCAGAGCAGAGCAGAACAGAGCAGAGCAGAACAGAGCAGAGCAGAGCAGAGCAGAGCAGAACAGCACAGAACAGAACAGAACAGAACAGAACAGAACAGAGCAGAAGAGAACAGAACAGAGTAGAGCAGATGAGTGCAAAGCAGAGCAGAACAGTGCAGAACAGAACAGAAGAGAGCAGAGCAGAACAGAGCAGAGCAGAACAGAGCAGAGCAGAACAGAGCAGAGCAGAACAGAGCAGAGCAGAACAGAGCAGAGCAGAACAGAGCAGAGCAGAGCAGAACAGAGCAGAGCAAAATAGAACAGAAAAGAACAGTGCAGACCAGAGGAGCGCAGAGCAGAGCAAAGCAGAGCAGAGCAGAAGGGAGCAGAACGGAGCAGAACGGAGCAGAACGGAGCAGAACGGAACAGAACGGAGCAGAACGGAGCAGAACGGAGCAGAACGGAGCAGAACGGAGCAGAACGGAACAGAGCAGAGCAGAACAGAGCAGAACAGAGCAGAACAGAGCAGAACAGAGCAGAACAGAGCAGAACAGAGCAGAACAGAGCAGAACAGAGCAGAACAGAGCAGAACAGAGCAGAGCAGAACAGAGCAGAACAGAGCAGAACAGAGCAGAACAGAGCAGAACAGAGCAGAACAGAGCAGAACAGAGCAGAACAGAGCAGAACAGTGCAATGCAGAGCAGAACAGTGCAGAACAGAACAGAATAGAGGAGAGCAGAACAGAGCAGAGCAGAACAGAGCAGAAAAGAGCAGAGCAGAACAGAGCAGAGCGGAGCAGATAGGAACAGAACAGAGCAGAACAGAGCAGAACAGAGCAGAACAGAGCAGAACAGAGCAGAACAGAGCAGAACAGAGCAGAACAGAGCAGAACAGAGCAGAACAGAGCAGAACAGGGCTGAGCAGAGCAGAGCTGAACAGAGCTGAACAGAGCTGAAGAGTGCAGAACAGTGCAGAACAGTGCAGAGCAGAACAGAACAGAGCAGAGCAGAACAGAACAGAGCAGAGCAGAACAGAGCAGAGCAGAGTAGAGCAAACCAGAACAGAACAGAGCAGTGCAGAACAGAGCAGTGCAGAACAGAGCAGTGCAGAACAGAGCAGTGCAGAACAGAGCAGTGCAGAACAGAGCAGTGCAGAACAGAGAAGAGCAGTGCAGAACAGAGAAGAGCAGAGCAGAACAGAGCACAGCAGAACAGAACAGAACAGTGCACAACAGAACAGAGCAGAGCAGAACAGAGCAGAGCAGAACAGAACAGAACAGAACAGAACAGAGCAGAGCAGAGTAGAACAGAGCAGAAAAGAGCAGAACAGAGCAGAACAGAGCAGAACAGAACAGAGCAGAACAGAGCAGAACAGAGCAGAGCAGAACAGAGCAGAGCAGAACAGTGCAGAGCAGAACAGAGCAGAGCAGAACAGAGCAGAGCAAAGCTGAGCAGAAAAAAACAGAGCAGAACAGAACAGAGCAGAACAGAGCTGAGCAAAAGAGTGCAAAGCAGAGCAGAACAGTGCAGAACAGAACAGAACAGAGCAGAGCAGAACAGCGCAGAGCAGAGCACAGCAGAGCAGAGCAGAACAGAGCAGAGCAGAACAGAGCAGAGCAGAACAGAGCAGAGCAGAGCAAAACAGAACATAACAGAACAGAGCAGAGCAGAGCAGAGCAGAAGGGAGCAGAACAGAGGAGAGCAGAACAGAACAGAAGTGAGCAGAGCAGAGCAGAGCAGAGAAGAGCAGAACGGAGCAGAACGGAGCAGAACGGAGCAGAACGGAGCAGAACGGAGCAGAACGGAGCAGAACGGAGCAGAACGGAACAGAACGGAGCAGAACGGAGCAGAACGGAGCAGAACGGAGCAGAACGGAGCAGAACGGAGCAGAACGGAGCAGAACGGAGCAGAACGGAGCAGAACGGAACAGAGCAGAGCAGAACAGAGCAGAACAGAGCAGAACAGAGCAGAGCAGAACAGAGCAGAGCAGAACAGAGCAGAACAGAGCAGAACAGAGCAGAACAGAGCAGAACAGAGCAGAACAGAGCAGAACAGAGCAGAACAGTGCAATGCAGAGCAGAACAGTGCAGAACAGAACAGAATAGAGGAGAGCAGAACAGAGCAGAGCAGAACAGAGCAGAAAAGAGCAGAGCAGAACAGAGCAGAGCGGAGCAGATAGGAACAGAACAGAGCAGAACAGAGCAGAACAGAGCAGAACAGAGCAGAACAGAGCAGAACAGAGCAGAACAGAGCAGAACAGAGCAGAACAGAGCAGAACAGAGCAGAACAGAGCAGAACAGAGCAGAGCTGAACAGAGCTGAACAGAGCTGAACAGAGCTGAAGAGTGCAGAACAGTGCAGAACAGTGCAGAGCAGAACAGAACAGAGCAGAGCAGAACAGAACAGAGCAGAGCAGAACAGAACAGAGCAGAGCAGAACAGAGCAGAGCAGAGTAGAGCAAACCAGAACAGAACAGAGCAGTGCAGAACAGAGCAGTGCAGAACAGAGCAGTGCAGAACAGAGCAGTGCAGAACAGAGCAGTGCAGAACAGAGCAGTGCAGAACAGAGCAGTGCAGAACAGAGCAGTGCAGAACAGAGAAGAGCAGAGCAGAACAGTGCAGAGCAGAACAGAGCACAGCAGAACAGAACAGAACAGTGCACAACAGAACAGAGCAGAGCAGAACAGAGCAGAGCAGAGCAGAACAGAACAGAACAGAACAGAACAGAGCAGAGCAGAACAGAGCAGAACAGAGCAGAAAAGAGCAGAACAGAGCAGAACAGAGCAGAACAGAACAGAGCAGAACAGAGCAGAGCAGAACAGAGCAGAGCAGAACAGTGCAGAGCAGAACAGAGCAGAGCAAAGCTGAGCAGAAAAAAACAGAGCAGAACAGAACAGAGCAGAACAGAGCTGAGCAAAAGAGTGCAAAGCAGAGCAGAACAGTGCAGAACAGAACAGAACAGAGCAGAGCAGAACAGCGCAGAGCAGAGCACAGCAGAGCAGAGCAGAACAGAGCAGAGCAGAACAGAGCAGAACAGAGCAGAGCAGAGCAAAACAGAACAGAACAGAACAGAACAGAACAGAACAGTGCAGAGCAGAGCAGAGCAGATCAAAGCAGAGCAGATCAGAGCAGAGCAGAGCAGAACAGAGCAGAGCAGAGCAGAGCAGAAGGGAGCAGAACAGAGGAGAGCAGAACAGAACAGAAGTGAGCAGAACAGAGCAGAGCAGAGAAGAGCAGAGCAGAACAGAGCAGAACAGAGCAGAACAGAGCAGAACAGAGCAGAACAGAGCAGAACAGAGCAGAACAAAGCAGAACAAAGCAGAACAAAGCAGAAAAAAGCAGAACAAAGCAGAACAGAGCAGAGCAGAGCAGAGCAGAACAGAGCAGAACAGAGCAGAACAGAGCAGAACAGAGCAGAACAGAGCAGAACAGAGCAGAACAGTGCAAAGCAGAGCAGAACAGTGCAAAGCAGAGCAGAACAGTGCAGAGCAGAGCAGAACAGTGCAGAGCAGAGCAGAACAGTGCAGAGCAGAGCAGAGCAGAACAGAGCAGAACAGAACAGAACAGAGCAGAACAGAACAGAACAGAGCAGAACAGAACAGAACAGAGCAGAACAGAGCAGAACAGAACAGAACAGAACAGAACAGAACAGAGCAGAACAGAACAGAGTAGAGCAGATGAGTGCAAAGCAGAGCAGAACAGTGCAGAACAGAACAGAAGGGAGCAGAGCAGAACAGAGCAGAGCAGAACAGAGCAGAGCAGAGCAGAACAGAGCAGAGCAGAACAGAGCAGAGCAGAACAGAGCAGAACAGAGCAGAACAGAGCAGAGCAGAGCAGAACACAGCAGAGCAGAGCAAAACAGAACAGAAAAGAACAGTGCAGACCAGAGCAGACCAGAGCAGAGCAGAGCAGACCAGAGCAGAGCAGAGCAGAGCAGAGCAGAACAGAGCAGAACAGAGCAGAACAGAGCAGAACAGAGCAGAACAGAGCAGAACAGAGCAGAACAGAGCAGAACGGAGCAGAACGGAGCAGAACGGAGCAGAACGGAACAGAACGGAACAGAACGGAACAGAACGGAGCAGAACGGAGCACAACTGAGCACAACTGAGCAGAACAGAGCAGAACAGAGCAGAACAGAGCAGAGCAGAGCAGAACAGAGCAGAACAGAGCACAACAGAGCACAACAGAGCAGAACAGAGCAGAACAGAGCAGAACAGTGTAATGCAGAGCAGAACAGTGCAGAACAGAACTGAATAGAGGAGAGCAGAACAGAGCAGAGCAGAACAGTGCAGAGCAGAGCAGAACAGAGCAGAACAGAACAGAGCAGAACAGAGCAGAGCGGAACAGAACAGAGCAGAACAGAGCAGAGCGGAACAGAACAGAGCAGAGCGGAACAGAACAGAGCAGAACAGAGCAGAACAGAGCAGAACAGAGCAGAACAGAGCAGAACAGAGCAGAACAGAGCAGAACAGAGCAGAACAGAGCAGAACAGAGCAGAACAGAGCAGAACAGAGCAGAACAGAGCAGAACAGAGCAGAACAGAGCAGAACAAAACAGAGCTGAGCAGAACAGAACAGAGCAGAGCAGAGCAGAGCAAAACAGAACAGAACAGTGCAGAACAGAGCAGAACAGAGCAAAACAAAGCAGAACAAAGCAGAACAGAGCAGAGCAGAGCAGAACAGAGCAGAACAGAGCAGAACAGAGCAGAACAGAGCAGAGCAGAGCAGAGCAGAGCTGAGCAGAACAGAACAGAACAGAACAGTCCAGAACAGTGCAGAACAGTGCAGAACAGAACAGAACAGAACACAGCAGAGCAGAGCAGAACAGAACAGTGCAGAGCAGAGCAGAACAGAACAGTGCAGAACAGAGCAGAGCAGAACAGAGCAGAACAGAACAGAGCAGAGCAGAACAAAACAGTGCAGAGCAGAACAGAATAGAACAGAACAAAGCAGAGCAGAGCAGAAAAAAACAAAACAGAGCAGAACAGAGCAGAACAGAACAGAACAGAGCAGAGCAGAGCAGAGCAGAACAGAGCAGAACAGAGCAGAACAGAGCAGAACAGAGCAGAACAGAGCAGAACAGAGCAGAACAGAGCAGAACAGAGCAGAGCAGAACAGAGCAGAACAGAGCAGAACAGAGCAGAACAGAGCAGAACAGTGCAGAACAGTGCAGAACAGTGCAGAACAGTGCAGAGCAGAACACAGTAGAGCAGAACAGAGTAGAGCAGAACAGAGTAGAGCAGAACAGAGTAGAGCAGAACAGAGCAGAGCAGAGCAGAGCAGAGCAGAACAGAACAGAACAGAACAGAACAGAACAGAACAGAACAGAACAGAACAGAACAGAACAGAGCAGAACAGAACAGAACAGAACAGAACAGAACAGAACAGAGCTGAACAGAGTAGAGCAGATGGGTGCAAAGCAGAGCAGAATAGTGCAGAACAGAAGAGAAGAGAGCAGAGCAGAACAGAGCAGAGCAGAACAGTGCAGAGCAGAACAGTGCAGAGCAGAACAGAGCAGAGCAGAGCAGAGCAGAGCAGAACAGAGCAGAACAAAACAGAGCAGAACAAAACAGAGCAGAACAAAACAGAGCAGAACAAAACAGAGCAGAACAAAACAGAGCAGAACAAAACAGAGCAGAACAGAACAGAGCAGAACAGAACAGAGCAAAACAGTGCAAAGCAGAGCAGAACAGTGCAGAACAGAACAGAACAGAGCAGAGCAGAACAGCGCAGAGCAGAGCAGGGCAGAGCAGAGCAGAACAGAACAGAACAGAGCAGAGCAAAACAGAACAGAACAGAACAGAACAGTTCAGAGCAGAGCAGATCAGAGCAGAGCAGAGCAGAACAGAGCAGATCAGAGCAGAGCAGAGGAGAGCAGAACAGAGGAGAGCAGAACAGAACAGAAGTGAGCAGAACAGAGCAGAGTAGAGAAGATCAGAACAGTGCAGAGCAGAACAGAGAAGAGCAGAACAGAACAGAACAGAGCAGAGCAGAGCAGAGCAGAACAGAGCAGAGCAGAACAGAGCAGAACAGTGCAAAGCAGAGCAGAACAGTGCAGAGCAGAACAGAACAGAGCAGAGCAGAGCAGAGCAGAGCAGAGCAGAGCAGCGCAGCACAGCACAGCACAGCACAGCACAGCACAGCACAGCACAGCACAGCACAGCACAGCACAGAACAAAACAGAACAGAACAGAACAAAACAGAACAGAAAAGAGCAGAACAGAGCAGAACAGAACAGAACAGAACAGAACAGAGCAGAACAGAACAGAGTAGAGCAGATGAGTGCAAAGCAGAGCAGTACAGTGCAGAACAGAACAGAAGAGAGCAGAGCAGAGCAGAACAGAGCAGAGCAAAACAGAACAGAAAAAAACAGTGCAGACCAGAGCAGAACAGAGCAGAGCAGAGCAGAGCAGAGCAGAGCAGAGCGGAGCAGAGCGGAGCAGAACGGAGCAGAACGGAGCAGAACGGAGCAGAACGGAGCAGAACGGAGCAGAACGGAGCAGAACGGAGCAGAACGGAGCAGAACGGAGCAGAACGGAGCAGAACGGAGCAGAACGGAACAGAACGGAACAGAACGGAGCAGAACGGAGCAGAACGGAGCAGAACGGAGCAGAACGGAGCAGAACGGAGCAGAACAGAGCAGAACAGAGCAGAACAGAACAGAGCAGAGCAGAACAGAGCAGAGCAGAACAGAGCAGAACAAAGCAGAACAGAGCAGAACAGAGGAGAACAGTGCAATGCAGAGCAGAACAGTACAGAACAGAACAGAATAGAGGAGAGCAGAACAGAGCAGAGCAGAACAGTGCAGAGCAGAGCAGAGTAGAACAGAGCTGAGCAGAGCAGAGCAAAACAGAACAGAACAGAACAGAACAGTGCAGAGCAGAGCAGAGCAGAACAGAACTGAGCAGAACAGAGCAGAACAGAGCAGAGCAGAACAGAGCAGAGCGGAGCAGATAGGAACAGAACAGAGCAGAACAGAGCAGAACAGAGCAGAACAGAGCAGAACAGAGCAGAACAGAGCAGAACAGAGCAGAACAGAGCAGAACAGAGCAGAACAGAGCAGAGCAGAGCAGAACAGAGCAGAACAGAGCAGAACAGAGCAGAACAGAGCAGAGCAGAGCAGAGCAGAGCAGAGCAGAGCAGAACAGAGCAGAACAGAGCAGAGCAGAGCAGAGCTGAACAGAGCTGAACAGAGCTGAACAGTGCAGAGCAGAACAGAACAGAGCAGAGAAGAACAGAACAGAGCAGAGCAGAACAGAGCAGAGCAGAGTAGAGCAAACCAGAACAGAACAGAACAGAACAGAGCAGAGCAGAGCAGAACAGAACAGAACAGTGCAGAGCAGAGCAGAACAGAACAGTGCAGAACAGAGCAGAGCAGAACAGAGCAGAACAGAACAGAGCAGAGCAGAGCAGAACAAAACAGTGCAGAGCAGAACAGAATAGAACAGAACAAAGCAGAGCAGAGCAGAAAAGAACAAAACAGAGCAGAACAGAACAGAACAGAACAGAACAGAGCAGAGCAGAGCAGAGCAGAGCAGAACAGAACAGAGCAGAACAGAGCAGAACAGTGCAGAACAGTGCAGAGCAGAACAGAGCTGAACAGAGTAGAGCAGAACAGAGTAGAGCAGAACAGAGTAGAGCAGAACAGAGTAGAGCAGAACAGAGTAGAGCAGAACAGAGCACAGCAGAGCAGAGCAGAGCAGAACAGAGCAGAACAGAGCAGAACAGAGCAGAACAGAGCAGAACAGAGCAGAACAGAGCAGAGCAGAGCAGAGCAGAGCAGAGTAGAGTAGAGCAGATGGGTGCAAAGCAGAGCAGAACAGTGCAGAACAGAACAGAACAGAGCAGAGCAGAACAGAGCAGAGCAGAACAGTGCAGAGCAGAACAGTGCAGAGCAGAACAGAGCAGAGCAGAGCAGAGCAAAACAGAACAGAAAAAATGTGCAGAGCAGAGCAGAACAGAGCAGAGCAGAACAGAGCAGAACAAAACAGAGCAGAACAAAACAGAGCAGAACAGAACAGAGCAAAACAGTGCAAAGCAGAGCAGAACAGTGCAGAACAGAACAGAACAGAGCAGAGCAGAACAGCGCAGAGCAGAGCAGAGCAGAGCAGAACAGAGCAGAGCAGAGCAAAACAGAACAGAACAGAACAGTTCAGAGCAGAGCAGATCAAAGCAGAGCAGAACAGAGCAGAGCAGAGCAGAAGAGAGCAGAACAGAGGAGAGCAGAATAGAACAGAAGTGAGCAGAACAGAGCAGAGCAGAGAAGATCAGAACAGTGCAGAGCAGAACAGAGAAGAGCAGAACAGAACAGAACAGAGCAGAGCAGAGCAGAGCAGAGCAGAACAGAGCAGAACAGAGCAGAACAGAGCAGAACAGAGCAGAACAGTGCAGAGCAGAACAGAGCAGAACAGTGCAAAGCAGAGCAGAACAGTGCAAAGCAGAGCAGAACAGTGCAGAGCAGAGCAGAACAGTGCAGAGCAGAGCAGAGCAGAACAGAGCAGAGCAGAACAGAGCAGAGCAGAACAGAGCAGAGCAGAACAGAGCAGAGCAGAACAGAGCAGAGCAGAGCAGAGTAGAGCAGAGCAGAGCAGAACAGAACAGAACAGAACAGAACAGAACAGAACAGAAAAGAGCAGAACAGAACAGAACAGAGCAGAGCAGAACAGAACAGAGTAGAGCAGATGAGTGCAAAGCAGAGCAGAACAGTGCAGAACAGAACAGAAGAGAGCAGAGCAGAAGAGAGCAGAGCAGAACAGAGCAGAGCAGAACAGAGCAGAGCAGAACAGAGCAGAGCAGAACAGAGCAGAGCAGAGCAGAGCAGAGCAGAGCAAAACAGAACAGAAAAGAACAGTGCAGACCAGAGCAGAACAGACCAGAGCAGAACAGAGCAGAGCAGAGCAGAGCGGAGCAGAGCGGAGCAGAACGGAGCAGAACGGAGCAGAACGGAGAAGAACGGAGCAGAACGGAGCAGAACGGAACAGAACGGAACAGAACGGAACAGAACGGAGCAGAACGGAGCAGAACGGAGCAGAACGGAGCAGAACGGAGCAGAACGCAGCAGAACGCAGCAGAACGGAGCAGAACGGAGCAGAACAGATCAGAACAGAGCAGAACAGAACAGAGCAGAGCAGAACAGAGTAAAACAGAGCAGAACAGAGCAGAACAGAGCAGAACAGTGCAATGCAGAGCAGAACAGTGCAGAACAGAACAGAATAGAGGAGAGCAGAACAGAGCAGAGCAGAACAGTGCAGAGCAGAGCAGAGTAGAACAGAGCTGAGCAGAGCAGAGCAAAACAGAACAGAACAGTGCAGAGCAGAGCAGAGCAGAACAGAACTGAGCAGAACAGAGCAGAACAGAGCAGAGCAGATAGGAACAGAACAGAGCAGAACAGAGCAGAACAGAGCAGAACAGAGCAGAACAGAGCAGAACAGAGCAGAGCAGAACAGAGCAGAACAGAGCAGAACAGAGCAGAACAGAGCAGAGCTGAGCTGAACAGAGCTGAACAGTGCAGAACAGTGCAGAACAGTGCAGAACAGTGCAGAGCAGAACAGAACAGAGCAGAACAGAACAGAGCAGAGCAGAGCAGAACAGAGCAGAGCAGAACAGAGCAGAACAGAGCAGAGCAGAGTAGAGCAAACCAGAACATAACAGAACAGAGCAGTGCAGAACAGAGCAGTGCAGAACAGAGCAGTGCAGAACAGAGCAGTGCAGAACAGAGAAGAGCAGAGCAGAACAGTGCAGAGCAGAACAGAGCACAGCAGAACAGAACAGAACAGAACAGTGCAGAACAGTGCAGAACAGAGCAGAACAGAGCAGAACAGAGCAGAACAGAGCAGAACAGAGCAGAACAGAGCAGAACAGAGCAGAACAGAGCAGAACAGAGCAGAACAGAGCAGAACAGAACAGAACAGAGCAGAGCAGAACAAAACAGTGCAGAGCAGAACAGAGCAGAGCAGAACAGAGCAGAGCAGAGCAGAGCAGAGCTGAGCAGAGCAGAACAGAGCAGAGCTGAGCAGAGCTGAGCAGAGCTGAGCAGAACAGAGCAGAACAGAGCAGAACAGAGCAGAACAGAGCAGAGCAGAGCAGAACAGAGCAGAACAGAGCAGAACAGAGCAGAACAGAGCAGAACAGAGCAGAACAGAGCAGAACAGAGCAGAGCAGTGCAAAGCAGAGCAGAACAGTGCAAAGCAGAGCAGAACAGTGCAGAGCAGAGCAGAGCAGAGCGGAGCAGATAGGAACAGAACAGAGCAGAACAGAGCAGCAAAGAGCAGAACAGAGCAGAACAGAGCAGAACAGAGCAGAACAGAGCAGAACAGAGCAGAACAGAGCAGAACAGAGCAGAACAGAGCAGAACAGAGCAGAACAGAGCAGAAAAGAGCAGAACAGAGCAGAACAGAGCAGAGCAGAGCTGAACAGAGCTGAACAGAGCTGAACAGAGCTGAACAGAGCTGAACAGTGCAGAACAGTGCAGAACAGTGCAGAACAGTGCAGAGCAGAACAGAACAGAGCAGAGCAGAACAGAACAGAGCAGAGCAGAACAGAGCAGAGCAGAGTAGAGCAGAGCAGAGCTGAGCAGAACAGAACAGAACAGAACAGTCCAGAACAGTGCAGAACAGTGCAGAACAGAACAGAACAGAACACAGCAGAGCAGAGCAGAACAGAACAGTGCAGAGCAGAGCAGAACAGAACAGTGCAGAACAGAGCAGAGCAGAACAGAGCAGAACAGAACAGAGCAGAGCAGAACAAAACAGTGCAGAGCAGAACAGAATAGAACAGAACAAAGCAGAGCAGAGCAGAAAAAAACAAAACAGAGCAGAACAGAGCAGAACAGAACAGAACAGAGCAGAGCAGAGCAGAGCAGAACAGAGCAGAACAGAGCAGAACAGAGCAGAACAGAGCAGAACAGAGCAGAACAGAGCAGAACAGAGCAGAACAGAGCAGAACAGAGTAGAGCAGAACAGAGTAGAGCAGAACAGAGTAGAGCAGAACAGAGCAGAGCAGAGCAGAGCAGAGCAGAACAGAACAGAACAGAACAGAACAGAACAGAACAGAACAGAACAGAACAGAACAGAGCAGAACAGAACAGAACAGAACAGAACAGAACAGAACAGAACAGAGCTGAACAGAGTAGAGCAGATGGGTGCAAAGCAGAGCAGAATAGTGCAGAACAGAAGAGAAGAGAGCAGAGCAGAACAGAGCAGAGCAGAACAGTGCAGAGCAGAACAGTGCAGAGCAGAACAGAGCAGAGCAGAGCAGAGCAGAGCAGAGCAGAGCAGAGCAGAACAGAGCAGAACAAAACAGAGCAGAACAAAACAGAGCAGAACAAAACAGAGCAGAACAAAACAGAGCAGAACAAAACAGAGCAGAACAGAACAGAGCAGAACAGAACAGAGCAGAACAGAACAGAGCAAAACAGTGCAAAGCAGAGCAGAACAGTGCAGAACAGAACAGAACAGAGCAGAGCAGAACAGCGCAGAGCAGAGCAGGGCAGAGCAGAGCAGAACAGAACAGAACAGAGCAGAGCAAAACAGAACAGAACAGAACAGAACAGTTCAGAGCAGAGCAGATCAGAGCAGAGCAGAGCAGAACAGAGCAGATCAGAGCAGAGCAGAGGAGAGCAGAACAGAGGAGAGCAGAACAGAACAGAAGTGAGCAGAACAGAGCAGAGTAGAGAAGATCAGAACAGTGCAGAGCAGAACAGAGAAGAGCAGAACAGAACAGAACAGAGCAGAGCAGAGCAGAACAGAGCAGAACAGAGCAGAGCAGAACAGAGCAGAACAGTGCAAAGCAGAGCAGAACAGTGCAGAGCAGAACAGAGCAGAGCAGAGCAGAGCAGAGCAGAGCAGAGCAGAGCAGCGCAGCGCAGCACAGCACAGCACAGCACAGCACAGCACAGCACAGCACAGAACAAAACAGAACAGAACAGAACAAAACAGAACAGAAAAGAGCAGAACAGAGCAGAACAGAACAGAACAGAACAGAACAGAGCAGAACAGAACAGAGTAGAGCAGATGAGTGCAAAGCAGAGCAGTACAGTGCAGAACAGAACAGAAGAGAGCAGAGCAGAGCAGAACAGAGCAGAGCAAAACAGAACAGAAAAAAACAGTGCAGACCAGAGCAGAACAGAGCAGAGCAGAACAGAGCAGAGCAGAGCAGAGCAGAGCGGAGCAGAGCGGAGCAGAACGGAGCAGAACGGAGCAGAACGGAGCAGAACGGAGCAGAACGGAGCAGAACGGAGCAGAACGGAGCAGAACGGAGCAGAACGGAGCAGAACGGAGCAGAACGGAGCAGAACGGAGCAGAACGGAGCAGAACGGAACAGAACGGAGCAGAACGGAGCAGAACGGAGCAGAACGGAGCAGAACGGAGCAGAACAGAGCAGAACAGAGCAGAACAGAACAGAGCAGAGCAGAACAGAGCAGAACAAAGCAGAACAGAGCAGAACAGAGGAGAACAGTGCAATGCAGAGCAGAACAGTACAGAACAGAACAGAATAGAGGAGAGCAGAACAGAGCAGAGCAGAACAGTGCAGAGCAGAGCAGAGTAGAACAGAGCTGAGCAGAGCAGAGCAAAACAGAACAGAACAGAACAGAACAGAACAGTGCAGAGCAGAGCAGAGCAGAACAGAACTGAGCAGAACAGAGCAGAACAGAGCAGAGCAGAACAGAGCAGAGCGGAGCAGAACAGAGCAGAACAGAGCAGAACAGAGCAGAACAGAGCAGAACAGAGCAGAACAGAGCAGAACAGAGCAGAACAGAGCAGAACAGAGCAGAACAGAGCAGAGCAGAGCAGAGCAGAGCAGAACAGAGCAGAACAGAGCAGAACAGAGCAGAACAGAGCAGAACAGAGCAGAGCAGAGCAGAGCAGAGCAAAGCAGAGCAGAACAGAGCAGAACAGAGCAGAACAGAGCAGAGCAGAGCAGAGCAGAGCAGAGCAGAACAGAGCTGAACAGAGCTGAACAGAGCTGAACAGAGCTGAACAGAGCTGAACAGAGCTGAACAGTGCAGAACAGTGCTGAACAGTGCAGAACAGTGCAGAACAGTGCAGAGCAGAACAGAACAGAGCAGAGCAGAACAGAGCAGAGCAGAGTAGAGCAAACCAGAACAGAACAGAACAGAACAGAACAGAGCAGAGCAGAGCAGAACAGAACAGTGCAGAGCAGAGCAGAACAGAACAGTGCAGAACAGAGCAGAGCAGAACAGAGCAGAACAGAACAGAGCAGAGAAGAGCAGAACAAAACAGTGCAGAGCAGAACAGAACAGAGCAGAACAGAGCAGAAAAGAGCAGAACAGAGCAGAACAGAGCAGAACAGAGCAGAACAGTGCAGAACAGTGCAGAACAGTGCAGAACAGTGTAGAACAGTGTAGAACAGTGCAGAACAGTGCAGAGCAGAACAGAGTAGAGCAGAACAGAGTAGAGCAGAACAGAGTAGAGCAGAACAGAGCATAGCAGAGCAGAGCAGAGCAGAACAGAGCATAGCAGAGCAGAGCAGAACAGAACAGAGCAGAACAGAGCAGAACAGAGCAGAACAGAGCAGAACAGAGCAGAACAGAGCAGAACAGAACAGAACAGAACAGAACAGAACAGAACAGAGCAGAACAGAACAGAACAGAACAGAGCAGAACAGAACAGAACAGAGCAGAACAGAGTAGAGCAGATGGGTGCAAAGCAGAGCAGAACAGAGCAGAGCAGAACAGTGCAGAGCAGAACAGTGCAGAGCAGAACAGAGCAGAGCAGAGAAGAGCAAAACAGAAAAGAAAAAAACAGTGCAGAACAGAGCAGAGCAGAACAGAGCAGAACAAAACAGAGCAGAACAAAATAGAGCAGAACAGAACAGAGCAAAACAGTGCAAAGCAGAGCAGAACAGTGCAGAACAGAACAGAATAGAGGAGAGCAGAACAGAGCAGAGCAGAGCAGAGCAGAGCAGAGCAGAGCAGAACAGCACAGAACAGAACAGAGCAGAGCAGAACAGAACAGAACAGAACAGAACAGAGCAGAACAGAACAGAACAGAACAGAGTAGAGCAGATGAGTGCAAAGCAGAGCAGAACAGTGCAGAACAGAACAGAAGAGAGCAGAGCAGAACAGAGCAGAGCAGAACAGAGCAGAGCAGAGCAGAACAGAGCAGAGCAGAGCAGAGCAGAGCAAAACAGAACAGAAAAGAACAGTGCAGACCAGAGCAGAACAGACCAGAGCAGAACAGAGCAGAGCAGAGCAGAGCGGAGCAGAGCAGAGCAGAACGGAGCAGAACGGAGCAGAACGGAGCAGAACGGAGCAGAACGGAGCAGAACGGAGCAGAACGGAGCAGAACGGAGCAGAACGGAGCAGAACAGAGCAGAACAGAGCAGAACAGAACAGAGCAGAACAGAGCAGAACAGAACAGAACAGAGTAGAGCAGATGAGTGCAAAGCAGAGCAGAACAGTGCAGAACAGAACAGAAGAGAGCAGAGCAGAACAGAGCAGAGCAGAACAGAGCAGAGCAGAACAGAGCAGAGCAGAGCAGCAGAGCAAAACAGAACAGAAAAGAACAGTGCAGACCAGAGCAGAACAGACCAGAGCAGAACAGAGCAGAGCAGAGCACAGCAGAGCAGAGCAGAGCAGGACAGAGCAGAACGGAGCAGAACGGAGCAGAACGGAACAGAACGGAACAGAACGGAGCAGAACAGAGCAGAACAGAGCAGAACAGAGCAGAACAGAGCAGAACAGAGCAGAACAGAGCAGAACAGAGCAGAACAGAGCAGAACAGAACAGAGCAGAGCAGAGCAGAACAGAGCTGAACAGAGCTGAACAGAGCTGAACAGAGCTGAACAGAGCTGAACAGAGCTGAACAGAGCTGAACAGAGCTGAACAGAGCTGAACAGAGCTGAACAGAGCTGAACAGAGCTGAACAGTGCAGAACAGTGCAGAACAGTGCAGAGCAGAGCAGAGCAGAGCAGAACAGAACAGAGCAGAGCAGAACAGAGCAGAGCAGAGCAGAGTAGAGCAAACCAGAACAGAACAGAACAGAGCAGTGCAGAACAGAACAGTGCAGAACAGAGAAGAGCAGAGCAGAACAGTGCAGAGCAGAACAGAGCACAGCAGAACAGAACAGAACAGTGCAGAACAGAGCAGAACAGAGCAGAACAGAGCAGAACAGAGCAGAATAGAGCAGAAGAGAGCAGAAGAGAGCAGAACAGAACAGTGCAGAGCAGAACAGAGCAGAGTAGAACATAGCAGAACAGAGCAGAACAGAACAGAGCAGAGCAGAGCAGAACAGTGCAGAGCAGAGCTGAGCAGAGCAGAACAGAGCAGAGCTGAGCAGAGCAGAACAGAGCAGAACAGAGCAGAACAGAGCAGAACAGAGCAGAACAGAGCAGAACAGAGCAGAACAGAACAGAGCAGAACAGAGCAGAACAGAGCAGAACAGAGCAGAACAGAGCAGAACAGAGCAGAACACAGCAGAACACAGCAGAGCAGAGCAGAACAGCGCAGAGCAAAGCAGAACAGAACAGAACAGTGCAGAGCACAGCAGAACAGAACAGTGCAGAGCACAGCAGAACAGAATAGAACAGTGCAGAGCAGAGCAGAACAGAACAGAGCAGAACAGAGCAGAACAGAGCAGAACAGAGCAGAGCAGAGAAGAACAAAACAGTGCAGAGCAGAACAGAATAGAACAGAACAGAGCAGAGCAGAGCAGAAAAGAACAAAACAGAGCAGAACAGAACAGAACAGAACAGAGCAGAGCAGAGCAGAACAGAGCAGAGCAAAACAGAACAGAACAGTGCAGAGCAGAACAGAGCAGAGCAGAACAGAGCAGAGAAGCGCAGAGCAAAACAGAACAGAACAGAACAGTGCAGAGCAGAGCAGAACAGAACAGAACAGTGCAGAGCAGAGCAGAACAGAACAGAACAGAGCAGAGCAGAACAGAGCAGAGCAGAGCAGAGCAGAACAGAGCAGAGCAGAGCAGATAGGAACAGAAGAGAGCAGAACAGAGCAGAACAGAGCAGAACAGAGCAGAACAGAGCAGAACAGAGCAGAACAGAGCAGAACAGAGCAGAACAGAGCAGAACAAAGCAGAACAGAGCAGAACAGAGCAGAGCAGAGCAGAGCGGAGCAGAACAGAACAGTGCAGAACAGAGCAGAACAGAGCAGAACAGAGCAGAACAGAGCAGAACAGAGCAGAACAGAGCAGAACAGAGCAGAACAGAGCAGAACAGAGCAGAACAGTGCAGATCAGAGCAGAGCAGAGCAGAACAGAGCAGAGCAGAGCAGAACAGAACAGAGCAGAGCAGAGCAGAGCTGAGCAGAGCTGAGCAGAACAAAACAGAGCAGAGCAGAGCAGAACAGAGCAGAGCAGAGCAGAACAGAGCAGAACAGAGCAGAACAGAGCAGAACAAAGCAGAGCAGAGCTGAACAGAGCTGAACAGAGCTGAACAGAGCTGAACAGAGCTGAACAGAGCTGAACAGAGCTGAGCAGAGCTGAGCAGAGCTGAGCAGAGCTGAGCAGAACAGAACAGAGCAGAACAGAACAGAGCAGAGCAGAACAGAGCAGAGCAGAACAGAGCAGAGCAGAACAGAGCAGAGCAGAACAGAGCAGAGCAGAACAGAACAGAGCAGAACAGAGCAGAGCAGAACAGAACAGAGCAGAACAGAACAGAGCAGAGCAGAACAGAACAGAGCAGAACAGAGCAGAGCAGAGTAGAGCAAACCATAACAGAACAGAACAGAGCAGTACAGAACAGAGCAGTGCAGAACAGAGCAGAGCAGAGCAGAACAGTGCAGAGCAGAACAGAGCAGAACAGAGCACAGCAGAACAGAACAGAACAGTGCAGAACAGTGCAGAACAGAGCAGAGAAGAGCAGAGCAGAACAGAGCAGAACAGAGCAGAACAGAGCAGAACAGAGCAGAACAGAGCAGAACAGAGCAGAGCGGAGCAGAGCAGAACAGTGCACAGCAGAACAGTGCAGAGTAGAACAGAGCAGAACAGAGCAGAGCAGAACTGAGCAGAGCAGAGCAGAGCACAGCAGAGCAGAGCAGAACAGAGCAGAACAGAAAAGAGCAGAACAGAGCAGAACAGAGCAGAACAGAGCAGAGCAGAACAGAACAAAGCAGAGCAGAACAGAGCAGAGCAGAACAGAGCAGAGCACAGCGGAGCAGATAGGAACAGAACAGAACAGAACAGAACGGAACAGAACAGAACAGAACAGAGCAGAGCAGAGCAGAGCAGAGCAGAGCAGAACAGAACAGAACAGAACAGAACAGAACAGAACAGAACAGAACAGAACAGAGCAGAGCAGAGCACAGCAGAGCAGAGCAGAACAGAGCAGAGCAGAACAGAGCAGAACAGAGCAGAGCAGAACAGAGCAGAACAGAGCAGAGTAGAACAGAGCTGAACAGAACAGAGCTGAGCAGAACAGAACAGAACAGAGCTGAGCAGAACAGAACAGAGCAGAGCAGAACAGAACAGAGCAGAGCAGAGCAAAACAGAGCAGAACTGTGCATAACAGAGCAGAACAGTACAGAAGAGAGCAGAACAGAGCAGAGCAGAGCAGAACAGAACAGAACAGTGCTGAGCAGAACAGAGCAGAGCAGAACAGAGCAGAACAGAGCAGAACAGAACAGAACAGAAGAGAGCAGAACAGAACAGAACAGAACAGAGCAGAACAGAGTAGAGCAGATGGGTGCAAAGCAGAGCAGAACAGTGCAGAACAGAACAGAAGAGAGCAGAGCAGAACAGAGCAGAGCAGAACAGTGCAGAGCAGAACAGTGCAGAGCAGAACAGAGCAGAGCAGAGCAGAGCAAAACAGAACAGAAAAAAACAGTGCAGAGCAGAGCAGAACAGAGCAGAGCAGAACAGAGCAGAACAAAACAGAGCAGAACAAAACAGAGCAGAACAAAACAGAGCAGAACAAAACAGAGCAGAACAAAAAAGAGCAGAACAAAACAGAGCAAAACAGTGCAAACCAGAGCAGAACAGTGCAGAACAGAACAGAACAGAACAGAACAGAGCAGAGCAGAACAGCGCAGAGCAGAGCAGAGCAGAGCAGAGCAGAGCAGAGCAAAACAGAACAGAACAGAACAGTTCAGAGCAGAGCAGATCAGAGCAGAGCAGAACTGAGCAGAGCAGAGCAAAGCAGAAGAGAGCAGAACAGAGGAGAGCAGAACAGAACAGAAGTGAGCAGAACAGAGCAGAGCAGAGAAGATCAGAACAGTGCAGAGCAGAACAGAGAAGAGCAGAACAGAACAGAACAGAACAGAACAGAGCAGAACAGAGCAGAACAGAGCAGAACAGAGCAGAACAGAGCAGAACAGAGCAGAACAGAGCAGAACAGAGCAGAACAGAGCAGAACAGAGCAGAGCAGAGCAGAGCAGAGCAGAGCAGAGCAGAACAGTGCAAAGCAGAGCAGAACAGTGCAAAGCAGAGCAGAACAGTGCAGAGCAGAGCAGAGCAGAGCAGAGCAGAACAGAGCAGAACAGAGCAGAACAGAGCAGAACAGAGCAGAACAGAGCAGAACAGAACAGAACAGAACAGCGCAGAACAGAACAGAACAGAACAGAACAGAGCAGAACAGAGCAGAACAGAGCAGAACAGAGTAGAGCAGATGAGTGCAAAGCAGAGCAGAACAGTGCAGAACAGAACAGAAGAGAGCAGAGCAGAACAGAGCAGAGCAGAACAGAGCAGAGCAGAACAGAGCAGAGCAGAACAGAGCAGAGCAGAACAGAGCAGAGCAGAGCAGAACAGAGCAGAACAGAGCAGAACAGAGCAGAACAGAGCAGAGCAGAGCAAAACAGAACAGAAAAGAACAGTGCAGACCAGAGCAGAACAGAGCAGAGCAGAGCAGAACAGAGCAGAGCAGAGCAGAGCAGAGCAGAGCAGAGCAGAGCAAAACAGAACAGAACAGAACAGTGCAGAACAGAGCAGAACAGAGCAGAGCAGAACAGAGCAGAGCAGAACAGAGCAGAACGGAGCAGAACGGAGCAGAACGGAGCAGAACGGAGCAGAACGGAGCAGAACGGAGCAGAAGGGAACAGAACGGAACAGAACGGAACAGAACGGAGCAGAACGGAGCAGAACAGAGCAGAACAGAGCAGAACAGAGCAGAACAGAACAGAACAGAGCAGAGCTGAACAGAGCAGAGCAGAACAGAGCAGAACAGAGCAGAACAGAGCAGAACAGAGCAGAACAGAGCAGAACAGAGCAGAACAGAGCAGAACAGAGCAGAACAGAGCAGAACAGAGCAGAACAGAGCAGAACAGAGCAGAACAGAGCAGAACAGAGCAGAACAGAGCAGAACAGAGCAGAACAGTGCAATGCAGAGCAGAACAGTGCAGAACAGAAGAGAATATAGGAGAGCAGAACAGAGCAGAGCAGAACAGTGCAGAGCAGAGCAGAGCAGAGCAGAGCAGAACAGAGCAGAACAGAGCAGAGCAGAGCAGAACAGAGCAGAGCAGAGCTGAACAGAGCTGAACAGAGCTGAACAGAGCTGAATAGTGCAGAACAGTGCAGAACAGTGCAGAGCAGAACAGAGCAGAGCAGAGCAGAACAAAACAGTGCAGAGCAGAACAAAACAGTGCAGAGCAGAACAGAATAGAACAGAACAAAGCAGAGCAGAGCAGAAAAGAACAAAACAGAGCAGAACAGAGCAGAGCAGAGCAGAGCAGAGCAGAGCAGAGCAGAACAGAGCAGAACAAAGCAGAACAGAGCAGAACAAAGCAGAACAGAGCAGAACAGAGCAGAACAGAGCAGAACAGTGCAGAACAGTGCAGAACAGTGCAGAACAGAACAGAGTAGAGCAGAACAGAGTAGAGCAGAACAGAGTAGAGCAGAACAGAGTAGAGCAGAACAGAGCACAGCAGAGCAGAGCAGAGCAGAGCAGAGCAGAACAGAACAGAGCAGAACAGAGCAGAACAGAACAGAACAGAACAGAACAGAACAGAACAGAACAGAACAGAACAGAACAGAACAGAACAGAGCAGAACAGAGTAGAGCAGATGGGTGCAAAGCAGAGCAGAACAGTGCAGAACAGAACAGAAGAGAGCAGAGCAGAACAGAGCAGAGCAGAACAGTGCAGAGCAGAACAGTGCAGAGCAGAACAGAGCAGAGCAGAGCAGAGCAAAACAGAACAGAAAAAAACAGTGCAGAGCAGAGCAGAACAGAGCAGAGCAGAACAGAGCAGAACAAAACAGGGCAGAACAGAACAGAGCAAAACAGTGCAAAGCAGAGCAGAACAGTGCAGAATAGAACAGAACAGAGCAGAGCAGAACAGCGCAGAGCAGAGCAGAGCAGAGCAGAGCAGAGCAGAACAGAGCAGAACAGAGCAGAACAGAGTAGAGCAGAGCAGAACAGAGCAAAACAGAACAGAACAGAACACTTCAGAGCAGAGCAGATCAGAGCAGAGCAGAACAGAGCAGAGCAGAGCAGAAGAGAGCAGAACAGAGGAGAGCAGAACAGAACAGAAGTGAGCAGAACAGAGCAGAGCAGAGAAGATCAGAACAGTGCAGAGCAGAACAGAGAAGAGCAGAACAGAACAGAACAGAACAGAACAGAACAGAGCAGAGCAGAGCAGAGCAGAGCAGAACAGAGCAGAACAGAGCAGAACAGAGCAGAACAGAGCAGAACAGAGCAGAGCAGAGCAGAACAGAGCAGAACAGAGCAGAACAGAGCAGAACAGTGCAAAGCAGAGCAGAACAGTGCAAAGCAGAGCAGAACAGTGCAGAGCAGAGCAGAGCAGAGCAGAGCAGAGCCGAGCAGAGCCGAGCAGAGCCGAGCAGAGCCGAGCAGAACAGCACAGAACAGCACAGAACAGCACAGAACAGCACAGAACAGCACAGAACAGCACAGAACAGCACAGAACAGCACAGAACAGAACAGAACAGAACAGAACAGAACAGAACAGAGCAGAACAGAGCAGAACAGAACAGAGCAGAACAGAACAGAGCAGAACAGAACAGAGTAGAGCAGATGAGTGCAAAGCAGAGCAGAACAGTGCAGAACAGAACAGAAGAGAGCAGAGCAGAACAGAGCAGAGCAGAACAGAGCAGAGCAGAACAGAGCAGTGCAGAGCAGAACAGAGCAGAACAGAGCAGAGCAAAGCAGAGCAAAACAGAACAGAAAAGAACAGTGCAGACCAGAGCAGAATAGACCAGAGCAGAGCAGAGCAGAGCAGAGCAGAGGAGAGCAGAGCAGAGCGGAGCAGGACAGAGCAGAACGGAGCAGAACGGAGCAGAACAGAGCAGAACAGAGCAGAACAGAGCAGAACAGAACAGAGCAGAACAGAACAGAACAGAGTAGAGCAGATGAGTGCAAAGGAGAGCAGAACAGTGCAGAACAGAACAGAAGAGAGCAGAGCAGAACAGAGCAGAGCAGAACAGAGCAGAGCAGAACAGAGCAGAGCAGAACAGAGCAGAGCAGAACAGAGCAGAACAGAGCAGAACAGAGCAGAACAGAGCAGAGCAGAGCAGAGCAGAGCAGAGCAAAACAGAACAGAAAAGAACAGTGCAGACCAGAGCAGAACAGAGCAGAGCAGAGCAGAGCAGAGCAGAGCAGAGCAGAGCAGAGCAGGACGGAGCAGAACGGAGCAGAACGGAGCAGAACGGAGCAGAAAGGAACAGAACGGAACAGAACGGAACAGAACGGAGCAGAACAGAGCAGAACAGAGCAGAAGAGAGCAGAACAGAGCAGAACAGAGCAGAACAGAGCAGAAAAGAGCAGAGCAGAGCAGAACAGAGCAGAACAGAGCAGAACAGAGAGGAACAGAGCAGAACAGAGCAGAACAGAGCAGAACAGAGCAGAACAGAGCAGGACAGTGCAATGCAGAGCAGAACAGTGCAGAACAGAACAGAATAGAGGAGAGCAGAACAGAGCAGAGCAGAACAGTGCAGAGCAGAGCAGAGTAGAACAGAGCTGAGCAGAGCAGAGCAAAACAGAACAGAACAGTGCAGAGCAGAGCAGAGCAGAGCAGAGCAGAGCAGAACAGAGCAGAGCGGAGCAGATAGGAACAGATAGGAACAGAACAGAGCAGAACCGAGCAGAACCGAGCAGAACCGAGCAGTCCCGAGCAGAACAGAGCAGAACCGAGCAGAACCGAGCAGAACAGAGCAGAACAGAACAGAAGTGAGCAGAACAGAGCAGAGCAGAGAAGATCAGAACAGTGCAGAGCAGAACAGAGAAGAGCAGAACAGAACAGAACAGAACAGAACAGAACAGAACAGAGCAGAGCAGAGCAGAGCAGAGCAGAGCAGAGCAGAACAGAGCAGAGCAGAGCAGAACAGAGCAGAACAGAGCAGAACAGAGCAGAACAGAGCAGAACAGAGCAGAACAGAGCAGAGCAGAGCAGAGCAGAGCAGAACAGAGCAGAACAGTGCAAAGCAGAGCAGAACAGAGCAAAGCAGAGCAGAACAGTGCAGAGCAAAACAGAGCAGAGCAGAGCAGAGCAAAACAGAGCAGAGCAGAACAGAGCAGAGCAGAGCAGAGCAGAGCCGAGCAGAACAGCACAGAACAGCACAGAACAGCACAGAACAGCACAGAACAGCACAGAACAGCACAGAACAGCACAGAACAGCACAGAACAGCACAGAACAGCACAGAACAGCACAGAACAGCACAGAACAGCACAGAACAGCACAGAACAGCACAGAACAGCACAGAACAGCACAGAACAGCACAGAACAGCACAGAACAGCACAGAACAGCACAGAACAGCACAGAACAGAACAGAACAGAACAGAACAGAGCAGAACAGAGCAGAACAGAACAGAACAGAACAGGAGTAGAGCAGATGAGTGCAAAGCAGAGCAGAACAGTGCAGAACAGAACAGAAGAGAGCAGAGCAGAACAGAGCAGAGCAGAACAGAGCAGAGCAGAACAGAGCAGAGCAGAGCAGAGCAGAACAGAGCAGAGCAGAACAGAGCAGAGCAGAGCAGAGCAAAACAGAACAGAAAAGAACAGTGCAGACCAGAGCAGAACAGACCAGAGCAGAACAGAGCAGAGCAGAGCAGAGCAGAGCAGAGCAGAGCAGAGCAGAGCAGGACAGAGCAGAACGGAGCAGAACGGAGCAGAACAGAGCAGAACAGAGCAGAACAGAACAGAGCAGAACAGAACAGAACAGAGTAGAGCAGATGAGTGCAAAGGAGAGCAGAAAAGTGCAGAACAGAACAGAAGAGAGCAGAGCAGAACAGAGCAGAGCAGAACAGAGCAGAGCAGAACAGAGCAGAGCAGAGCAGAACAGAGCAGAACAGAGCAGAGCAGAGCAGAGCAAAACAGGACAGAAAAGAACAGTGCAGACCAGAGCAGAACAGACCAGAGCAGAACAGAGCAGAGCAGAGCAGAGCAGAGCAGAGCAGAGCAGAGCAGGACAGAGCAGAACGGAGCAGAACGGAGCAGAACGGAGCAGAAAGGAACAGAACGGAACAGAACGGAACAGAAAGGAGCAGAACGGAGCAGAACGGAGCAGAACGGAGCAGAACGGAGCAGAACAGAGCAGAACAGAGCAGAGCAGAGCAGAACAGAGCAGAACAGAGCAGAGCAGAGCAGAACAGAGCAGAGCAGAGCAGAACAGAGCAGAACAGAGCAGAACAGAGCAGAACAGAGCAGAACAGAGCAGAACAGAGCAGAACAGAGCAGAACAGAGCAGAACAGTGCAATGCAGAGCAGAACAGTGCAGAACAGAACAGAATAGAGGAGAGCAGAACAGAGCAGAGCAGAACAGTGCAGAGCAGAGCAGAGTAGAACAGAGCTGAGCAGAGCAGAGCAAAACAGAACAGAACAGAACAGTGCAGAGCAGAGCAGAGCAGAACAGAACAGAACTGAGCAGAACAGAGCAGAACAGAGCAGAGCAGAACAGAACAGAACTGAGCAGAACAGAGCAGAACAGAGCAGAGCAGAACAGAGCAGAGCAGAGCAGAGCAGAGCAGAGCTGAACAGAGCTGAACAGAGCTGAACAGAGCTGAACAGAGCTGAACAGAGCTGAACAGAGCTGAACAGAGCTGAACAGAGCTGAACAGAGCTGAACAGTGCAGAACAGTGCAGAACAGTGCAGAACAGTGCAGAGCAGAACAGAACAGAGCAGAGCAGAACAGAACAGAGCAGAACAGAACAGAGCAGAACAGAGCAGTGCAGAACAGAGCAGTGCAGAACAGAGCAGTGCAGAACAGAGAAGAGCAGAGCAGAACAGTGCAGAGCAGAACAGAGCACAGCAGAACAGAACAGAACAGAGCAGAACAGAGCAGAACAGAGCAGAACAGAGCAGAACAGAACAGAGCAGAGCAGAACAGTGCAAAGCAGAGCAGAACAGTGCAAAGCAGAGCGGAACAGTTCAAAGCAGAGCAGAACAGTGCAGAGCAGAGCAGAGCAGAACAGAGCAGAACAGCACAGAACAGAACAGAACAGAACAGAGCAGAACAGAACAGAACAGAACAGAACAGAGCAGAACAGATCAGAACAGAGTAGAGCAGAGCAGAACAGAGCAGAACAGAGCAGAACAGAGCAGAGCAGAGCAGAACAGAGCAGAACAGAGCAGAACAGAGCAGAACAGAGAGGAACAGAGCAGAACAGAGCAGAACAGAGCAGAACAGAGCAGAACAGTGCAATGCAGAGCAGAACAGTGCAGAACAGAACAGAATAGAGGAGAGCAGAACAGAGCAGAGCAGAACAGTGCAGAGCAGAGCAGAGTAGAACAGAGCTGAGCAGAGCAGAGCAAAACAGAACAGAACAGTGCAGAGCAGAGCAGAGCAGAACAGAACTGAGCAGAACAGAGCAGAGCAGAGCAGAGCAGAACCGAGCAGAACAGAGCAGAACAGAGCAGAACAGAGCAGAACAGAGCAGAACAGAACAGAAGTGAGCAGAACAGAGCAGAGCAGAGAAGATCAGAACAGTGCAGAGCAGAACAGAACAGAACAGAACAGAACAGAACAGAACAGAGCAGAAGCGAGCAGAACCGAGCAGAACAGAGCAGAACAGAGCAGAACAGAGCAGAACAGAGCAGAACAGAGCAGAACAGAACAGAAGTGAGCAGAACAGAGCAGAGCAGAGAAGATCAGAACAGTGCAGAGCAGAACAGAACAGAACAGAACAGAACAGAACAGAACAGAACAGAACAGAACAGAGCAGAGCAGAGCAGAGCAGAGCAGAGCAGAGCAGAGCAGAACAGAGCAGAACAGAGCAGAACAGAGCAGAACAGAGCAGAACAGAGCAGAACAGAGCAGAGCAGAGCAGAGCAGAGCAGAACAGAGCAGAACAGAGCAGAACAGTGCAAAGCAGAGCAGAACAGTGCAAAGCAGAGCAGAACAGTGCAGAGCAGAGCAGAGAAGAGCAGAGCAGAACAGAGCAGAGCAGAGCAGAACAGAGCAGAGCAGAGCAGAGCAGAGCCGAGCAGAACAGCACAGAACAGCACAGAACAGCACAGAACAGCACAGAACAGCACAGAACAGCACAGAACAGCACAGAACAGCACAGAACAGCACAGAACAGCACAGAACAGCACAGAACAGCACAGAACAGCACAGAACAGCACAGAACAGAACAGAACAGAACAGAGCAGAACAGAACAGAACAGGAGTAGAGCAGATGAGTGCAAAGCAGAGCAGAACAGTGCAGAACAGAACAGAAGAGAGCAGAGCAGAACAGAGCAGAGCAGAACAGAGCAGAGCAGAACAGAGCAGAGCAGAGCAGAACAGAGCAGAGCAGAGCAGAGCAGAACAGAGCAGAGCAGAACAGAGCAGAGCAGAACAGAGCAGAGCAGAGCAGAGCAGAGCAGAGCAAAACAGAACAGAAAAGAACAGACCAGAGCAGAACAGACCAGAGCAGAACAGAGCAGAGCAGAGCAGAGCAGAGCAGAGCAGAGCAGAGCAGAGCAGAGCAGAACGGAGCAGAACGGAGCAGAACAGAGCAGAACAGAGCAGAACAGAGCAGAACAGAACAGAGCAGAACAGAACAGAACAGAGTAGAGCAGATGAGTGCAAAGGAGAGCAGAACAGTGCAGAACAGAACAGAAGAGAGCAGAGCAGAACAGAGCAGAGCAGAACAGAGCAGAGCAGAACAGAGCAGAGCAGAGCAGAACAGAGCAGAACAGAGCAGAGCAGAGCAGAGCAAAACAGAACAGAAAAGAACAGTGCAGACCAGAGCAGAACAGACCAGAGCAGAACAGAGCAGAGCAGAGCAGAGCAGAGCAGAGCAGGACAGAGCAGAACGGAGCAGAACGGAGCAGAAAGGAACAGAACGGAGCAGAACGGAGCAGAACGGAGCAGAACGGAGCAGAACAGAGCAGAACAGAGCAGAACAGAGCAGAACAGAGCAGAACAGAGCAGAACAGAGCAGAGCAGAGCAGAACAGAGCAGAGCAGAGCAGAGCAGAGCAGAACAGAGCAGAACAGAGCAGAACAGAGCAGAACAGAGCAGAACAGAGCAGAACAGAGCAGAACAGAGCAGAACAGTGCAATGCAGAGCAGAACAGTGCAGAACAGAACAGAATAGAGGAGAGCAGAACAGAACAGAGCAGAGCAGAACAGAGCAGAGCAGAGTAGAGCAAACCAGAACAGAACAGAACAGAGCAGTGCAGAACAGAGCAGTGCAGAACAGAGCAGTGCAGAACAGAGAAGAGCAGAGCAGAACAGTGCAGAGCAGATCAGAGCACAGCAGAACAGAACAGAACAGAGCAGAACAGAGCAGAACAGAGCAGAACAGAGCAGAGCAGAGCAGAACAGTGCAAAGCAGAGCGGAACAGTGCAAAGCAGAGCGGAACAGTGCAAAGCAGAGCAGAACAGTGCAGAGCAGAGCAGAGCAGAGCAGAGCAGAGCAGAACAGAGCAGAACAGAGCAGAGCAGAGCAGAACAAAACAGTGCAGAGCAGAACAGAATAGAACAGAGCAGAGCAGAGCAGAGCAGAAAAGAACAAAACAGAGCAGAACAGAACAGAACAGAACAGAGCAGAGCAGAACAGAACAGAACAGAGCAGAACAGAGAAGAGCAGAACAGTGCAGAGCAGAACAGAGCAGAGCAAAGCTGAGCAGAAAAAAACAGAGCAGAGCAGAACAGAGCAGAACAGAGCAGAACAGAGCAGAACAGAGCAGAACAGAGCAGAACAAAGCAGAACAAAGCAGAACAAAGCCGAACAGAGCAGAGCAGAGCAGAACAGAGCAGAACAGTGCAAAGCAGAGCAGAACAGTGCAGAGCAGAGCAGAGCAGAGCAGAGCATAGCAGAGCAGAGCAGAACAGAGCAGAACAGAGCAGAGCAGAGCAGAGCAGAACAGAACAGAACAGAACAGAACAGAACAGAACAGAACAGAACAGAACAGAACAGAACAGAACAGAGCAGAACAGAGCAGAACAGAACAGAACAGAACAGAACAGAGCAGAACAGAACAGAGTAGAGCAGATGAGTGCAAAGCAGAGAAGAACAGTGCAGAACAGAACAGAAGGGAGCAGAGCAGAACAGAGCAGAGCAGAGCAGAACACAGCAGAGCAGAGCAGAGCAAAACAGAACAGAAAAGAACAGTGCAGACCAGAGCAGACCAGAGCAGAGCAGACCAGACCAGAGCAGAGCAGAGCGGAGCAGAGCGGAGCAGAGCGGAGCAGAGCGGAGCAGAGCGGAGCAGAACGGAGCAGAACGGAGCAGAACGGAGCAGAACGGAGCAGAACGGAGCAGAACGGAGCAGAACGGAACAGAACGGAACAGAACGGAACAGAACGGAACAGAACGGAACAGAACGGAGCAGACCGGAGCAGAACTGAGCAGAACTGAGCAGAACTGAGCAGAACTGAGCAGAACTGAGCAGAACTGAGCAGAACTGAGCAGAACTGAGCCGAACAGAGCAGAACAGAACAGAGCAGAGCAGAACAGAGCAGAACAGAGCAGAACAGTGTAATGCAGAGCAGAACAGTGCGGAACAGAACTGAATAGAGGAGAGCAGAACAGAGCAGAGCAGAACAGTGCAGAGCAGAGCAGAGCAGAGCAGAGCAGAACAGTGCAGAGCAGAGCAGAACAGTGCAGAGCAGAGCAGAACAGAGCAGAACAGAGCAGAGCGGAACAGAACAGAGCAGAACAGAGCAGAACAGAGCAGAACAGAGCAGAGCAGAACAGAGCAGAACAGAGCAGAACAGAGCAGAACAGAGCAGAACAGAGCAGAACAGAGCAGAGCAGAGCAAAACAGTGCAGAACAGAGCAGGACAGAGCAAAACAGAGCAAAACAAAGCAGAACAAAGCAGAACAAAGCAGAACAGAGCAGAGCAGAGCAGAACAGAGCAGAACAGAGCAGAGCAGAGCAGAGCAGAGCTGAGCAGAACAGAACAGAACAGAACAGAACAGTGCTGAACAGTGCAGAGCAGAACAGAACAGAGCAGAGCAGAACAGCGCAGAGCAGAACAGAGCAGAGCAGAGCAGAACAAAACAGTGCAGAGCAGAACAAAACAGTGCAGAGCAGAACAAAACAGTGCAGAGCAGTGCAGAGCAGAACAGAGTGGAGCAGAACAAAGTGGAGCAGAACAGAGTAGAGCAGAACAGAGTAGAGCAGAACAGAGCACAGCAGAGCAGAGCAGAGCAGAACAGAACAGAGCAGAGCAGAACAGAGCAGAGCAGAGTAGAGCAAACCATAACAGAACAGAACAGAGCAGTACAGAACAGAGCAGTGCAGAACAGAGCAGAGCAGAGCAGAACAGTGCAGAGCAGAACAGAGCAGAACAGAGCACAGCAGAACAGAACAGAACAGTGCAGAACAGAACAGTGCAGAACAGAGCAGAGAAGAGCAGAGCAGAACAGAGCAGAACAGAGCAGAACAGAGCAGAACAGAGCAGAACAGAGCAGAACAGAGCAGAGCAGAGCAGAACAGTGCACAGCAGAACAGTGCAGAGTAGAACAGAGCAGAACAGAGCAGAGCAGAACTGAGCAGAGCAGAGCAGAGCACAGCAGAGCAGAGCAGAACAGAGCAGAACAGAAAAGAGCAGAACAGAGCAGAACAGAGCAGAACATAGCAGAACAGAGCAGAACAGAGCAGAACAGAACGGAACAAAGCAGAGCAGAAAAGAACAAAACAGAGCAGAACAGAACAGAGCAGAACAGAACAGAACAAAACAGAGCAGAGCAGAGCAGAGCAGAGCAGAGCAGAACAGAGCAGAGCAGAACAGAGCAGAGCAGAACAGAGCAGAGCAGAACAGAGCAGAGCAGAACAGAGCAGAGCAGAGCAAAACAGTGCAGAACAGAGCAGAGCAGAGCAAAACAGAGCAAAACAAAGCAGAACAAAGCAGAACAAAGCAGAGCAGAGCAGAGCAGAGCAGAACAGAGCAGAACAGAGCAGAGCAGAGCAGAGCAGAGCAGAGCTGAGCAGAACAGAACAGAACAGAACAGAACAGTGCTGAACAGTGCAGAGCAGAACAGAACAGAGCAGAGCAGAACAGCGCAGAGCAGAACAGAGCAGAGCAGAGCAGAACAAAACAGTGCAGAGCAGAACAAAACAGTGCAGAGCAGAACAAAACAGTGCAGAGCAGTGCAGAGCAGAACAGAGTAGAACAGAGTGGAGCAGAACAAAGTGGAGCAGAACAGAGTAGAGCAGAACAGAGTAGAGCAGAACAGAGCACAGCAGAGCAGAGCAGAGCAGAACAGAACAGAGCAGAGCAGAACAGAGCAGAGCAGAGTAGAGCAAACCATAACAGAACAGAACAGAGCAGTACAGAACAGAGCAGTGCAGAACAGAGCAGAGCAGAGCAGAACAGTGCAGAGCAGAACAGAGCAGAACAGAGCACAGCAGAACAGAACAGAACAGTGCAGAACAGAACAGTGCAGAACAGAGCAGAGAAGAGCAGAGCAGAACAGAGCAGAACAGAGCAGAACAGAGCAGAACAGAGCAGAACAGAGCAGAACAGAGCAGAGCAGAGCAGAGCAGAGCAGAACAGTGCACAGCAGAACAGTGCAGAGTAGAACAGAGCAGAACAGAGCAGAGCAGAACTGAGCAGAGCAGAGCAGAGCACAGCAGAGCAGAGCAGAACAGAGCAGAACAGAAAAGAGCAGAACAGAGCAGAACAGAGCAGAACATAGCAGAACAGAGCAGAACAGAGCAGAACAGAACGGAACAAAGCAGAGCAGAAAACAACAAAACAGAGCAGAACAGAACAGAGCAGAACAGAACAGAACAAAACAGAGCAGAGCAGAGCAGAGCAGAGCAGAGCAGAACAGAGCAGAGCAGAACAGAGCAGAGCAGAACAGAGCAGAGCAGAACAGAGCAGAGCAGAACAGAGCAGAGCAGAACAGAGCAGAGCAGAGCAAAACAGAACAGAGCAGAACAGAGCAGAGCAGAACACAACAAAGCAGAGCAGAACAGAGCAGAGCACAGTGGAGCAGATAGGAACAGAACAGAACAGAACAGAACAGAACGGAACAGAACAGAGCAGAGCAGAGCAGAGCAGAACAGAACAGAACAGAACAGAACAGAACAGAGCAGAGCAGAGCACAGCAGAGCAGAGCAGAACAGAGCAGAGCAGAACAGAGCAGAACAGAGCAGAACAGAGCAGAGTAGAACAGAGCTGAACAGAACAGAGCTGAGCAGAACAGAACAGAACAGAGCTGAGCAGAACAGAACAGAGCTGAGCAGAACAGAGCTGAGCAGAACAGAACAGAGCAGAGCAGAGCAAAACAGAACAGAACTGTGCAGAACAGAGCAGAACAGTACAGAAGAGAGCAGAACAGAGCAGAGCAGAGCAGAACAGAACAGAACAGTGCAGAGCAGAACAGAGCAGAGCAGAACAGAGCAGAACAGAGCAGAACAGAACAGAACAGAAGAGAGCAGAACAGAACAGAACAGAACAGAGCAGAACAGAGTAGAGCAGATGGGTGCAAAGCAGAGCAGAACAGTGCAGAACAGAACAGAAGAGAGCAGAGCAGAACAGAGCAGAGCAGAACAGTGCAGAGCAGAACAGTGCAGAGCAGAACAGAGCAGAGCAGAGCAGAGCAAAACAGAACAGAAAAAAACAGTGCAGAGCAGAGCAGAACAGAGCAGAGCAGAACAGAGCAGAACAAAACAGAGCAGAACAAAACAGAGCAGAACAAAACAGAGCAGAACAAAACAGAGCAGAACAAAACAGAGCAGAACAAAACAGAGCAGAACAGAACAGAGCAAAACAGTGCAAACCAGAGCAGAACAGTGCAGAACAGAACAGAACAGAACAGAACAGAACAGAGCAGAGCAGAACAGCGCAGAGCAGAGCAGAGCAGAGCAGAGCAGAGCAGAGCAGAACAGAGCAGAGCAGAGCAGAGCAAAACAGAACAGAACAGAACAGTTCAGAGCAGAGCAGAACTGAGCAGAGCAGAGCAAAGCAGAAGAGAGCAGAACAGAGGAGAGCAGAACAGAACAGAAGTGAGCAGAACAGAGCAGAGCAGAGAAGATCAGAACAGTGCAGAGCAGAACAGAGAAGAGCAGAACAGAACAGAACAGAACAGAACAGAGCAGAGCAGAGCAGAACAGAGCAGAACAGAGCAGAACAGAGCAGAACAGAGCAGAACAGAGCAGAACAGAGCAGAACAGAGCAGAACAGAGCAGAACAGAGCAGAGCAGAGCAGAGCAGAACAGAGCAGAACAGTGCAAAGCAGAGCAGAACAGTGCAAAGCAGAGCAGAACAGTGCAGAGCAGAGCAGAGCAGAGCAGAGCAGAACAGAGCAGAACAGCGCAGAACAGAACAGAACAGAACAGAACAGAACAGAACAGAACAGAACAGAACAGAGCAGAACAGTGCAAAGCAGAGCAGAACACAACAAAGCAGAGCAGAACAGAGCAGAGCACAGTGGAGCAGATAGGAACAGAACAGAACAGAACAGAACAGAACGGAACAGAACAGAGCAGAGCAGAGCAGAGCAGAACAGAACAGAACAGAACAGAACAGAGCAGAGCAGAGCACAGCAGAGCAGAGCAGAACAGAGCAGAACAGAGCAGAACAGAGCAGAGTAGAACAGAGCTGAACAGAACAGAGCTGAGCAGAACAGAACAGAACAGAGCTGAGCAGAACAGAACAGAGCTGAGCAGAACAGAGCTGAGCAGAACAGAACAGAGCAGAGCAGAGCAAAACAGAACAGAACTGTGCAGAACAGAGCAGAACAGTACAGAAGAGAGCAGAACAGAGCAGAGCAGAGCAGAACAGAACAGAACAGTGCAGAGCAGAACAGAGCAGAGCAGAACAGAGCAGAACAGAGCAGAACAGAACAGAACAGAAGAGAGCAGAACAGAACAGAACAGAACAGAGCAGAACAGAGTAGAGCAGATGGGTGCAAAGCAGAGCAGAACAGTGCAGAACAGAACAGAAGAGAGCAGAGCAGAACAGAGCAGAGCAGAACAGTGCAGAGCAGAACAGTGCAGAGCAGAACAGAGCAGAGCAGAGCAGAGCAAAACAGAACAGAAAAAAACAGTGCAGAGCAGAGCAGAACAGAGCAGAGCAGAACAGAGCAGAACAAAACAGAGCAGAACAAAACAGAGCAGAACAAAACAGAGCAGAACAAAACAGAGCAGAACAAAACAGAGCAGAACAGAACAGAGCAAAACAGTGCAAACCAGAGCAGAACAGTGCAGAACAGAACAGAACAGAACAGAACAGAGCAGAGCAGAACAGCGCAGAGCAGAGCAGAGCAGAGCAGAGCAGAACAGAGCAGAGCAGAGCAGAGCAAAACAGAACAGAACAGAACAGTTCAGAGCAGAGCAGAACTGAGCAGAGCAGAGCAAAGCAGAAGAGAGCAGAACAGAGGAGAGCAGAACAGAACAGAAGTGAGCAGAACAGAGCAGAGCAGAGAAGATCAGAACAGTGCAGAGCAGAACAGAGAAGAGCAGAACAGAACAGAACAGAACAGAACAGAGCAGAGCAGAGCAGAACAGAGCAGAACAGAGCAGAACAGAGCAGAACAGAGCAGAACAGAGCAGAACAGAGCAGAACAGAGCAGAACAGAGCAGAGCAGAGCAGAGCAGAACAGAGCAGAACAGTGCAAAGCAGAGCAGAACAGTGCAAAGCAGAGCAGAACAGTGCAGAGCAGAGCAGAGCAGAGCAGAGCAGAACAGAGCAGAACAGCGCAGAACAGAACAGAACAGAACAGAACAGAACAGAACAGAACAGAACAGAGCAGAACAGAACAGAACAGAGTAGAGCAGATGAGTGCAAAGCAGAGCAGAACAGTGCAGAACAGAACAGAAGAGAGCAGAGCAGAACAGAGCAGAGCAGAACAGAGCAGAGCAGAGCAGAGCAGAGCAAAACAGAACAGAAAAGAACAGTGCAGAACAGAGCAGAGCAGAGCAGAACAGAGCAGAGCAGAGCAGAGCAGAGCAGAGCAGAGCAGAGCAAAACAGAACAGAACAGAACAGTGCAGAACAGAGCAGAACAGAGCAGAGCAGAACGGAGCAGAACGGAGCAGAACGGAGCAGAACGGAGCAGAACGGAGCAGAACGGAGCAGAACGGAACAGAACGGAACAGAACGGAACAGAACGGAGCTGAACAGAGCAGAACAGAGCAGAACAGAGCAGAACAGAGCAGAACAGAGCAGAACAGAGCAGAACAGAGCAGAACAGAGCAGAACAGAGCAGAACAGAGCAGAACAGAGCAGAACAGAGCAGAACAGAGCAGAGCAGAACAGAGCAGAGCTGAACAGAGCAGAACAGAGCAGAACAGAGCAGAACAGAGCAGAACAGAGCAGAACAGAGCAGAACAGAGCAGAACAGAGCAGAACAGAGCAGAACAGTGCAATGCAGAGCAGAACAGTGCAGAACAGAACAGAATATAGGAGAGCAGAACAGAGCAGAGCAGAACAGTGCAGAGCAGAGCAGAGTAGAACAGAGCTGAGCAGAGCAGAGCAAAACAGAACAGAACAGAACAGAACAGAACAGAACAGTGCAGAGCAAGAGCAGAGCAGAGCAGAGCAGAACAGAACTGAGCAGAACAGAGCAGAACAGAGCAGAACAGAGCAGAACAGAGCAGAACAGAGCAGAACAGAGCAGAACAGAGCAGAACAGAGCAGAGCAGAACAGAGCAGAGCGGAGCAGATAGGAACAGAACAGAGCAGAACAGAGCAGAACAGAGCAGAACAGAGCAGAACAGAGCAGAACAGAGCAGAGCAGAGCAGAACAGAGCAGAGCAGAGCTGAACAGAGCTGAACAGAGCTGAACAGAGCTGAACAGAGCTGAACAGTGCAGAACAGTGCAGAACAGTGCAGAACAGTGCAGAACAGTGCAGAGCAGAACAGAGCAGAGCAGAGCAGAACAAAACAGTGCAGAGCAGAACAAAACAGTGCAGAGCAGAACAGAATAGAACAGAACAAAGCAGAGCAGAGCAGAAAAGAACAAAACAGAGCAGAACAGAGCAGAGCAGAGCAGAGCAGAACAGAGCAGAACAGAGCAGAACAAAGCAGAACAGAGCAGAACAGAGCAGAACAGTGCAGAACAGTGCAGAACAGAACAGAGTAGAGCAGAACAGAGTAGAGCAGAACAGAGTAGAGCAGAACAGAGCACAGCAGAGCAGAGCAGAGCAGAGCAGAGCAGAGCAGAACAGAACAGAACAGAACAGAGCAGAACAGAGCAGAACAGAACAGAACAGAACAGAACAGAGCAGAACAGAGTAGAGCAGATGGGTGCAAAGCAGAGCAGAACAGTGCAGAACAGAACAGAAGAGAGCAGAGCAGAACAGAGCAGAGCAGAACAGTGCAGAGCAGAACAGTGCAGAGCAGAACAGTGCAGAGCAGAACAGAGCAGAGCAGAGCAGAGCAAAACAGAACAGAAAAAAACAGTGCAGAGCAGAGCAGAACAGAGCAGAGCAGAACAGAGCAGAGCAGAACAGAGCAGAACAAAACAGAGCAGAACAAAACAGAGCAAAACAGTGCAAAGCAGAGCAGAACAGTGCAGAACAGAACAGAACAGAGCAGAGCAGAGCAGAGCAGAGCAGAGCAGAGCAGAGCAGAGCAGAACAGAGCAGAACAGAGCAGAGCAGAACAGAGCAGAGCAGAGCAAAACAGAACAGAACAGAACAGTTCAGAGCAGAGCAGATCAGAGCAGAGCAGAACAGAGCAGAGCAGAGCAGAGCAGAAGAGAGCAGAACAGAGGAGAGCAGAACAGAACAGAAGTGAGCAGAACAGAGCAGAGCAGAGAAGATCAGAACAGTGCAGAGCAGAACAGAGAAGAGCAGAACAGAACAGAACAGAACAGAGCAGAACAGAGCAGAACAGAGCAGAACAGAGCAGAACAGAGCAGAACAGAGCAGAACAGAGCAGAGCAGAGCAGAGCAGAGCAGAGCAGAGCCGAGCAGAACAGCACAGAACAGCACAGAACAGCACAGAACAGCACAGAACAGCACAGAACAGCACAGAACAGCACAGAACAGCACAGAACAGCACAGAACAGCACAGAACAGCACAGAACAGCACAGAACAGCACAGAACAGCACAGAACAGCACAGAACAGAACAGAACAGAACAGAACAGAACAGAGCAGAGCAGAACAGAACACAACAGAACAGAGTAGAGCAGATGAGTGCAAAGCAGAGCAGAACAGTGCAGAACAGAACAGAACAGAGCAGAGCAGAACAGAGCAGAACAGAGCAGAGCAGAACAGAGCAGAGCAGAACAGAGCAGTGCAGAGCAGAACAGAGCAGAACAGAGCAGAGCAGAGCAGAGCAGAGCAAAACAGAACAGAAAAGAACAGTGCAGACCAGAGCAGAACAGACCAGAGCAGAACAGACCAGAGCAGAACAGACCAGAGCAGAACAGACCAGAGCAGAGCAGAGCAGAGCAGAGCAGAGCAGAGCAGAGCAGGACAGAGCAGAACGGAGCAGAACGGAGCAGAACAGAGCAGAACAGAGCAGAACAGAACAGAGCAGAACAGAACAGAACAGAGTAGAGCAGATGAGTGCAAAGGAGAGCAGAACAGTGCAGAACAGAACAGAAGAGAGCAGAGCAGAACAGAGCAGAGCAGAACAGAGCAGAGCAGAACAGAGCAGAGCAGAGCAGAACAGAGCAGAACAGAGCAGAGCAGAGCAGAGCAGAGCAGAGCAAAACAGAACAGAAAAGAACAGTGCAGACCAGAGCAGAACAGACCAGAGCAGAACAGAGCAGAGCAGAGCAGAGCAGAGCAGAGCGGAGCAGAACGGAGCAGAACGGAGCAGAAAGGAACAGAACGGAACAGAACGGTGCAGAACGGAGCAGAACGGAGCAGAACAGAGCAGAACAGAGCAGAACAGAGCAGAACAGAGCAGAACAGAGCAGAACAGAGCAGAGCAGAGCAGAACAGAGCAGAACAGAGCAGAACAGAGCAGAACAGAGCAGAACAGAGCAGAACAGAGCAGAACAGAGCAGAACAGAGCAGAACAGTGCAATGCATAGCAGAACAGAGCAGAACAGAGCAGAACAGAGCAGAGCAGAGCAGAACAGAGCAGAGAAGAGCAGAACAGAGCAGAACAAAACAGAGCAGAACAAAACAGAGCAGAACAAAACAGAGCAGAACAGAACAGAGCAAAACAGTGCAAAGCAGAGCAGAACAGTGCAGAACAGAACAGAACAGAGCAGAGCAGAACAGCGCAGAGCAGAGCAGAGCAGAGCAGAACAGAACAGAGCAGAGCAGAACAGAGCAGAGCAGAGCAGAGCAAAACAGAACAGAACAGAACAGTTCAGAGCAGAGCAGATCAGAGCAGAGCAGAACAGAGCAGAGCAGAGCAGAGCAGAAGAGAGCAGAACAGAACAGAAGTGAGCAGAACAGAGCAGAGAAGATCAGAACAGTGCAGAGCAGAGCAGAGCAGAGCAGAGCAGAGCAGAACAGAACAGAACAGAACAGAACAGAACAGAACAGAACAGAACAGAACAGAACAGAACAGAACAGAACAGAGCAGAGCAGAGCAGAGCAGAACAGAGCAGAGCAGAACAGAGCAGAACAGAGCAGAACAGAGCAGAACAGTGCAGAACAGTGCAGAGCAGAACAGTGCAGAGCAGAACAGAGCAGAACAGTGCAAAGCAGAGCAGAACAGTGCAAAGCAGAGCAGAACAGTGCAGAGCAGAGCAGAGCAGAGCAGAACAGAGCAGAGCAGAACAGAGCAGAGCAGAGCAGAGCAGAGCAGAACAGAGCAGAACAGAGCAGAACAGAGCAGAACAGAGCAGAACAGAGCAGAACAGAGCAGAACAGAGCAGAACAGCACAGAACAGAACAGAACAGAACAGAACAGAACAGAGCAGAGCAGAACAGAACAGAGCAGAGCAGAACAGAACAGAGTAGAGCAGATGAGTGCAAAGCAGAGCAGAACAGTGCAGAACAGAACAGAAGAGAGCAGAGCAGAACAGAGCAGAGCAGAACAGAGCAGAGCAGAACAGAGCAGAGCAGAACAGAGCAGAGCTGAACAGAGCAGAGCAGAGCAGAACAGAGCTGAACAGAGCAGAGCAGAGCAGAACAGAGCAGAGCAGAAGAGAAAAACAGAACAGAAAAGAACGGTGCAGACCAGAGCAGAACAGACCAGAGCAGAACAGAGCAGAGCGGAGCAGAGCGGAGCAGAGCGGAGCAGAACGGAGCAGAACGGAGCAGAACGGAGCAGAACGGAGCAGAACGGAGCAGAACGGAGCAGAACGGAACAGAACGGAACAGAACGGAACAGAACGGAACAGAACGGAACAGAACGGAGCAGAACGGAGCAGAACGGAGCAGAACGGAGCAGAACGGAGCAGAACGGAGCAGAACGGAGCAGAACAGATCAGAACAGAGCAGAACAGAGCAGAACAGAACAGAGCAGAGCAGAACAGAGCAGAACAGAGCAGAACAGAGCAGAACAGAGCAGAACAGTGAAATGCAGAGCAGAACAGTGCAGAACAGAACAGAATAGAGGAGAGCAGAACAGAGCAGAGCAGAACAGTGCAGAGCAGAGCAGAGTAGAACAGTGCTGAGCAGAGCAGAGCAAAACAGAACAGAACAGTGCAGAGCACAGCAGAGCAGAACAGAACTGAGCAGAACAGAGCAGAACAGAACAGAACAGAGCAGAGCAGATAGGAACAGAACAGAACAGAACAGAGCAGAACAGAGCAGAACAGAGCAGAACAGAGCAGAGCAGAGCAGAGCAGAACAGAGCAGAACAGAGCAGAACAGAGCAGAGCAGAGCAGATCAGAGCAGAACAGAGCTGAACAGAGCTGAACAGAGCTGAACAGAGCTGAACAGAGCTGAACAGAGCTGAACAGTGCAGAACAGTGCAGAACAGTGCAGAACAGTGCAGAACAGTGCAGAGCAGAACAGAACAGAGCAGAGCAGAACAGAACAGAGCAGAGCAGAACAGAGCAGAGCAGAGTAGAGCAAACCAGAACAGAACAGAACAGAACAGAACAGAGCAGAGCAGAGCAGAACAGAACAGTGCAGAGCAGAGCAGAACAGAACAGTGCAGAACAGAGCAGAGCAGAACAGAGCAGAACAGAACAGAGCAGAGCAGAGCAGAACAAAACAGTGCAGAGCAGAACAGAATAGAACAGAACAAAGCAGAGCAGAGCAGAAAAGAACAAAACAGAGCAGAACAGAACAGAGCAGAGCAGAGCAGAACAGAACAGAGCAGAACAGAGCAGAAAAGAGCAGAACAGAGCAGAACAGAGCAGAACAGTGCAGAACAGTGCAGAACAGTGCAGAACAGTGTAGAACAGTGTAGAACAGTGCAGAACAGTGCAGAGCAGAACAGAGTAGAGCAGAACAGAGTAGAGCAGAACAGAGTAGAGCAGAACAGAGTAGAGCAGAACAGAGTAGAGCAGAACAGAGCATAGCAGAGCAGAGCAGAGCAGAACAGAGCATAGCAGAGCAGAGCAGAACAGAACAGAACAGAACAGAGCAGAACAGAGCAGAACAGAGCAGAACAGAGCAGAACAGAGCAGAACAGAGCAGAACAAAACAGAGCAGAACAAAATAGAGCAGAACAGAACAGAGCAAAACAGTGCAAAGCAGAGCAGAACAGTGCAGAACAGAACAGAATAGAGGAGAGCAGAACAGAGCAGAGCAGAACAGTGCAGAGCAGAGCAGAGTAGAACAGAGCTGAGCAGAGAAGAGCAAAACAGAACAGAACAGAACAGAACAGAACAGTGCAGAGCAGATCAGAGCAGAGCAGAACAGAACTGAGCAGAACAGAGCAGAACAGAGCAGAGCAGAAGAGCAGAGCGGAGCAGATAGGAAGAGAACAGAGCAGAACAGAGCAGAACAGAGCAGAACAGAGCAGAGCAGAACAGAGCAGAACAGAGCAGAACAGAGCAGAACAGAGCAGAACAGAGCAGAGCAGAACAGAGCAGAACAGAGCAGAGCAGAGCAGAGCAGAGCAGAACAGAGCTGAACAGAGCTGAACAGTGCAGAACAGTGCAGAACAGTGCAGAACAGTGCAGAACAGTGCAGAGCAGAACAGAACAGAACAGAGCAGAGCAGAACAGAACAGAGCAGAGCAGAGCAGAGCAGAGTAGAGCAAACCAGAACAGAACAGAACAGAACAGAACAGAGCAGAGCAGAGCAGAACAGAGCAGAACAGAACAGAACAGAACAGTGCAGAGCTGAGCAGAACAGAACAGTGCAGAACAGAGCAGAGCAGAACAGAGCAGAACAGAACAGAGCAGAGCAGAGCAGAACAAAACAGTGCAGAGCAGAACAGAATAGAACAGAACAAAGCAGAGCAGAGCAGAAAAAAACAAAACAGAGCGGAACAGAGCAGAACAGAACAGAGCAGAGCAGAGCAGAGCAGAGCAGAGCAGAGCAGAACAGAGCAGAACAGAGCAGAACAGAGCAGAACAGTGCAGAACAGTGCAGAACAGTGCAGAGCAGAACAGAGTAGAGCAGAACAGAGTAGAGCAGAACAGAGTAGAGCAGAACAGAGTAGAGCAGAACAGAGTAGAGCAGAACAGAGTAGAGCAGAACAGAGCACAGCAGAGCAGAGCAGAGCAGAGCAGAACAGAACAGAACAGAACAGAGCAGAACAAAACAGAACAGAACAGAACAGAACAGAGCAGAACAGAGTAGAGCAGATGGGTGCAAAGCAGAGCAGAACAGTGCAGAACAGAACAGAAGAGAGCAGAGCAGAACAGAGCAGAGCAGAACAGTGCAGAGCAGAGCAGAGCAGAGCAGAACAGAACAGAACAGAACAGAGCAGAACAGAGCAGAACAGAGCAGAACAGAGCAGAACAGAGCAGAACAGAGCAGAACAGAGCAGAACAGAGCAGAACAGAACAGAACAGAACAGAACAGAGCAGAACAGAGCAGAACAGAACAGAACAGAACAGAGCAGAACAGAACAGAACAGAGCAGAACAGAGTGGAGCAGATGGGTGCAAAGCAGAGCAGAACAGAGCAGAGCAGAACAGTGCAGAGCAGAACAGTGCAGAGCAGAACAGAGCAGAGCAGAGAAGAGCAAAACAGAAAAGAAAAATACAGTGCAGAGCAGAGCAGAACAGAGCAGAGCAGAACAGAGCAGAACAAAACAGAGCAGAACAAAATAGAGCAGAACAGAACAGAGCAAAACAGTGCAAAGCAGAGCAGAACAGTGCAGAACAGAACAGAACAGAGCAGAGCAGAACAGCGCAGAGCAGAGCAGAGCAGAGCAGAACAGAACAGAGCAGAGCAGAACAGAGCAGAGCAGAGCAGAGCAAAACAGAACAGAACAGAACAGTTCAGAGCAGAGCAGATCAGAGCAGAGCAGAACAGAGCAGAGCAGAGCAGAGCAGAAGAGAGCAGAACAGAACAGAAGTGAGCAGAACAGAGCAGAGAAGATCAGAACAGTGCAGAGCAGAGCAGAGCAGAGCAGAGCAGAGCAGAGCAGAGCAGAACAGAACAGAACAGAACAGAACAGAACAGAACAGAACAGAACAGAACAGAACAGATCAGAACAGAACAGAACAGAGCAGAGCAGAGCAGAGCAGAGCAGAGCAGAACAGAGCAGAGCAGAACAGAACAGAGCAGAACAGAGCAGAACAGTGCAGAACAGTGCAGAGCAGAACAGTGCAGAGCAGAACAGAGCAGAACAGTGCAAAGCAGAGCAGAACAGTGCAAAGCAGAGCAGAACAGTGCAGAGCAGAGCAGAGCAGAGCAGAACAGAGCAGAGCAGAACAGAGCAGAGCAGAACAGAGCAGAGCAGAGCAGAGCAGAGCAGAACAGAGCAGAACAGAGCAGAACAGAGCAGAACAGAGCAGAACAGAGCAGAACAGAGCAGAACAGAGCAGAACAGCACAGAACAGCACAGAACAGAACAGAACAGAACAGAACAGAACAGAGCAGAGCAGAACAGAACAGAGCAGAGCAGAACAGAACAGAGCAGAGCAGAACAGAACAGAGTAGAGCAGATGAGTGCAAAGCAGAGCAGAACAGTGCAGAACAGAACAGAAGAGAGCAGAGCAGAACAGAGCAGAGCAGAACAGAGCAGAGCAGAACAGAGCAGAGCAGAACAGAGCAGAGCTGAACAGAGCAGAGCAGAGCAGAACAGAGCTGAACAGAGCAGAGCAGAGCAGAACAGAGCAGAGCAGAAGAGAAAAACAGAACAGAAAAGAACGGTGCAGACCAGAGCAGAACAGACCAGAGCAGAACAGAGCAGAGCAGAGCAGAGCGGAGCAGAGCGGAGCAGAACGGAGCAGAACGGAGCAGAACAGAGCAGAACGGAGCAGAACGGAGCAGAACGGAACAGAACGGAACAGAACGGAACAGAACGGAACAGAACGGAGCAGAACGGAGCAGAACGGAGCAGAACGGAGCAGAACGGAGCAGAACGGAGCAGAACAGATCAGAAGAGAGCAGAACAGAGCAGAACAGAACAGAGCAGAGCAGAACAGAGCAGAACAGAGCAGAACAGAGCAGAACAGAGCAGAACAGTGAAATGCAGAGCAGAACAGTGCAGAACAGAACAGAATAGAGGAGAGCAGAACAGAGCAGAGCAGAACAGTGCAGAGCAGAGCAGAGTAGAACAGTGCTGAGCAGAGCAGAGCAAAACAGAACAGAACAGTGCAGAGCACAGCAGAGCAGAACAGAACTGAGCAGAACAGAGCAGAACAGAACAGAACAGAGCAGAGCAGATAGGAACGGAACAGAACAGAACAGAGCAGAACAGAGCAGAACAGAGCAGAACAGAGCAGAGCAGAGCAGAGCAGAACAGAGCAGAACAGAGCAGAACAGAGCAGAGCAGAGCAGAGCAGAGCAGAACAGAGCTGAACAGAGCTGAACAGAGCTGAACAGAGCTGAACAGAGCTGAACAGAGCTGAACAGAGCTGAACAGTGCAGAACAGTGCAGAACAGTGCAGAACAGTGCAGAACAGTGCAGAGCAGAACAGAACAGAGCAGAGCAGAACAGAACAGAGCAGAGCAGAACAGAGCAGAGCAGAGTAGAGCAAACCAGAACAGAACAGAACAGAACAGAACAGAGCAGAGCAGAGCAGAACAGAACAGTGCAGAGCAGAGCAGAACAGAACAGTGCAGAACAGAGCAGAGCAGAACAGAGCAGAACAGAACAGAGCAGAGCAGAGCAGAACAAAACAGTGCAGAGCAGAACAGAATAGAACAGAACAAAGCAGAGCAGAGCAGAAAAGAACAAAACAGAGCAGAACAGAACAGAGCAAAGCAGAGCAGAACAGAACAGAGCAGAACAGAGCAGAAAAGAGCAGAACAGAGCAGAACAGAGCAGAACAGTGCAGAACAGTGCAGAACAGTGCAGAACAGTGTAGAACAGTGTAGAACAGTGCAGAACAGTGCAGAGCAGAACAGAGTAGAGCAGAACAGAGTAGAGCAGAACAGAGTAGAGCAGAACAGAGTAGAGCAGAACAGAGTAGAGCAGAACAGAGCATAGCAGAGCAGAGCAGAAAAGAACAAAACAGAGCAGAGCAGAGCAGAGCAGAGCAGAGCAGAACAGAGCAGAACAGAGCAGAACAAAGCAGAACAGAGCAGAACAGAGCAGAACAGTGCAGAACAGTGCAGAACAGAACAGAGTAGAGCAGAACAGAGTAGAGCAGAACAGAGTAGAGCAGAACAGAGCACAGCAGAGCAGAGCAGAGCAGAGCAGAGCAGAGCAGAGCAGAACAGAACAGAACAGAACAGAACAGAGCAGAACAGAGCAGAACAGAACAGAACAGAACAGAACAGAGCAGAACAGAGTAGAGCAGATGGGTGCAAAGCAGAGCAGAACAGTGCAGAACAGAACAGAAGAGAGCAGAGCAGAACAGAGCAGAGCAGAACAGTGCAGAGCAGAACAGTGCAGAGCAGAACAGTGCAGAGCAGAACAGAGCAGAGCAGAGCAGAGCAAAACAGAACAGAAAAAAACAGTGCAGAGCAGAGCAGAACAGAGCAGAGCAGAACAGAGCAGAGCAGAACAGAGCAGAACAAAACAGAGCAGAACAAAACAGAGCAAAACAGTGCAAAGCAGAGCAGAACAGTGCAGAACAGAACAGAACAGAGCAGAGCAGAACAGCGCAGAGCAGAGCAGAGCAGAGCAGAGCAGAGCAGAGCAGAGCAGAGCAGAACAGAGCAGAACAGAGCAGAGCAGAACAGAGCAGAGCAGAGCAAAACAGAACAGAACAGAACAGTTCAGAGCAGAGCAGATCAGAGCAGAGCAGAACAGAGCAGAGCAGAGCAGAGCAGAAGAGAGCAGAACAGAGGAGAGCAGAACAGAACAGAAGTGAGCAGAACAGAGCAGAGCAGAGAAGATCAGAACAGTGCAGAGCAGAACAGAGAAGAGCAGAACAGAACAGAACAGAACAGAGCAGAACAGAGCAGAACAGAGCAGAACAGAGCAGAACAGAGCAGAGCAGAGCAGAGCAGAGCAGAGCAGAGCAGAGCAGAGCAGAGCAGAGCCGAGCAGAACAGCACAGAACAGCACAGAACAGCACAGAACAGCACAGAACAGCACAGAACAGCACAGAACAGCACAGAACAGCACAGAACAGCACAGAACAGCACAGAACAGCACAGAACAGCACAGAACAGAACAGAACAGAACAGAACAGAACAGAGCAGAGCAGAACAGAACACAACAGAACAGAGTAGAGCAGATGAGTGCAAAGCAGAGCAGAACAGTGCAGAACAGAACAGAACAGAGCAGAGCAGAACAGAGCAGAACAGAGCAGAGCAGAACAGAGCAGAGCAGAACAGAGCAGTGCAGAGCAGAACAGAGCAGAACAGAGCAGAGCAGAGCAGAGCAGAGCAAAACAGAACAGAAAAGAACAGTGCAGACCAGAGCAGAACAGACCAGAGCAGAACAGACCAGAGCAGAACAGACCAGAGCAGAACAGACCAGAGCAGAGCAGAGCAGAGCAGAGCAGAGCAGAGCAGGACAGAGCAGAACGGAGCAGAACGGAGCAGAACAGAGCAGAACAGAGCAGAACAGAACAGAGCAGAACAGAACAGAACAGAGTAGAGCAGATGAGTGCAAAGGAGAGCAGAACAGTGCAGAACAGAACAGAAGAGAGCAGAGCAGAACAGAGCAGAGCAGAACAGAGCAGAGCAGAACAGAGCAGAGCAGAGCAGAACAGAGCAGAACAGAGCAGAGCAGAGCAGAGCAGAGCAGAGCAAAACAGAACAGAAAAGAACAGTGCAGACCAGAGCAGAACAGACCAGAGCAGAACAGAGCAGAGCAGAGCAGAGCAGAGCAGAACGGAGCAGAACGGAGCAGAACGGAGCAGAACGGAGCAGAAAGGAACAGAACGGAGCAGAAAGGAACAGAACGGAGCAGAACGGAGCAGAACAGAGCAGAACAGAGCAGAACAGAGCAGAACAGAGCAGAACAGAGCAGAACAGAGCAGAGCAGAGCAGAACAGAGCAGAACAGAGCAGAACAGAGCAGAACAGAGCAGAACAGAGCAGAACAGAGCAGAACAGAGCAGAACAGAGCAGAACAGAGCAGAACAGTGCAATGCATAGCAGAACAGAGCAGAACAGAGCAGAACAGAGCAGAGCAGAGCAGAACAGAGCAGAGAAGAGCAGAACAGAGCAGAACAAAACAGAGCAGAACAAAACAGAGCAGAACAAAACAGAGCAGAACAGAACAGAGCAAAACAGTGCAAAGCAGAGCAGAACAGTGCAGAACAGAACAGAACAGAGCAGAGCAGAACAGCGCAGAGCAGAGCAGAGCAGAGCAGAACAGAACAGAGCAGAGCAGAACAGAGCAGAGCAGAGCAGAGCAAAACAGAACAGAACAGAACAGTTCAGAGCAGAGCAGATCAGAGCAGAGCAGAACAGAGCAGAGCAGAGCAGAGCAGAAGAGAGCAGAACAGAACAGAAGTGAGCAGAACAGAGCAGAGAAGATCAGAACAGTGCAGAGCAGAGCAGAGCAGAGCAGAGCAGAGCAGAGCAGAGCAGAGCAGAGCAGAACAGAACAGAACAGAACAGAACAGAACAGAACAGAACAGAACAGAACAGAACAGATCAGAACAGAACAGAGCAGAGCAGAGCAGAGCAGAGCAGAGCAGAACAGAGCAGAGCAGAACAGAGCAGAACAGAGCAGAACAGAGCAGAACAGTGCAGAACAGTGCAGAGCAGAACAGTGCAGAGCAGAACAGAGCAGAACAGTGCAAAGCAGAGCAGAACAGTGCAAAGCAGAGCAGAACAGTGCAGAGCAGAGCAGAGCAGAGCAGAACAGAGCAGAGCAGAACAGAGCAGAGCAGAGCAGAGCAGAGCAGAACAGAGCAGAACAGAGCAGAACAGAGCAGAACAGAGCAGAACAGAGCAGAACAGAGCAGAACAGAGCAGAACAGCACAGAACAGAACAGAACAGAACAGAACAGAACAGAGCAGAGCAGAACAGAACAGAGCAGAGCAGAACAGAACAGAGTAGAGCAGATGAGTGCAAAGCAGAGCAGAACAGTGCAGAACAGAACAGAAGAGAGCAGAGCAGAACAGAGCAGAGCAGAACAGAGCAGAGCAGAACAGAGCAGAGCAGAACAGAGCAGAGCTGAACAGAGCAGAGCAGAGCAGAACAGAGCTGAACAGAGCAGAGCAGAGCAGAACAGAGCAGAGCAGAAGAGAAAAACAGAACAGAAAAGAACGGTGCAGACCAGACCAGAGCAGAACAGAGCAGAGCAGAGCAGAGCGGAGCAGAGCGGAGCAGAACGGAGCAGAACGGAGCAGAACGGAGCAGAACGGAGCAGAACGGAGCAGAACGGAGCAGAACGGAACAGAACGGAACAGAACGGAACAGAACGGAACAGAACGGAGCAGAACGGAGCAGAACGGAGCAGAACGGAGCAGAACGGAGCAGAACGGAGCAGAACGGAGCAGAACGGAGCAGAACAGATCAGAACGGAGCAGAACAGAGCAGAACAGAACAGAGCAGAGCAGAACAGAGCAGAACAGAGCAGAACAGAGCAGAACAGAGCAGAACAGTGAAATGCAGAGCAGAACAGTGCAGAACAGAACAGAATAGAGGAGAGCAGAACAGAGCAGAGCAGAACAGTGCAGAGCAGAGCAGAGTAGAACAGTGCTGAGCAGAGCAGAGCAAAACAGAACAGAACAGTGCAGAGCACAGCAGAGCAGAACAGAACTGAGCAGAACAGAGCAGAACAGAACAGAACAGAGCAGAGCAGATAGGAACAGAACAGAACAGAACAGAGCAGAACAGAGCAGAACAGAGCAGAACAGAGCAGAGCAGAGCAGAGCAGAACAGAGCAGAACAGAGCAGAACAGAGCAGAGCAGAGCAGAGCAGAGCAGAGCAGAGCTGAACAGAGCTGAACAGAGCTGAACAGAGCTGAACAGAGCTGAACAGAGCTGAACAGAGCTGAACAGTGCAGAACAGTGCAGAACAGTGCAGAACAGTGCAGAACAGTGCAGAGCAGAACAGAACAGAGCAGAGCAGAACAGAACAGAGCAGAGCAGAACAGAGCAGAGCAGAGTAGAGCAAACCAGAACAGAACAGAACAGAACAGAGCAGAGCAGAGCAGAGCAGAACAGAACAGTGCAGAGCAGAGCAGAACAGAACAGTGCAGAACAGAGCAGAGCAGAACAGAGCAGAACAGAACAGAGCAGAGCAGAGCAGAACAAAACAGTGCAGAGCAGAACAGAAGAGAACAGAACAAAGCAGAGCAGAGCAGAAAAGAACAAAACAGAGCAGAACAGAACAGAGCAGAGCAGAGCAGAACAGAACAGAGCAGAACAGAGCAGAAAAGAGCAGAACAGAGCAGAACAGAGCAGAACAGTGCAGAACAGTGCAGAACAGTGCAGAACAGTGTAGAACAGTGTAGAACAGTGCAGAACAGTGCAGAGCAGAACAGAGTAGAGCAGAACAGAGTAGAGCAGAACAGAGTAGAGCAGAACAGAGTAGAGCAGAACAGAGTAGAGCAGAACAGAGCATAGCAGAGCAGAGCAGAGCAGAACAGAGCATAGCAGAGCAGAGCAGAACAGAACAGAACAGAACAGAGCAGAACAGAGCAGAACAGAGCAGAACAGAGCAGAACAGAGCAGAACAGAGCAGAACAAAACAGAGCAGAACAAAATAGAGCAGAACAGAACAGAGCAAAACAGTGCAAAGCAGAGCAGAACAGTGCAGAACAGAACAGAATAGAGGAGAGCAGAACAGAGCAGAGCAGAACAGTGCAGAGCAGAGCAGAGTAGAACAGAGCTGAGCAGAGAAGAGCAAAACAGAACAGAACAGAACAGAACAGAACAGTGCAGAGCAGATCAGAGCAGAGCAGAACAGAACTGAGCAGAACAGAGCAGAACAGAGCAGAGCAGAAGAGCAGAGCGGAGCAGATAGGAAGAGAACAGAGCAGAACAGAGCAGAACAGAGCAGAACAGAGCAGAGCAGAACAGAGCAGAACAGAGCAGAACAGAGCAGAACAGAGCAGAACAGAGCAGAGCAGAACAGAGCAGAACAGAGCAGAGCAGAGCAGAGCAGAGCAGAACAGAGCTGAACAGAGCTGAACAGTGCAGAACAGTGCAGAACAGTGCAGAACAGTGCAGAGCAGAACAGAACAGAACAGAGCAGAGCAGAACAGAACAGAGCAGAGCAGAGCAGAGCAGAGTAGAGCAAACCAGAACAGAACAGAACAGAACAGAACAGAGCAGAGCAGAGCAGAACAGAGCAGAACAGAACAGAACAGAACAGTGCAGAGCTGAGCAGAACAGAACAGTGCAGAACAGAGCAGAGCAGAACAGAGCAGAACAGAACAGAGCAGAGCAGAGCAGAACAAAACAGTGCAGAGCAGAACAGAATAGAACAGAACAAAGCAGAGCAGAGCAGAAAAAAACAAAACAGAGCGGAACAGAGCAGAACAGAACAGAGCAGAGCAGAGCAGAGCAGAGCAGAGCAGAACAGAGCAGAACAGAGCAGAACAGAGCAGAACAGTGCAGAACAGTGCAGAACAGTGCAGAGCAGAACAGAGTAGAGCAGAACAGAGTAGAGCAGAACAGAGTAGAGCAGAACAGAGTATAGCAGAACAGAGTAGAGCAGAACAGAGTAGAGCAGAACAGAGCACAGCAGAGCAGAGCAGAGCAGAGCAGAGCAGAGCAGAACAGAACAGAACAGAACAGAGCAGAACAAAACAGAACAGAACAGAACAGAACAGAGCAGAACAGAGTAGAGCAGATGGGTGCAAAGCAGAGCAGAACAGTGCAGAACAGAACAGAAGAGAGCAGAGCAGAACAGAGCAGAGCAGAACAGTGCAGAGCAGAGCAGAGCAGAGCAGAACAGAACAGAACAGAACAGAGCAGAACAGAGCAGAACAGAGCAGAACAGAGCAGAACAGAGCAGACCAGAGCAGAACAGAGCAGAACAGAACAGAACAGAACAGAGCAGAACAGAGCAGAACAGAACAGAACAGAACAGAGCAGAACAGAACAGAACAGAGCAGAACAGAGTGGAGCAGATGGGTGCAAAGCAGAGCAGAACAGAGCAGAGCAGAACAGTGCAGAGCAGAACAGTGCAGAGCAGAACAGAGCAGAGCAGAGAAGAGCAAAACAGAAAAGAAAAATACAGTGCAGAGCAGAGCAGAACAGAGCAGAGCAGAACAGAGCAGAACAAAACAGAGCAGAACAAAATAGAGCAGAACAGAACAGAGCAAAACAGTGCAAAGCAGAGCAGAACAGTGCAGAACAGAACAGAACAGAGCAGAGCAGTACAGCGCAGAGCAGAGCAGAGCAGAGCAGAACAGAACAGAGCAGAGCAGAACAGAGCAGAGCAGAGCAGAGCAAAACAGAACAGAACAGAACAGTTCAGAGCAGAGCAGATCAGAGCAGAGCAGAACAGAGCAGAGCAGAGCAGAGCAGAAGAGAGCAGAACAGAACAGAAGTGAGCAGAACAGAGCAGAGAAGATCAGAACAGTGCAGAGCAGAGCAGAGCAGAGCAGAGCAGAGCAGAGCAGAGCAGAACAGAACAGAACAGAACAGAACAGAACAGAACAGAACAGAACAGAACAGAACAGAACAGAACAGATCAGAACAGAACAGAGCAGAGCAGAACAGAGCAGAGCAGAACAGAGCAGAACAGAGCAGAACAGTGCAGAACAGTGCAGAGCAGAACAGTGCAGAGCAGAACAGAGCAGAACAGTGCAAAGCAGAGCAGAACAGTGCAAAGCAGAGCAGAACAGTGCAGAGCAGAGCAGAGCAGAGCAGAACAGAGCAGAGCAGAACAGAGCAGAGCAGAACAGAGCAGAGCAGAGCAGAGCAGAGCAGAGCAGAACAGAGCAGAACAGAGCAGAACAGAGCAGAACAGAGCAGAACAGAGCAGAACAGAGCAGAACAGCACAGAACAGAACAGAACAGAACAGAACAGAACAGAGCAGAGCAGAACAGAACAGAGCAGAGCAGAACAGAACAGAGTAGAGCAGATGAGTGCAAAGCAGAGCAGAACAGTGCAGAACAGAACAGAAGAGAGCAGAGCAGAACAGAGCAGAGCAGAACAGAGCAGAGCAGAACAGAGCAGAGCAGAACAGAGCAGAGCTGAACAGAGCAGAGCAGAGCAGAACAGAGCTGAACAGAGCAGAGCAGAGCAGAACAGAGCAGAGCAGAAGAGAAAAACAGAACAGAAAAGAACGGTGCAGACCAGAGCAGAACAGACCAGAGCAGAACAGAGCAGAGCAGAGCAGAGCGGAGCAGAGCGGAGCAGAACGGAGCAGAACGGAGCAGAACGGAGCAGAACGGAGCAGAACGGAGCAGAACGGAGCAGAACGGAACAGAACGGAACAGAACGGAACAGAACGGAACAGAACGGAACAGAACGGAACAGAACGGAGCAGAACGGAGCAGAACGGAGCAGAACGGAGCAGAACGGAGCAGAACGGAGCAGAACAGATCAGAACAGAGCAGAACAGAGCAGAACAGAACAGAGCAGAGCAGAACAGAGCAGAACAGAGCAGAACAGAGCAGAACAGAGCAGAACAGTGAAATGCAGAGCCGAACAGTGCAGAACAGAACAGAATAGAGGAGAGCAGAACAGAGCAGAGCAGAACAGTGCAGAGCAGAGCAGAGTAGAACAGTGCTGAGCAGAGCAGAGCAAAACAGAACAGAACAGTGCAGAGCACAGCAGAGCAGAACAGAACTGAGCAGAACAGAGCAGAACAGAACAGAACAGAGCAGAGCAGATAGGAACGGAACAGAACAGAACAGAGCAGAACAGAGCAGAACAGAGCAGAACAGAGCAGAGCAGAGCAGAGCAGAGCAGAGCAGAACAGAGCAGAACAGAGCAGAACAGAGCAGAGCAGAGCAGAGCAGAGCAGAACAGAGCTGAACAGAGCTGAACAGAGCTGAACAGAGCTGAACAGAGCTGAACAGAGCTGAACAGAGCTGAACAGTGCAGAACAGTGCAGAACAGTGCAGAACAGTGCAGAACAGTGCAGAGCAGAACAGAACAGAGCAGAGCAGAACAGAACAGAGCAGAGCAGAACAGAGCAGAGCAGAGTAGAGCAAACCAGAACAGAACAGAACAGAACAGAACAGAGCAGAGCAGAGCAGAACAGAACAGTGCAGAGCAGAGCAGAACAGAACAGTGCAGAACAGAGCAGAGCAGAACAGAGCAGAACAGAACAGAGCAGAGCAGAGCAGAACAAAACAGTGCAGAGCAGAACAGAATAGAACAGAACAAAGCAGAGCAGAGCAGAAAAGAACAAAACAGAGCAGAACAGAACAGAGCAGAGCAGAGCAGAACAGAACAGAGCAGAACAGAGCAGAAAAGAGCAGAACAGAGCAGAACAGAGCAGAACAGTGCAGAACAGTGCAGAACAGTGCAGAACAGTGTAGAACAGTGTAGAACAGTGCAGAACAGTGCAGAGCAGAACAGAGTAGAGCAGAACAGAGTAGAGCAGAACAGAGTAGAGCAGAACAGAGTAGAGCAGAACAGAGTAGAGCAGAACAGAGCATAGCAGAGCAGAGCAGAGCAGAACAGAGCATAGCAGAGCAGAGCAGAACAGAACAGAACAGAACAGAGCAGAACAGAGCAGAACAGAGCAGAACAGAGCAGAACAAAACAGAGCAGAACAAAATAGAGCAGAACAGAACAGAGCAAAACAGTGCAAAGCAGAGCAGAACAGTGCAGAACAGAACAGAATAGAGGAGAGCAGAACAGAGCAGAGCAGAACAGTGCAGAGCAGAGCAGAGTAGAACAGAGCTGAGCAGAGAAGAGCAAAACAGAACAGAACAGAACAGAACAGAACAGTGCAGAGCAGATCAGAGCAGAGCAGAACAGAACTGAGCAGAACAGAGCAGAACAGAGCAGAGCAGAAGAGCAGAGCGGAGCAGATAGGAAGAGAACAGAGCAGAACAGAGCAGAACAGAGCAGAACAGAGCAGAGCAGAACAGAGCAGAACAGAGCAGAACAGAGCAGAACAGAGCAGAACAGAGCAGAGCAGAACAGAGCAGAACAGAGCAGAGCAGAGCAGAGCAGAGCAGAACAGAGCTGAACAGAGCTGAACAGTGCAGAACAGTGCAGAACAGTGCAGAACAGTGCAGAGCAGAACAGAACAGAACAGAGCAGAGCAGAACAGAACAGAGCAGAGCAGAACAGAGCAGAGCAGAGTAGAGCAAACCAGAACAGAACAGAACAGAACAGAACAGAGCAGAGCAGAGCAGAACAGAGCAGAACAGAACAGAACAGAACAGTGCAGAGCTGAGCAGAACAGAACAGTGCAGAACAGAGCAGAGCAGAACAGAGCAGAACAGAACAGAGCAGAGCAGAGCAGAACAAAACAGTGCAGAGCAGAACAGAATAGAACAGAACAAAGCAGAGCAGAGCAGAAAAAAACAAAACAGAGCGGAACAGAGCAGAACAGAACAGAGCAGAGCAGAGCAGAGCAGAGCAGAGCAGAACAGAGCAGAACAGAGCAGAACAGAGCAGAACAGTGCAGAACAGTGCAGAACAGTGCAGAGCAGAACAGAGTAGAGCAGAACAGAGTAGAGCAGAACAGAGTAGAGCAGAACAGAGTAGAGCAGAACAGAGTAGAGCAGAACAGAGTAGAGCAGAACAGAGCACAGCAGAGCAGAGCAGAGCAGAGCAGAGCAGAGCAGAGCAGAGCAGAGCAGAACAGAACAGAACAGAACAGAGCAGAACAAAACAGAACAGAACAGAACAGAACAGAGCAGAACAGAGTAGAGCAGATGGGTGCAAAGCAGAGCAGAACAGTGCAGAACAGAACAGAAGAGAGCAGAGCAGAACAGAGCAGAGCAGAACAGTGCAGAGCAGAGCAGAGCAGAGCAGAACAGAACAGAACAGAACAGAGCAGAACAGAGCAGAACAGAGCAGAACAGAGCAGAACAGAGCAGAACAGAGCAGAACAGAGCAGAACAGAGCAGAACAGAACAGAACAGAACAGAGCAGAACAGAGCAGAACAGAACAGAACAGAACAGAGCAGAACAGAACAGAACAGAGCAGAACAGAGTGGAGCAGATGGGTGCAAAGCAGAGCAGAACAGAGCAGAGCAGAACAGTGCAGAGCAGAACAGTGCAGAGCAGAACAGAGCAGAGCAGAGAAGAGCAAAACAGAAAAGAAAAATACAGTGCAGAGCAGAGCAGAACAGAGCAGAGCAGAACAGAGCAGAACAAAACAGAGCAGAACAAAATAGAGCAGAACAGAACAGAGCAAAACAGTGCAAAGCAGAGCAGAACAGTGCAGAACAGAACAGAATAGAGGAGAGCAGAACAGAGCAGAGCAGAACAGTGCAGAGCAGAGCAGAGTAGAACAGAGCTGAGCAGAGAAGAGCAAAACAGAACAGAACAGAACAGAACAGAACAGTGCAGAGCAGATCAGAACTGAGCAGAACAGAGCAGAACAGAGCAGAGCAGAAGAGCAGAGCGGAGCAGATAGGAAGAGAACAGAGCAGAACAGAGCAGAACAGAGCAGAACAGAGCAGAGCAGAGCAGAACAGAGCAGAGCAGAGCAGAACAGAGCAGAACAGAGCAGAACAGAGCAGAACAGAGCAGAACAGAGCAGAACAGAGCAGAGCAGAACAGAGCAGAACAGAGCAGAGCAGAGCAGAGCAGAGCAGAACAGAGCTGAACAGAGCTGAACAGTGCAGAACAGTGCAGAACAGTGCAGAACAGTGCAGAGCAGAACAGAACAGAACAGAGCAGAACAGAACAGAGCAGAGCAGAACAGAGCAGAGCAGAGTAGAGCAAACCAGAACAGAACAGAACAGAACAGAGCAGAGCAGAGCAGAACAGAGCAGAACAGAACAGAACAGAACAGTGCAGAGCAGAGCAGAGCAGAACAGAACAGTGCAGAACAGAGCAGAGCAGAACAGAGCAGAACAGAACAGAGCAGAGCAGAGCAGAACAAAACAGTGCAGAGCAGAACAGAATAGAACAGAACAAAGCAGAGCAGAGCAGAAAAAAACAAAACAGAGCGGAACAGATCAGAACAGAACAGAGCAGAGCAGAGCAGAGCAGAGCAGAGCAGAGCAGAGCAGAGCAGAGCAGAGCAGAACAGAGCAGAACAGAGCAGAACAGTGCAGAACAGTGCAGAACAGTGCAGAACAGTGCAGAGCAGAACAGAGTAGAGCAGAACAGAGTAGAGCAGAACAGAGTAGAGCAGAACAGAGTAGAGCAGAACAGAGCACAGCAGAGCAGAGCAGAGCAGAGCAGAGCAGAGCAGAGCAGAGCAGAACAGAACAGAACAGAACAGAACAGAGCAGAACAAAACAGAACAGAACAGAACAGAACAGAACAGAACAGAGCAGAACAGAGTAGAGCAGATGGGTGCAAAGCAGAGCAGAACAGTGCAGAACAGAACAGAAGAGAGCAGAGCAGAACAGAGCAGAGCAGAACAGTGCAGAGCAGAACAGTGCAGAGCAGAACAGTGCAGAGCAGAACAGTGCAGAGCAGAGCAGAGCAAAACAGAACAGAAAAAAACAGTGCAGAACAGAAAAAAACAGTGCAGAGCAGAGCAGAACAAAACAGAGCAGAACAGAACAGAGCAAAACAGTGCAAAGCAGAGCAGAACAGTGCAGAACAGAACAGAACAGAGCAGAGCAGAACAGCGCAGAGCAGAGCAGAGCAGAGCAGAACAGAGCAGAGCAGAGCAGAGCAGAGCAGAACAGAGCAGAACAGAGCAGAACAGAGCAGAGCAGAACAGAGCAGAGCAGAGCAGAGCAAAACAGAACAGAACAGAACAGAACAGTTCAGAGCAGAGCAGATCAGAGCAGAGCAGAACAGAGCAGAGCAGAGCAGAAGAGAGCAGAACAGAGGAGAGCAGAACAGAACAGAAGTGAGCAGAACAGAGCAGAGCAGAGAAGATCAGAACAGTGCAGAGCAGAACAGAGAAGAGCAGAACAGAACAGAGCAGAGCAGAGCAGAGCAGAGCAGAGCAGAACAGAGCAGAACAGAGCAGAACAGAGCAGAACAGAGCAGAACAGAGCAGAGCAGAGCAGAGCAGAACAGTGCAAAGCAGAGCAGAACAGTGCAAAGCAGAACAGTGCAGAGCAGAGCAGAGCAGAGCAGAGCAGAGCAGAGCAGAGCAGAACAGAGCAGAACAGAGCAGAACAGAGCAGAACAGAGCAGAACAGAGCAGAACAGAGCAGAGCAGAACAGAGCAGAGCAGAGCAGAGCAGAGCAGAGCAGAGCAGAACAGAACAGAACAGAACAGAGCAGAACAGAACAGAGCAGAACAGAACAGAACAGAACAGAGTAGAGCAGATGAGTGCAAAGCAGAGCAGAACAGTGCAGAACAGAACAGAAGAGAGCAGAGCAGAACAGAGCAGAGCAGAACAGAGCAGAGCAGAGCAGAACAGAGCAGAGCAGAGCAGAGCAGAGCAGAGCAGAGCAAAACAGAACAGAAAGGAACAGTGCAGACCAGAGCAGAACAGACCAGAGCAGAACAGAGCAGAGCAGAGCAGAGCGGAGCAGAGCAGAGCAGAGCAGAGCAGAACGGAGCAGAACGGAGCAGAACGGAGCAGAACGGAGCAGAACGGAGCAGAACGGAGCAGAACGGAGCAGAACGGAGCAGAACAGAGCAGAACAGAGCAGAACAGAACAGAACAGAACAGAGCAGAACAGAACAGAACAGAGTAGAGCAGATGAGTGCAAAGCAGAGCAGAACAGTGCAGAACAGAACAGAAGAGAGCAGAGCAGAAGAGAGCAGAGCAGAACAGAGCAGAGCAGAACAGAGCAGAGCAGAACAGAGCAGAGCAGAGCAGCAGAGCAAAACAGAACAGAAAAGAACAGTGCAGACCAGAGCAGAACAGACCAGAGCAGAACAGAGCAGAGCAGAGCACAGCAGAGCACAGCAGAGCACAGCAGAGCAGGACAGAGCAGAACGGAGCAGAACGGAGCAGAACGGAGCAGAACGGAACAGAACGGAACAGAACGGAGCAGAACGGAGCAGAACAGAGCAGAACAGAGCAGAACAGAGCAGAACAGAGCAGAACAGAGCAGAACAGAGCAGAACAGAACAGAGCAGAGCAGAGCAGAACAGAGCTGAACAGAGCTGAACAGAGCTGAACAGAGCTGAACAGAGCAGAACAGTGCAGAACAGTGCAGAACAGTGCAGAGCAGAGCAGAACAGAACAGAGCAGAGCAGAACAGAACAGAGCAGAGCAGAACAGAGCAGAGCAGAGTAGAGCAAACCAGAACAGAACAGAACAGAGCAGTGCAGAACAGAACAGTGCAGAACAGAGAAGAGCAGAGCAGAACAGTGCAGAGCAGAACAGAGCACAGCAGAACAGAACAGAACAGTGCAGAACAGAGCAGAACAGAGCAGAACAGAGCAGAACAGAGCAGAACAGAGCAGAATAGAGCAGAACAGAGCAGAACAGAGCAGAACAGAGCAGAACAGAGCAGAGCAGAACAAAACAGTGCAGAGCAGAACAGAGCAGAGTAGAACATAGCAGAACAGAGCAGAACAGAACAGAGCAGAGCAGAGCAGAACAGTGCAGAGCAGAGCTGAGCAGAGCAGAACAGAGCAGAGCTGAGCAGAGCAGAACAGAGCAGAACAGAGCAGAACAGAGCAGAACAGAACAGAGCAGAACAGAGCAGAACAGAGCAGAACAGAACAGAGCAGAACAGAGCAGAACAGAGCAGAACAGAGCAGAACACAGCAGAACAGTGCAGAGCACAGCAGAACAGAACAGTGCAGAGCACAGCAGAACAGAATAGAACAGTGCAGAGCAGAGCAGAACAGAACAGAGCAGAACAGAGCAGAACAGAGCAGAACAGAGCAGAGCAGAGCAGAACAAAACAGTGCAGAGCAGAACAGAACAGAGCAGAGCAGAGCAGAAAAGAACAAAACAGAGCAGAACAGAACAGAACAGAACAGAGCAGAGCAGAGCAGAACAGAGCAGAGCAAAACAGAACAGAACAGTGCAGAGCAGAACAGAGCAGAGCAGAACAGAGCAGAGAAGCGCAGAGCAAAACAGAACAGAACAGAACAGTGCAGAGCAGAGCAGAACAGAACAGAACAGTGCAGAGCAGAGCAGAACAGAACAGAACAGAGCAGAGCAGAACAGAGCAGAGCAGAGCAGAACAGAGCAGAGCAGAGCAGATAGGAACAGAAGAGAGCAGAAGAGAGCAGAAGAGAGCAGAACAGAGCAGAACAGAGCAGAACAGAGCAGAACAAAGCAGAACAAAGCAGAACAGAGCAGAGCAGAGCAGAGCAGAACAGAACAGAGCAGAACAGAACAGAGCAGAGCAGAACAGAACAGAGCAGAACAGAGCAGAGCAGAGTAGAGCAAACCATAACAGAACAGAACAGAGCAGTACAGAACAGAGCAGTGCAGAACAGAGCAGAGCAGAGCAGAACAGTGCAGAGCAGAACAGAGCAGAACAGAGCACAGCAGAACAGAACAGAACAGTACAGAACAGAGCAGTGCAGAACAGAGCAGAGCAGAGCAGAACAGTGCAGAGCAGAACAGAGCAGAACAGAGCACAGCAGAACAGAACAGAACAGTGCAGAACAGAACAGTGCAGAACAGAGCAGAGAAGAGCAGAGCAGAACAGAGCAGAACAGCGCAGAACAGAGCAGAACAGAGCAGAGCAGAGCAGAGCAGAACAGTGCACAGCAGAACAGTGCAGAGTAGAACAGAGCAGAACAGAGCAGAGCAGAACTGAGCAGAGCAGAACTGAGCAGAGCAGAGCAGAGCACAGCAGAGCAGAGCAGAACAGAGCAGAACAGAAAAGAGCAGAACAGAGCAGAACAGAGCAGAGCAGAACAGAACAAAGCAGAGCAGAACAGAGCAGAGCACAGCGGAGCAGATAGGAACAGAACAGAACAGAACAGAACAGAACGGAACAGAACAGAGCAGAGCAGAGCAGAGCAGAGCAGAACAGAACAGAACAGAACAGAACAGAACAGAACAGAACAGAGCAGAGCAGAGCACAGCAGAGCAGAGAACAGAGCAGAGCAGAGCAGAACAGAGCAGAACAGAGCAGAGCAGAACAGAGCAGAACAGAGCAGAGTAGAACAGAGCTGAACAGAACAGAGCTGAGCAGAACAGAACAGAACAGAGCTGAGCAGAACAGAACAGAGCAGAGCAGAACAGAACAGAGCAGAGCAGAGCAGAGCAAAACAGAGCAGAACTGTGCATAACAGAGCAGAACAGTACAGAAGAGAGCAGAACAGAGCAGAGCAGAGCAGAACAGAACAGAACAGTGCAGAGCAGAACAGAGCAGAGCAGAACAGAGCAGAACAGAACAGAACAGAAGAGAGCAGAACAGAACAGAACAGAACAGAACAGAGCAGAACAGAGTAGAGCAGATGGGTGCAAAGCAGAGCAGAACAGTGCAGAACAGAACAGAAGAGAGCAGAGCAGAACAGAGCAGAGCAGAACAGTGCAGAGCAGAACAGTGCAGAGCAGAACAGAGCAGAGCAGAGCAGAGCAAAACAGAACAGAAAAAAACAGTGCAGAGCAGAGCAGAACAGAGCAGAGCAGAACAGAGCAGAACAAAACAGAGCAGAACAAAACAGAGCAGAAGAAAACAGAGCAGAACAAAACAGAGCAGAACAAAACAGAGCAGAACAGAACAGAGCAAAACAGTGCAAACCAGAGCAGAACAGTGCAGAACAGAACAGAGCAGAGCAGAACAGCGCAGAGCAGAGCAGAGCAGAGCAGAGCAGAGCAGAGCAGAGCAGAGCAAAACAGAACAGAACAGAACAGTTCAGAGCAGAGCAGATCAGAGCAGAGCAGAACTGAGCAGAGCAGAGCAAAGCAGAAGAGAGCAGAACAGAGGAGAGCAGAACAGAACAGAAGTGAGCAGAACAGAGCAGAGCAGAGAAGATCAGAACAGTGCAGAGCAGAACAGAGAAGAGCAGAACAGAACAGAACAGAGCAGAACAGAGCAGAACAGAGCAGAACAGAGCAGAACAGAGCAGAACAGAGCAGAACAGAGCAGAACAGAGCAGAACAGAGCAGAACAGAGCAGAACAGAGCAGAACAGAGCAGAACAGAGCAGAACAGAGCAGAGCAGAGCAGAGCAGAGCAGAACAGAGCAGAACAGTGCAAAGCAGAGCAGAACAGTGCAAAGCAGAGCAGAGCAGAACAGTGCAGAGCAGAGCAGAGCAGAGCAGAGCAGAGCAGAGCAGAACAGAGCAGAACAGAGCAGAACAGAGCAGAACAGAGCAGAACAGAGCAGAACAGCGCAGAACAGAACAGAACAGAACAGAACAGAGCAGAACAGAACAGAACAGAGTAGAGCAGATGAGTGCAAAGCAGAGCAGAACAGTGCAGAACAGAACAGAAGAGAGCAGAGCAGAACAGAGCAGAGCAGAACAGAGCAGAACAGAGCAGAACAGAGCAGAACAGAGCAGAACAGAGCAGAACAGAGCAGCACAGAGCAGAACAGAGCAGAACAGAGCAGAACAGAGCAGAGCAGAGCAGAGCAAAACAGAACAGAAAAGAACAGTGCAGACCAGAGCAGAACAGAGCAGAGCAGAGCAGAACAGAGCAGAGCAGAGCAGAGCAGAGCAGAGCAGAGCAGAGCAGAGCAAAACAGAACAGAACAGAACAGTGCAGAACAGAGCAGAACAGAGCAGAGCAGAACAGAGCAGAGCAGAACAGAGCAGAACGGAGCAGAACGGAGCAGAACGGAGCAGAACGGAGCAGAACGGAGCAGAACGGAGCAGAACGGAGCAGAACGGAGCAGAACGGAGCAGAAGGGAACAGAACGGAACAGAACGGAACAGAACGGAACAGAACGGAACAGAACGGAGCAGAACAGAGCAGAACAGAGCAGAACAGAGCAGAACAGAGCAGAACAGAACAGAACAGAGCTGAACAGAGCAGAGCAGAACAGAGCAGAACAGAGCAGAACAGAGCAGAACAGAGCAGAACAGAGCAGAACAGAGCAGAACAGAGCAGAACAGAGCAGAACAGAGCAGAACAGAGCAGAACAGAGCAGAACAGTGCAATGCAGAGCAGAACAGTGCAGAACAGAAGAGAATATAGGAGAGCAGAACAGAGCAGAGCAGAACAGTGCAGAGCAGAGCAGAGCAGAGTAGAACAGAGCTGAGCAGAGCAGAGCAAAACAGAACAGAACAGAACAGAACAGTGCAGAGCAGAGCAGAGCAGAGCAGAGCAGAACAGAACTGAGCAGAACAGAGCAGAACAGAGCAGAACAGAGCAGAACAGAGCAGGACAGAGCAGAACAGAGCAGAACAGAGCAGAGCAGAATGGAGCAGAGCGGAGCAGATAGGAACAGAACAGAGCAGAACAGAGCAGAACAGAGCAGAACAGAGCAGAACAGAGCAGAACAGAGCAGAGCAGAGCAGAACAGAGCAGAACAGAGCAGAACAGAGCAGAACAGAGCAGAACAGAGCAGAGCAGAGCTGAACAGAGCTGAACAGAGCTGAAGAGAGCTGAACAGAGCTGAACAGTGCAGAACAGTGCAGAACAGTGCAGAACAGTGCAGAGCAGAACAGAGCAGAGCAGAGCAGAACAAAACAGTGCAGAGCAGAACAAAACAGTGCAGAGCAGAACAGAATAGAACAGAACAAAGCAGAGCAGAGCAGAAAAGAACAAAACAGAGCAGAACAGAGCAGAGCAGAGCAGAGCAGAACAGAGCAGAACAGAGCAGAACAGAGCAGAACAGAGCAGAACAGAGCAGAACAGAGCAGAACAGAGCAGAACAGAGCAGAACAGAGCAGAACAGTGCAGAACAGTGCAGAACAGTGCAGAACAGTGCAGAACAGAACAGAGTAGAGCAGAACAGAGTAGAGCAGAACAGAGTAGAGCAGAACAGAGTAGAGCAGAACAGAGCACAGCAGAGCAGAGCAGAGCAGAGCAGAGCAGAACAGAACAGAACAGAGCAGAACAGAACAGAACAGAACAGAACAGAACAGAACAGAACAGAGCAGAACAGAGTAGAGCAGATGGGTGCAAAGCAGAGCAGAACAGTGCAGAACAGAACAGAAGAGAGCAGAGCAGAACAGAGCAGAGCAGAACAGTGCAGAGCAGAACAGTGCAGAGCAGAGCAGAGCAGAGCAAAACAGAACAGAAAAAAACAGTGCAGAGCAGAGCAGAACAGAGCAGAGCAGAACAGAGCAGAACAAAACAGGGCAGAACAGAACAGAGCAAAACAGTGCAAAGCAGAGCAGAACAGTGCAGAACAGAACAGAACAGAGCAGAGCAGAACAGCGCAGAGCAGAGCAGAGCAGAGCAGAGCAGAGCAGAGCAGAGCAGAACAGAGCAGAACAGAGCAGAACAGAGCAGAGCAGAGCAGAGCAGAACAGAGCAAAACAGAACAGAACAGAACAGAACAGAACAGTTCAGAGCAGAGCAGATCAGAGCAGAGCAGAACAGAGCAGAGCAGAGCAGAAGAGAGCAGAAGAGAGGAGAGCAGAACAGAACAGAAGTGAGCAGAACAGAGCAGAGCAGAGAAGATCAGAACAGTGCAGAGCAGAACAGCACAGAACAGCACAGAACAGCACAGAACAGCACAGAACAGCACAGAACAGCACAGAACAGCACAGAACAGCACAGAACAGCACAGAACAGCACAGAACAGCACAGAACAGCACAGAACAGCACAGAACAGCACAGAACAGCACAGAACAGCACAGAACAGCACAGAACAGCACAGAACAGAACAGAACAGCACAGAACAGAACAGAACAGAACAGAACAGAACAGAACAGAACAGAACAGAACAGAGTAGAGCAGATGAGTGCAAAGCAGAGCAGAACAGTGCAGAACAGAACAGAAGAGAGCAGAGCAGAACAGAGCAGAGCAGAACAGAGCAGAGCAGAACAGAGCAGTGCAGAGCAGAACAGAGCAGAGCAAAGCAGAGCAAAACAGAACAGAAAAGAACAGTGCAGACCAGAGCAGAATAGACCAGAGCAGAACAGAGCAGAGCAGAGCAGAGCAGAGCAGAGCGGAGCAGGACAGAGCAGAACGGAGCAGAACGGAGCAGAACAGAGCAGAACAGAGCAGAACAGAGCAGAACAGAGCAGAACAGAACAGAGCAGAACAGAACAGAACAGAGTAGAGCAGATGAGTGCAAAGGAGAGCAGAACAGTGCAGAACAGAACAGAAGAGAGCAGAGCAGAACAGAGCAGAGCAGAACAGAGCAGAGCAGAACAGAGCAGAACAGAGCAGAACAGAGCAGAGCAGAGCAGAGCAAAACAGAACAGAAAAGAACAGTGCAGACCAGAGCAGAACAGACCAGAGCAGAACAGAGCAGAGCAGAGCAGAGCAGAGCAGAGCAGGACAGAGCAGAACGGAGCAGAACGGAGCAGAACGGAGCAGAAGGAGCAGAACGGAACAGAACGGAACAGAACGGAACAGAACGGAGCAGAACGGAGCAGAACGGAGCAGAACGGAGCAGAACAGAGCAGAACAGAGCAGAACAGAGCAGAACAGAGCAGAACAGAGCAGAACAGAGCAGAACAGAGCAGAGCAGAGCAGAACAGAGCAGAACAGAGCAGAACAGAGAGGAACAGAGCAGAACAGAGCAGAACAGAGCAGAACAGAGCAGAACAGAGCAGAACAGTGCAATGCAGAGCAGAACAGTGCAGAACAGAACAGAACAGAGGAGAGCAGAACAGAGCAGAGCAGAACAGTGCAGAGCAGAGCAGAGTAGAACAGAGCTGAGCAGAGCAGAGCAAAAGAGAACAGAACAGTGCAGAGCAGAGCAGAGCAGAACAGAACTGAGCAGAACAGAGCAGAGCAGAGCAGAACAGAGCAGAGCGGAGCAGATAGGAACAGATAGGAACAGAACAGAGCAGAACCGAGCAGAACAGAGCAGAACCGAGCAGAACCGAGCAGAACAGAGCAGAACAGAGCAGAACAGAGCAGAACAGAGCAGAACAGAGCAGAACAGAGCAGAACAGAACAGAACAGAAGTGAGCAGAACAGAGCAGAGCAGAGAAGATCAGAACAGTGCAGAGCAGAACAGAGAAGAGCAGAACAGAACAGAACAGAACAGAACAGAACAGAACAGAGCAGAGCAGAGCAGAGCAGAACAGAGCAGAGCAGAGCAGAGCAGAACAGAGCAGAACAGAGCAGAACAGAGCAGAACAGAGCAGAACAGAGCAGAGCAGAGCAGAGCAGAACAGAGCAGAACAGTGCAAAGCAGAGCAGAACAGTGCAAAGCAGAGCAGAACAGTGCAGAGCAAAACAGAGCAGAGCAGAGCAGAGCAAAACAGAGCAGAGCAGAACAGAGCAGAGCAGAGCAGAGCAGAGCAGAGCCGAGCAGAACAGCACAGAACAGCACAGAACAGCACAGAACAGCACAGAACAGCACAGAACAGCACAGAACAGCACAGAACAGCACAGAACAGCACAGAACAGCACAGAACAGCACAGAACAGCACAGAACAGCACAGAACAGCACAGAACAGCACAGAACAGCACAGAACAGCACAGAACAGCACAGAACAGCACAGAACAGCACAGAACAGCACAGAACAGAACAGAACAGAACAGAACAGAACAGAACAGAACAGAACAAAACAGAACAGAACAGAGCAGAACAGAACAGAACAGAACAGAACAGAGTAGAGCAGATGAGTGCAAAGCAGAGCAGAACAGTGCAGAACAGAACAGAAGAGAGCAGAGCAGAACAGAGCAGAGCAGAACAGAGCAGAGCAGAACAGAGCAGAGCAGAGCAGAGCAGAACAGAGCAGAGCAGAACAGAGCAGAGCAGAGCAGAGCAGAGCAGAGCAAAACAGAACAGAAAAGAACAGTGCAGACCAGAGCAGAACAGACCAGAGCAGAACAGAGCAGAGCAGAGCAGAGCAGAGCAGAGCAGAGCAGAGCAGAGCAGAGCAGGACAGAGCAGAACGGAGCAGAACGGAGCAGAACAGAGCAGAACAGAGCAGAACAGAGCAGAACAGAACAGAGCAGAACAGAACAGAACAGAGTAGAGCAGATGAGTGCAAAGGAGAGCAGAACAGTGCAGAACAGAACAGAAGAGAGCAGAGCAGAACAGAGCAGAGCAGAACAGAGCAGAGCAGAACAGAGCAGAGCAGAACAGAGCAGAGCAGAGCAGAACAGAGCAGAACAGAGCAGAGCAGAGCAGAGCAAAACAGAACAGAAAAGAACAGTGCAGAGCAGAGCAGAACAGACCAGAGCCGAGCAGAGCAGAGCAGAGCAGAGCAGAGCAGAGCAGAGCAGAGCAGAGCAGAGCAGGACAGAGCAGAACGGAGCAGAACGGAGCAGAACGGAACAGAAAGGAACAGAACGGAACAGAACGGAGCAGAACGGAGCAGAACGGAGCAGAACGGAGCAGAACGGAGCAGAACGGAGCAGAACGGAGCAGAACGGAGCAGAACGGAGCAGAACAGAGCAGAACAGAGCAGAACAGAGCAGAGCAGAGCAGAACAGAGCAGAGCAGAGCAGAACAGAGCAGAACAGAGCAGAACAGAGCAGAACAGAGCAGAACAGAGCAGAACAGAGCAGAACAGAGCAGAACAGAGCAGAACAGAGCAGAACAGTGCAATGCAGAGCAGAACAGTGCAGAACAGAACAGAATAGAGGAGAGCAGAACAGAGCAGAGCAGAACAGTGCAGAGCAGAGCAGAGTAGAACAGAGCTGAGCAGAGCAGAGCAAAACAGAACAGAACAGTGCAGAGCAGAGCAGAGCAGAACAGAACAGAACTGAGCAGAACAGAGCAGAACAGAGCAGAGCAGAACAGAGCAGAGCAGAGCAGAGCAGAGCAGAGCTGAACAGAGCTGAACAGAGCTGAACAGAGCTGAACAGAGCTGAACAGAGCTGAACAGAGCTGAACAGAGCTGAACAGAGCTGAACAGAGCTGAACAGTGCAGAACAGTGCAGAACAGTGCAGAACAGTGCAGAGCAGAACAGAACAGAGCAGAGCAGAACAGAACAGAGCAGAGCAGAACAGAGTAGTGCAGAACAGAGCAGTGCAGAACAGAGAAGAGCAGAGCAGAACAGTGCAGAGCAGAACAGAGCACAGCAGAACAGAACAGAACAGAGCAGAACAGAGCAGAACAGAGCAGAACAGAGCAGAACAGAGCAGAACAGAGCAGAACAGAGCAGAACAGCGCAGAACAGAACAGAACAGAACAGAACAGAGCAGAACAGAACAGAACAGAGTAGAGCAGATGAGTGCAAAGCAGAGCAGAACAGTGCAGAACAGAACAGAAGAGAGCAGAGCAGAACAGAGCAGAGCAGAACAGAGCAGAACAGAGCAGAACAGAGCAGAACAGAGCAGAACAGAGCAGAACAGAGCAGAACAGAGCAGCACAGAGCAGAACAGAGCAGAACAGAGCAGAACAGAGCAGAGCAGAGCAGAGCAAAACAGAACAGAAAAGAACAGTGCAGACCAGAGCAGAACAGAGCAGAGCAGAGCAGAACAGAGCAGAGCAGAGCAGAGCAGAGCAGAGCAGAGCAAAACAGAACAGAACAGAACAGAACAGTGCAGAACAGAGCAGAACAGAGCAGAGCAGAACAGAGCAGAGCAGAACAGAGCAGAACGGAGCAGAACGGAGCAGAACGGAGCAGAACGGAGCAGAACGGAGCAGAACGGAGCAGAAGGGAACAGAACGGAACAGAACGGAACAGAACGGAACAGAACGGAGCAGAACAGAGTAGAACAGAGCAGAACAGAGCAGAACAGAGCAGAACAGAACAGAACAGAGCTGAACAGAGCAGAGCAGAACAGAGCAGAACAGAGCAGAACAGAGCAGAACAGAGCAGAACAGAGCAGAACAGAGCAGAACAGAGCAGAACAGAGCAGAACAGAGCAGAACAGTGCAATGCAGAGCAGAACAGTGCAGAACAGAAGAGAATATAGGAGAGCAGAACAGAGCAGAGCAGAACAGTGCAGAGCAGAGCAGAGCAGAGTAGAACAGAGCTGAGCAGAGCAGAGCAAAACAGAACAGAACAGAACAGAACAGTGCAGAGCAGAGCAGAGCAGAGCAGAGCGGAACAGAACAGAGCAGAACAGAGCAGAACAGAGCAGAACAGAGCAGAACAGAGCAGAACAGAGCAGAACAGAGCAGAACAGAGCAGAGCAGAATGGAGCAGAGCGGAGCAGATAGGAACAGAACAGAGCAGAACAGAGCAGAACAGAGCAGAACAGAGCAGAACAGAGCAGAACAGAGCAGAACAGAGCAGAACAGAGCAGAACAGAGCAGAACAGAGCAGAACAGAGCAGAGCAGAGCTGAACAGAGCTGAACAGAGCTGAACAGAGCTGAACAGAGCTGAACAGTGCAGAACAGTGCAGAACAGTGCAGAACAGTGCAGAGCAGAACAGAGCAGAGCAGAGCAGAACAAAACAGTGCAGAGCAGAACAAAACAGTGCAGAGCAGAACAGAATAGAACAGAACAAAGCAGAGCAGAGCAGAAAAGAACAAAACAGAGCAGAACAGAGCAGAGCAGAGCAGAGCAGAACAGAGCAGAACAGAGCAGAACAGAGCAGAACAGAGCAGAACAGAGCAGAACAGAGCAGAACAGTGCAGAACAGTGCAGAACAGTGCAGAACAGTGCAGAACAGAACAGAGTAGAGCAGAACAGAGTAGAGCAGAACAGAGTAGAGCAGAACAGAGTAGAGCAGAACAGAGCACAGCAGAGCAGAGCAGAGCAGAGCAGAGCAGAACAGAACAGAACAGAGCAGAACAGAGCAGAACAGAACAGAACAGAACAGAACAGAACAGAACAGAACAGAACAGAGCAGAACAGAGTAGAGCAGATGGGTGCAAAGCAGAGCAGAACAGTGCAGAACAGAACAGAAGAGAGCAGAGCAGAACAGAGCAGAGCAGAACAGTGCAGAGCAGAACAGTGCAGAGCAGAGCAGAGCAGAGCAAAACAGAACAGAAAAAAACAGTGCAGAGCAGAGCAGAACAGAGCAGAGCAGAACAGAGCAGAACAAAACAGGGCAGAACAGAACAGAGCAAAACAGTGCAAAGCAGAGCAGAACAGTGCAGAACAGAACAGAACAGAGCAGAGCAGAACAGCGCAGAGCAGAGCAGAGCAGAGCAGAGCAGAGCAGAGCAGAGCAGAACAGAGCAGAACAGAGCAGAACAGAGCAGAGCAGAGCAGAGCAGAACAGAGCAAAACAGAACAGAACAGAACAGAACAGAACAGTTCAGAGCAGAGCAGATCAGAGCAGAGCAGAACAGAGCAGAGCAGAGCAGAAGAGAGCAGAAGAGAGGAGAGCAGAACAGAACAGAAGTGAGCAGAACAGAGCAGAGCAGAGAAGATCAGAACAGTGCAGAGCAGAACAGCACAGAACAGCACAGAACAGCACAGAACAGCACAGAACAGCACAGAACAGCACAGAACAGCACAGAACAGCACAGAACAGCACAGAACAGCACAGAACAGCACAGAACAGCACAGAACAGCACAGAACAGCACAGAACAGAACAGAACAGAACAGAGCAGAACAGAACAGAACAGAACAGAACAGAGTAGAGCAGATGAGTGCAAAGCAGAGCAGAACAGTGCAGAACAGAACAGAAGAGAGCAGAGCAGAACAGAGCAGAGCAGAACAGAGCAGAGCAGAACAGAGCAGAGCAGAACAGAGCAGTGCAGAGCAGAACAGAGCAGAGCAAAGCAGAGCAAAACAGAACAGAAAAGAACAGTGCAGACCAGAGCAGAATAGACCAGAGCAGAACAGAGCAGAGCAGAGCAGAGCAGAGCAGAGCGGAGCAGGACAGAGCAGAACGGAGCAGAACGGAGCAGAACAGAGCAGAACAGAGCAGAACAGAACAGAGCAGAACAGAACAGAACAGAGTAGAGCAGATGAGTGCAAAGGAGAGCAGAACAGTGCAGAACAGAACAGAAGAGAGCAGAGCAGAACAGAGCAGAGCAGAACAGAGCAGAGCAGAACAGAGCAGAACAGAGCAGAACAGAGCAGAGCAGAGCAGAGCAAAACAGAACAGAAAAGAACAGTGCAGACCAGAGCAGAACAGACCAGAGCAGAACAGAGCAGAGCAGAGCAGAGCAGAGCAGAGCAGGACAGAGCAGAACGGAGCAGAACGGAGCAGAACGGAGCAGAAGGAGCAGAACGGAGCAGAAAGGAACAGAACGGAACAGAACGGAGCAGAACGGAGCAGAACGGAGCAGAACGGAGCAGAACAGAGCAGAACAGAGCAGAAGAGAGCAGAACAGAGCAGAACAGAGCAGAACAGAGCAGAACAGAGCAGAACAGAGCAGAACAGAGCAGAGCAGAGCAGAACAGAGCAGAACAGAGCAGAACAGAGAGGAACAGAGCAGAACAGAGCAGAACAGAGCAGAACAGAGCAGAACAGAGCAGAACAGTGCAATGCAGAGCAGAACAGTGCAGAACAGAACAGAACAGAGGAGAGCAGAACAGAGCAGAGCAGAACAGTGCAGAGCAGAGCAGAGTAGAACAGAGCTGAGCAGAGCAGAGCAAAACAGAACAGAACAGTGCAGAGCAGAGCAGAGCAGAACAGAACTGAGCAGAACAGAGCAGAGCAGAGCAGAACAGAGCAGAGCGGAGCAGATAGGAACAGATAGGAACAGAACAGAGCAGAACCGAGCAGAACCGAGCAGAACCGAGCAGAACCGAGCAGAACAGAGCAGAACAGAGCAGAACAGAGCAGAACAGAACAGAACAGAACAGAAGTGAGCAGAACAGAGCAGAGCAGAGAAGATCAGAACAGTGCAGAGCAGAACAGAGAAGAGCAGAACAGAACAGAACAGAACAGAACAGAACAGAACAGAGCAGAGCAGAGCAGAGCAGAACAGAGCAGAGCAGAGCAGAGCAGAGCAGAACAGAGCAGAACAGAGCAGAACAGAGCAGAACAGAGCAGAGCAGAGCAGAGCAGAACAGAGCAGAACAGTGCAAAGCAGAGCAGAACAGTGCAAAGCAGAGCAGAACAGTGCAGAGCAAAACAGAGCAGAGCAGAGCAGAGCAAAACAGAGCAGAGCAGAACAGAGCAGAGCAGAGCAGAGCAGAGCAGAGCAGAGCCGAGCAGAACAGCACAGAACAGCACAGAACAGCACAGAACAGCACAGAACAGCACAGAACAGCACAGAACAGCACAGAACAGCACAGAACAGCACAGAACAGCACAGAACAGCACAGAACAGCACAGAACAGCACAGAACAGAACAGAACAGAACAGAGCAGAACAGAGCAGAACAGAACAGAACAGAACAGAGCAGAACAGAGCAGAACAGAGCAGAACAGAGCAGAACAGAACAGAACAGAACAGAACAGAACAGAGTAGAGCAGATGAGTGCAAAGCAGAGCAGAACAGTGCAGAACAGAACAGAAGAGAGCAGAGCAGAACAGAGCAGAGCAGAACAGAGCAGAGCAGAACAGAGCAGAGCAGAACAGAGCAGAGCAGAGCAGAGCAGAACAGAGCAGAGCAGAACAGAGCAGAGCAGAGCAGAGCAAAACAGAACAGAAAAGAACAGTGCAGACCAGAGCAGAACAGACCAGAGCAGAACAGAGCAGAGCAGAGCAGAGCAGAGCAGAGCAGAGCAGAGCAGAGCAGAGCAGAGCAGGACAGAGCAGAACGGAGCAGAACGGAGCAGAACAGAGCAGAACAGAGCAGAACAGAGCAGAACAGAACAGAGCAGAACAGAACAGAACAGAGTAGAGCAGATGAGTGCAAAGGAGAGCAGAACAGTGCAGAACAGAACAGAAGAGAGCAGAGCAGAACAGAGCAGAGCAGAACAGAGCAGAGCAGAACAGAGCAGAGCAGAACAGAGCAGAGCAGAGCAGAACAGAGCAGAACAGAGCAGAGCAGAGCAGAGCAAAACAGAACAGAAAAGAACAGTGCAGACCAGAGCAGAACAGACCAGAGCAGAACAGAGCAGAGCAGAGCAGAGCAGAGCAGAGCAGAGCAGAGCAGAGCAGAGCAGGACAGAGCAGAACGGAGCAGAACGGAGCAGAACGGAACAGAAAGGAACAGAACGGAACAGAACGGAACAGAACGGAGCAGAACGGAGCAGAACGGAGCAGAACGGAGCAGAACGGAGCAGAACGGAGCAGAACGGAGCAGAACGGAGCAGAACGGAGCAGAACAGAGCAGAACAGAGCAGAGCAGAGCAGAACAGAGCAGAGCAGAGCAGAACAGAGCAGAACAGAGCAGAACAGAGCAGAACAGAGCAGAACAGAGCAGAACAGAGCAGAACAGAGCAGAACAGAGCAGAACAGAGCAGAACAGAGCAGAACAGTGCAATGCAGAGCAGAACAGTGCAGAACAGAACAGAATAGAGGAGAGCAGAACAGAGCAGAGCAGAACAGTGCAGAGCAGAGCAGAGTAGAACTGAGCTGAGCAGAGCAGAGCAAAACAGAACAGAACAGTGCAGAGCAGAGCAGAGCAGAACAGAACAGAACTGAGCAGAACAGAGCAGAACAGAGCAGAGCAGAACAGAGCAGAGCAGAGCAGAGCTGAGCAGAGCTGAACAGAGCTGAACAGAGCTGAACAGAGCTGAACAGAGCTGAACAGAGCTGAACAGAGCTGAACAGAGCTGAACAGAGCTGAACAGAGCTGAACAGTGCAGAACAGTGCAGAACAGTGCAGAACAGTGCAGAGCAGAACAGAACAGAGCAGAGCAGAACAGAACAGAGCAGAGCAGAACAGAGCAGTGCAGAACAGAGCAGTGCAGAACAGTGCAGAGCAGAACAGAGCACAGCAGAACAGAACAGAACAGAGCAGAACAGAGCAGAACAGAGCAGAACAGAGCAGAACAGAGCAGAACAGAGCAGAACAGAGCAGAACAGAGCAGAACAGAGCAGAACAGAGCAGAGCAGAGCAGAACAGTGCAAAGCAGAGCAGAACAGTGCAAAGCAGAGCGGAACAGTGCAAAGCAGAGCAGAACAGTGCAGAGCAGAGCAGAACAGAGCAGAACAGCACAGAACAGAACAGAACAGAACAGAACAGAGCAGAACAGAACAGAACAGAACAGAACAGAACAGAACAGAACAGAGCAGAACAGATCACAACAGAGTAGAGCAGAGCAGAACAGAGCAGAACAGAGCAGAGCAGAGCAGAGCAGAGCAGAACAGAGCAGAACAGAGCAGAACAGAGCAGAACAGAGCAGAACAGAGCAGAACAGTGCAATGCAGAGCAGAACAGTGCAGAACAGAACAGAATAGAGGAGAGCAGAACAGAGCAGAGCAGAACAGTGCAGAGCAGAGCAGAGTAGAACAGAGCTGAGCAGAGCAGAGCAAAACAGAACAGAACAGTGCAGAGCAGAGCAGAGCAGAACAGAACTGAGCAGAACAGAGCAGAGCAGAGCAGAACAGAGCAGAGCGGAGCAGATAGGAACAGATAGGAACAGAACAGAGCAGAGCCGAGCAGAACAGAGCAGAACCGAGCAGAACCGAGCAGAACCGAGCAGAACCGAGCAGAACCGAGCAGAACAGAGCAGAACAGAGCAGAAGTGAGCAGAACAGAGCAGAGCAGAGAAGATCAGAACAGTGCAGAGCAGAACAGAACAGAACAGAACAGAACAGAGCAGAGCAGAGCAGAGCAGAGCAGAGCAGAGCAGAACAGAGCAGAACAGAGCAGAACAGAGCAGAGCAGAGCAGAACAGAGCAGAACAGAGCAGAACAGAGCAGAGCAGAGCAGAGCAGAGCAGAGCAGAACAGAGCAGAACAGAGCAGAACAGTGCAAAGCAGAGCAGAACAGTGCAAAGCAGAGCAGAACAGTGCAGAGCAGAGCAGAGCAGAGCAGAGCAGAACAGAGCAGAGCAGAACAGAGCAGAGCAGAGCAGAGCAGAGCCGAGCAGAACAGCACAGAACAGCACAGAACAGCACAGAACAGCACAGAACAGCACAGAACAGCACAGAACAGCACAGAACAGCACAGAACAGCACAGAACAGCACAGAACAGCACAGAACAGCACAGAACAGCACAGAACAGAACAGAACAGAACAGAGCAGAACAGAACAGAACAGGAGTAGAGCAGATGAGTGCAAAGCAGAGCAGAACAGTGCAGAACAGAACAGAAGAGAGCAGAGCAGAACAGAGCAGAGCAGAACAGAGCAGAGCAGAACAGAGCAGAGCAGAACAGAGCAGAGCAGAGCAGAGCAGAACAGAGCAGAGCAGAACAGAGCAGAACAGAGCAGAGCAAAACAGAACAGAAAAGAACAGTGCAGACCAGAGCAGAACAGACCAGAGCAGAACAGAACAGAGCAGAGCAGAGCAGAGCAGAGCAGAGCAGAGCAGAGCAGAGCAGAGCAGGACAGCGCAGAACGGAGCAGAACGGAGCAGAACAGAGCAGAACAGAGCAGAACAGAGCAGAACAGAACAGAGCAGAACAGAGTAGAGCAGATGAGTGCAAAGGAGAGCAGAACAGTGCAGAACAGAACAGAAGAGAGCAGAGCAGAACAGAGCAGAGCAGAACAGAGCAGAGCAGAACAGAGCAGAGCAGAGCAGAACAGAGCAGAACAGAGCAGAGCAGAGCAGAGCAGAGCAGAGCAAAACAGAACAGAAAAGAACAGTGCAGACCAGAGCTGAACAGACCAGAGCAGAACAGAGCAGAGCAGAGCAGAGCAGAGCAGAGCAGAGCAGAGCAGAGCAGAGCAGAGCAGAGCAGGACAGAGCAGAACGGAGCAGAACGGAGCAGAACGGAGCAGAAAGGAACAGAACGGAGCAGAACGGAGCAGAACGGAGCAGAACGGAGCAGAACGGAGCAGAACAGAGCAGAACAGAGCAGAACAGAGCAGAACAGAGCAGAACAGAGCAGAACAGAGCAGAACAGAGCAGAACAGAGCAGAGCAGAGCAGAACAGAGCAGAGCAGAGCAGAACAGAGCAGAACAGAGCAGAACAGAGCAGAACAGAGCAGAACAGAGCAGAACAGAGCAGAACAGAGCAGAACAGAGCAGAACAGTGCAATGCAGAGCAGAACACTGCAGAACAGAACAGAATAGAGGAGAGCAGAACAGAGCAGAGCAGAACAGTGCAGAGCAGAGCAGAGTAGAACAGAGCTGAGCAGAGCAGAGCAAAACAGAACAGAACAGTGCAGAGCAGAGCAGAGCAGAACAGAACAGAACTGAGCAGAACAGAGCAGAACAGAGCAGAGCAGAACAGAGCAGAGCAGAGCTGAACAGAGCTGAACAGAGCTGAACAGAGCTGAACAGAGCTGAACAGTGCAGAACAGTGCAGAACAGTGCAGAACAGTGCAGAGCAGAACAGAACAGAGCAGAGCAGAACAGAACAGAGCAGAGCAGAACAGAGCAGAGCAGAGTAGAGCAAACCAGAACAGAACAGAACAGAGCAGTGCAGAACAGAGCAGTGCAGAACAGAGCAGTGCAGAACAGAGCAGAACAGAGCAGAGCAGAGCAGAACAGAGCAGAACAGAGCAGAGCAGAGCAGAACAGTGCAAAGCAGAGCAGAACAGTGCAAAGCAGAGCGGAACAGTGCAAAGCAGAGCAGAACAGTGCAGAGCAGAGCAGAGCAGAGCAGAGCAGAGCAGAACAGAGCAGAACAGAGCAGAACAGAGCAGAACAGAGCAGAACAGAGCAGAACAGAGCATAACAGAGCAGAACAGCACAGAACAGAACAGAACAGAACAGAACAGAGCAGAACAGAACAGAACAGAACAGTACAGAGCAGAACAGATCAGAACAGAGTAGAGCAGATGAGTGCAAAGCAGAGCAGAACAGTGCAGAACAGAACAGAAGAGAGCAGAGCAGAACAGAGCAGAGCAGAACAGAGCAGAGCAGAGCAGAGCAGAGCAGAACAGAGCAGAACAGAGCAGAGCAGAGCAAAACAGAACAGAAAAGAACAGTGCAGACCAGAGCAGAACAGACCAGAGCAGAGCAGAGCAGAGCAGAGCGGAGCAGAACAGAGCAGAACAGAACAGAGCAGAACAGAGCAGAACAGAGCAGAACAGAGCAGAACAGAGCAGAACAGAGCAGAACGGAGCAGAACGGAGCAGAACGGAGCAGAACGGAACAAAACGGAACAGAACGGAACAGAACGGAGCAGAACGGAGCAGAAAAGAGCAGAACAGAGCAGAACAGAGCAGAACAGAGCAGAACAGAACAGAGCAGAGCAGAACAGAGCAGAACAGAGCAGAACAGAGCAGAACAGAACAGAGCAGAGCAGAACAGAGCAGAACAGAGCAGAACAGAGCAGAACAGAGCAGAACAGAGCAGAACAGAGCAGAACAGAGCAGAACAGTGCAATGCAGAGCAGAACAGTGCAGAACAGAACAGAATAGAGGAGAGCAGAACAGAGCAGAGCAGAACAGTGCAGAGCAGAGCAGAGCAGAGCAGAGCAGAGCAGAGCTGAACAGAACAGAGCAGAACAGAGCAGAGCAGAGTAGAGCAAACCAGAACAGAACAGAACAGAGCAGTGCAGAACAGAGCAGTGCAGAACAGAGCAGTGCAGAACAGAGAAGAGCAGAGCAGAACAGTGCAGAGCAGAGCAGAACAGTGCAGAGCAGAACAGAGCACAGCAGAACAGAACAGAACAGAACAGTGCAGAACAGAGCAGAGCAGAACAGAGCAGAACAGAGCAGAACAGAGCAGAACAGAGCAGAACAGAACAGAGCAGAGCAGAACAAAACAGTGCAGAGCAGAACAGAGCAGAGTAGAACAGAGCAGAACAGAACAGAGCAGAACAGAGCAGAACAGAGCAGAACAGAACAGAACAGAGCAGAACAGAGCAGAGCAGAGCAGAACAAAACAGTGCAGAGCAGAACAGAATAGAACAGAACAGAGCAGAGCAGAGCAGAAAAGAACAAAACAGAGCAGAACAGAACAGAACAGAACAGAGCAGAGCAGAACAGAACAGAACAGAGCAGAACAGTGCAGAGCAGAACAGAGCAGAGCAAAGCTGAGCAGAAAAAAACAGAGCAGAACAGAACAGAGCAGAATAGAGCAGAGCAAAAGAGTGCAAAGCAGAGCAGAACAGTGCAGAACAGAACAGAACAGAGCAGAGCAGAACAGCGCAGAGCAGAGCACAGCAGAGCAGAGCAGAACAGAGCAGAGCAGAACAGAGCAGAACAGAACAGAACAGTGCAGAGCAGAGCAGATCAGAGCAGAGCAGAACAGAGCAGAGCAGAGCAGAAGAGAGCAGAACAGAGGTGAGCAGAACAGAACAGAAGTGAGCAGAACAGAGCAGAGCAGAGAAGAGCAGAACAGTGCAGAGCAGAACAGAGCAGAGCAGAGAAGAGCAGAACAGAACAGAACAGAACAGAACAGAACAGAACAGAACAGAACAGAGCAGAGCAGAGCAGAGCAGAACAGAGCTGAACAGAGCAGAACAGAGCAGAACAGAGCAGAACAGAGCAGAACAGAGCAGAACCGAGCAGAACAAAGCAGAACAAAGCCGAACAGAGCAGAGCAGAGCAGAACAGAGCAGAACAAAGCAGAACAGAGCAGAACAGTGCAAAGCAGAGCAGAACAGTGCAAAGCAGAGCAGAACAGTGCAGAGCAGAGCAGAGCATAGCAGAGCAGAGCAGAACAGAGCAGAACAGAGCAGAGCAGAGCAGAGCAGAGCAGAGCAGAACAGAACAGAACAGAACAGAACAGAACAGAACAGAACAGAACAGAACAGAACAGAACAGAGCAGAACAGAACAGAACAGAGCAGAACAGAACAGAACAGAACAGAACAGAGCAGAACAGAACAGAGTAGAGCAGATGAGTGCAAAGCAGAGAAGAACAGTGCAGAACAGAACAGAAGGGAGCAGAGCAGAACAGAGCAGAGCAGAGCAGAACACAGCAGAGCAGAGCAGAGCAAAACAGAACAGAAAAGAACAGTGCAGACCAGAGCAGACCAGAGCAGAGCAGAGCAGAGCAGAGCAGAGCAGAGCAGAGCAGAGCAGAGCAGAGCGGAGCAGAGCGGAGCAGAGCGGAGCAGAGCGGAGCAGAACGGAGCAGAACGGAGCAGAACGGAGCAGAACGGAGCAGAACGGAGCAGAACGGAGCAGAACGGAGCAGAACGGAACAGAACGGAACAGAACTGAGCAGAACTGAGCAGAACTGAGCAGAACTGAGCAGAACTGAGCAGAACTGAGCAGAACTGAGCAGAACTGAGCAGAACTGAGCCGAACAGAGCAGAACAGAACAGAACAGAACAGAGCAGAGCAGAACAGAGCAGAACAGAGCAGAACAGTGTAATGCAGAGCAGAACAGTGCGGAACAGAACTGAATAGAGGAGAGCAGAACAGAGCAGAGCAGAACAGTGCAGAGCAGAGCAGAGCAGAGCAGAACAGTGCAGAGCAGAGCAGAACAGTGCAGAGCAGAGCAGAACAGAGCAGAACAGAGCAGAGCGGAACAGAACAGAGCAGAACAGAGCAGAACAGAGCAGAACAGAGCAGAGCAGAACAGAGCAGAACAGAGCAGAACAGAGCAGAACAGAGCAGAACAGAGCAGAACAGAGCAGAGCAGAGCAGAGCAGAGCAGAGCAGAGCAGAGCAGAGCAGAGCAAAACAGTGCAGAACAGAGCAGGACAGAGCAAAACAGAGCAAAACAAAGCAGAACAAAGCAGAACAAAGCAGAACAGAGCAGAGCAGAGCAGAACAGAGCAGAACAGAGCAGAGCAGAGCAGAGCAGAGCTGAGCAGAACAGAACAGAACAGAACAGAACAGAACAGAACAGAACAGTGCAGAACAGTGCAGAGCAGAACAGAACAGAGCAGAGCAGAACAGCGCAGAGCAGAACAGAGCAGAGCAGAGCAGAGCAGAACAAAACAGTACAGAGCAGAACAAAACAGTGCAGAGCAGTGCAGAGCAGAACAGAGTAGAACAGAGTGGAGCAGAACAGAGTGCAGCAGAACAGAGTAGAGCAGAACAGAGTAGAGCAGAACAGAGCACAGCAGAGCAGAGCAGAGCAGAACAGAACAGAACAGAGCAGAGCAGAACAGTGCAGAGCAGAGTAGAGCAAACCATAACAGAACAGAACAGAGCAGTACAGAACAGAGCAGTGCAGAACAGAGCAGAGCAGAGCAGAACAGTGCAGAGCAGAACAGAGCAGAACAGAGCACAGCAGAACAGAACAGAACAGTGCAGAACAGAACAGTGCAGAACAGAGCAGAGAAGAGCAGAGCAGAACAGAGCAGAACAGAGCAGAACAGAGCAGAACAGAGCAGAACAGAGCAGAGCAGAGCAGAGCAGAACAGTGCACAGCAGAAGAGTGCAGAGTAGAACAGAGCAGAACAGAGCAGAGCAGAACTGAGCAGAGCCGAGCAGAGCACAGCAGAGCAGAGCAGAACAGAGCAGATCAGAACAGAGCAGAACAGAGCAGAACAGAGCAGAACAGAGCAGAACAGAGCAGAACAGAACAGAACAGAGCAGAGCAGAAAAGAACAAAACAGAGCAGAACAGAACAGAGCAGAACAGAACAGAACAGAACAAAACAGAGCAGAGCAGAGCAGAGCAGAGCAGAGCAGAGCAGAACAGAGCAGAGCAGAACAGAGCAGAGCAGAACAGAGCAGAGCAGAACAGAGCAGAGCAGAACAGAGCAGAGCAGAACAGAGCAGAGCAGAACAGAGCAGAGCAGAGCAAAACAGAACAGAGCAGAACAGAGCAGAGCAGAACAGAACAAAGCAGAGCAGAACAGAGCAGAGCACAGCGGAGCAGATAGGAACAGAACAGAACAGAACAGAACAGAACGGAACAGAACAGAGCAGAGCAGAGCAGAGCAGAACAGAACAGAACAGAACAGAACAGAACAGAGCAGAGCAGAGCACAGCAGAGCAGAGCAGAACAGAGCAGAGCAGAACAGAGCAGAACAGAGCAGAGCAGAACAGAGCAGAACAGAGCAGAACAGAGCAGAGTAGAACAGAGCTGAACAGAACAGAGCTGAGCAGAACAGAACAGAACAGAGCTGAGCAGAACAGAACAGAGCTGAGCAGAACAGAACAGAGCAGAGCAGAGCAAAACAGAACAGAACTGTGCAGAACAGAGCAGAACAGTACAGAAGAGAGCAGAACAGAGCAGAGCAGAACAGAACAGAACAGTGCAGAGCAGAACAGAGCAGAGCAGAACAGAGCAGAACAGAGCAGAACAGAACAGAACAGAAGAGAGCAGAACAGAACAGAACAGAACAGAACAGAGCAGAACAGAGTAGAGCAGATGGGTGCAAAGCAGAGCAGAACAGTGCAGAACAGAACAGAAGAGAGCAGAGCAGAACAGAGCAGAGCAGAACAGTGCAGAGCAGAACAGTGCAGAGCAGAACAGTGCAGAGCAGAACAGAGCAGAGCAGAGCAGAGCAAAACAGAACAGAAAAAAACAGTGCAGAGCAGAGCAGAACAGAGCAGAGCAGAACAAAACAGAGCAGAACAAAACAGAGCAGAACAAAACAGAGCAGAACAAAACAGAGCAGAACAAAACAGAGCAGAACAAAACAGAGCAGAACAAAACAGAGCAGAACAAAACAGAGCAGAACAAAACAGAGCAGAACAGAACAGAGCAAAACAGTGCAAACCAGAGCAGAACAGTGCAGAACAGAACAGAACAGAACAGAACAGAGCAGAGCAGAACAGCGCAGAGCAGAGCAGAGCAGAGCAGAACAGAGCAGAGCAGAGCAGAGCAAAACAGAACAGAACAGAACAGTTCAGAGCAGAGCAGAACTGAGCAGAGCAGAGCAAAGCAGAAGAGAGCAGAACAGAGGAGAGCAGAACAGAACAGAAGTGAGCAGAACAGAGCAGAGCAGAGAAGATCAGAACAGTGCAGAGCAGAACAGAGAAGAGCAGAACAGAGCAGAACAGAGCAGAACAGAGCAGAACAGAGCAGAACAGAGCAGAACAGAGCAGAACAGAGCAGAACAGAGCAGAACAGAGCAGAACAGAGCAGAGCAGAGCAGAGCAGAGCAGAACAGAGCAGAACAGTGCAAAGCAGAGCAGAACAGTGCAAAGCAGAGCAGAACAGTGCAGAGCAGAGCAGAGCAGAGCAGAGCAGAGCAGAGCAGAACAGAGCAGAACAGAGCAGAACAGCGCAGAACAGCGCAGAACAGAACAGAACAGAACAGAACAGAACAGAACAGAGCAGAACAGAACAGAACAGAGTAGAGCAGATGAGTGCAAAGCAGAGCAGAACAGTGCAGAACAGAACAGAAGAGAGCAGAGCAGAACAGAGCAGAGCAGAACAGAGCAGAGCAGAGCAGAACAGAGCAGAACAGAGCAGAACAGAGCAGAACAGAGCAGAGCAGAGCAGAGCAAAACAGAACAGAAAAGAACAGTGCAGACCAGAGCAGAACAGAGCAGAGCAGAGCAGAACAGAGCAGAGCAGAGCAGAGCAGAGCAAAACAGAACAGAACAGAACAGTGCAGAACAGTGCAGAACAGAGCAGAACAGAGCAGAGCAGAACGGAGCAGAACGGAGCAGAACGGAGCAGAACGGAGCAGAACGGAGCAGAACGGAGCAGAACGGAGCAGAACGGAGCAGAACAGAGCAGAACAGAGCAGAACAGAGCAGAACAGAGCAGAACAGAGCAGAGCAGAGCAGAGCAGAACAGAGCAGAACAGAGCAGAACAGAGCAGAACAGAGCAGAACAGAGCAGAACAGAGCAGAACAGAGCAGAACAGAGCAGAACAGAGCAGAACAGTGCAATGCAGAGCAGAACAGTGCAGAACAGAACAGAATATAGGAGAGCAGAACAGAGCAGAGCAGAACAGTGCAGAGCAGAGCAGAGCAGAGCAGAGTAGAACAGAGCTGAGCAGAGCAGAGCAAAACAGAACAGAACAGAACAGAACAGTGCAGAGCAGAGCAGAGCAGAGCAGAACAGAACTGAGCAGAACAGAGCAGAACAGAGCAGAACAGAGCAGAACAGAGCAGAACAGAGCAGAACAGAGCAGAGCAGAACAGAGCAGAGCGGAGCAGATAGGAACAGAACAGAGCAGAACAGAGCAGAACAGAGCAGAACAGAGCAGAACAGAGCAGAACAGAGCAGAGCAGAGCAGAACAGAGCAGAACAGAGCAGAACAGAGCAGAGCAGAGCTGAACAGAGCTGAACAGAGCTGAACAGAGCTGAACAGAGCTGAACAGAGCTGAACAGTGCAGAACAGTGCAGAACAGTGCAGAACAGTGCAGAGCAGAACAGAGCAGAGCAGAGCAGAACAAAACAGTGCAGAGCAGAACAAAACAGTGCAGAGCAGAACAAAACAGTGCAGAGCAGAACAGAATAGAACAGAACAAAGCAGAGCAGAGCAGAAAAGAACAAAACAGAGCAGAACAGAGCAGAGCAGAGCAGAACAGAGCAGAACAAAGCAGAACAAAGCAGAACAGAGCAGAACAGAGCAGAACAGAGCAGAACAGTGCAGAACAGTGCAGAACAGTGCAGAACAGAACAGAGTAGAGCAGAACAGAGTAGAGCAGAACAGAGTAGAGCAGAACAGAGCACAGCAGAGCAGAGCAGAGCAGAGCAGAACAGAACAGAGCAGAACAGAGCAGAACAGAACAGAACAGAACAGAACAGAGCAGAACAGAGTAGAGCAGATGGGTGCAAAGCAGAGCAGAACAGTGCAGAACAGAACAGAAGAGAGCAGAGCAGAACAGAGCAGAGCAGAACAGTGCAGAGCAGAACAGTGCAGAGCAGAACAGAGCAGAGCAGAGCAGAGCAAAACAGAACAGAAAAAAACAGTGCAGAGCAGAGCAGAACAGAGCAGAGCAGAACAGAGCAGAGCAGAACAGAGCAGAACAAAACAGAGCAGAACAGAACAGAGCAAAACAGTGCAAAGCAGAGCAGAACAGTGCAGAACAGAACAGAACAGAGCAGAGCAGAACAGCGCAGAGCAGAGCAGAGCAGAGCAGAGCAGAGCAGAGCAGAGCAGAACAGAGCAGAACAGAGCAGAGCAGAACAGAGCAGAGCAGAGCAGAGCAGAACAGAACAGAGCAGAGCAGAGCAGAAGAGAGCAGAACAGAGGAGAGCAGAACAGAACAGAAGTGAGCAGAACAGAGCAGAGCAGAGAAGATCAGAACAGTGCAGAGCAGAACAGAGAAGAGCAGAACAGAACAGAACAGAACAGAACAGAACAGAACAGAGCAGAGCAGAGCAGAGCAGAGCAGAACAGAGCAGAACAGAGCAGAACAGAGCAGAACAGAGCAGAACAGAGCAGAGCAGAACAGAGCAGAACAGTGCAAAGCAGAGCAGAACAGTGCAAAGCAGAGCAGAACAGTGCAGAGCAGAGCAGAGCAGAGCAGAACAGAGCAGAGCAGAACAGAGCAGAGCAGAACAGAGCAGAGCAGAACAGCACAGAACAGCACAGAACAGCACAGAACAGCACAGAACAGCACAGAACAGCACAGAACAGCACAGAACAGCACAGAACAGCACAGAACAGCACAGAACAGCACAGAACAGCACAGAACAGCACAGAACAGCACAGAACAGAACAGAACAGAACAGAACAGAACAGAACAGAGCAGAGCAGAACAGAACAGAACAGAACAGAGTAGAGCAGATGAGTGCAAAGCAGAGCAGAACAGAGCAGAGCAGAACAGAGCAGAGCAGAACAGAGCAGTGCAGAGCAGAACAGAGCAGAACAGAGCAGAGCAGAGCAGAGCAGAGCAAAACAGAACAGAAAAGAACAGTGCAGACCAGAGCAGAACAGACCAGAGCAGACCAGACCAGAGCTGAACAGAGCAGAGCAGAGCAGAGCAGAGCAGAGCAGAGCAGAGCAGAGCAGAGCAGAGCAGAGCAGGACAGAGCAGAACGGAGCAGAACGGAGCAGAGCAGAGCAGAACAGAGCAGAACAGAACAGAGCAGAACAGAACAGAACAGAGTAGAGCAGATGAGTGCAAAGGAGAGCAGAACAGTGCAGAACAGAACAGAACAGAGCAGAGCAGAACAGAGCAGAGCAGAACAGAGCAGAGCAGAACAGAGCAGAGCAGAGCAGAACAGAGCAGAACAGAGCAGAGCAGAGCAGAGCAAAACAGAACAGAAAAGAACAGTGCAGACCAGAGCAGAACAGACCAGAGCAGAACAGAGCAGAGCAGAGCGGAGCAGAGCGGAGCAGAACGGAGCAGAACGGAGCAGAAAGGAACAGAACGGAACAGAACGGAACAGAACGGAGCAGAACGGAGCAGAACGGAGCAGAACAGAGCAGAACAGAGCAGAACAGAGCAGAACAGAGCAGAACAGAGCAGAACAGAGCAGAACAGAGCAGAACAGAGCAGAGCAGAGCAGAACAGAGCAGAACAGAGCAGAACAGAGCAGAACAGAGCAGAACAGAGCAGAACAGAGCAGAACAGAGCAGAACAGAGCAGAACAGTGCAATGCATAGCAGAACAGAGCAGAACAGAGCAGAACAGAGCAGAGCAGAGCAGAGCAGAACAGAGCAGAACAGAGCAGAGCAGAGCAGAACAGAGCAGAACAGAGCAGAGCGGAGCAGATAGGAACAGATAGGAACAGAACAGAGCAGAACCGAGCAGAACAGAGCAGAACCGAGCAGAACCGAGCAGAACAGAGCAGAACAGAGCAGAACAGAGCAGAACAGAGCAGAACAGAACAGAAGTGAGCAGAACAGAGCAGAGCAGAGAAGATCAGAACAGTGCAGAGCAGAACAGAGAAGAGCAGAACAGAACAGAACAGAACAGAACAGAGCAGAGCAGAGCAGAGCAGAACAGAGCAGAACAGAGCAGAACAGAGCAGAACAGAGCAGCACAGAGCAGCACAGAGCAGAACAGAGCAGAACAGAGCAGAACAGAGCAGAACAGAGCAGAACAGAGCAGAGCAGAGCAGAGCAGAGCAGAACAGTGCAAAGCAGAGCAGAACAGTGCAAAGCAGAGCAGAACAGTGCAGAGCAGAGCAGAGCAGAGCAGAGCAGAGCAGAGCAGAGCAGAGCAGAGCAGAGCAGAGCAGAACAGAGCAGAGCAGAGCCGAGCAGAACAGCACAGAACAGCACAGAACAGCACAGAACAGCACAGAACAGCACAGAACAGCACAGAACAGCACAGAACAGCACAGAACAGCACAGAACAGCACAGAACAGCACAGAACAGCACAGAACAGCACAGAACAGCACAGAACAGAACAGAACAGCACAGAACAGAACAGAACAGCACAGAACAGCACAGAACAGCACAGAACAGCACAGAACAGAACAGAGTAGAGCAGATGAGTGCAAAGCAGAGCAGAACAGTGCAGAACAGAACAGAAGAGAGCAGAGCAGAACAGAGCAGAGCAGAACAGAGCAGAGCAGAGCAGAACAGAGCAGAGCAGAGCAGAGCAGAGCAGAACAGAGCAGAGCAGAGCAGATAGGAACAGAAGAGAGCAGAACAGAGCAGAGCAGAACAGTGCAGAGCAGAGCAGAGTAGAACAGAGCTGAGCAGAGCAGAGCAAAACAGAACAGAACAGTGCAGAGCAGAGCAGAGCAGAACAGAACTGAGCAGAACAGAGCAGAGCAGAGCAGAACAGAGCAGAGCGGAGCAGATAGGAACAGATAGGAACAGAACAGAGCAGAACCGAGCAGAACAGAGCAGAACCGAGCAGAACCGAGCAGAACCGAGCAGAACCGAGCAGAACCGAGCAGAACAGAGCAGAACAGAGCAGAACAGAGCAGAACAGAGCAGAACAGAACAGAAGTGAGCAGAACAGAGCAGAGCAGAGAAGATCAGAACAGTGCAGAGCAGAACAGAGAAGAGCAGAACAGAACAGAACAGAACAGAACAGAACAGAACAGAGCAGAGCAGAGCAGAGCAGAACAGAGCAGAGCAGAGCAGAGCAGAACAGAGCAGAGCAGAGCAGAACAGAGCAGAGCAGAGCAGAACAGAGCAGAACAGAGCAGAACAGTGCAAAGCAGAGCAGAACAGTGCAAAGCAGAGCAGAACAGTGCAGAGCAAAACAGAGCAGAGCAGAGCAGAGCAAAACAGAGCAGAGCAGAACAGAGCAGAGCAGAGCAGAGCAGAGCAGAGCCGAGCAGAACAGCACAGAACAGCACAGAACATCACAGAACATCACAGAACAGCACAGAACAGCACAGAACAGCACAGAACAGCACAGAACAGCACAGAACAGCACAGAACAGCACAGAACAGCACAGAACAGCACAGAACAGCACAGAACAGCACAGAACAGCACAGAACAGCACAGAACAGCACAGAACAGCACAGAACAGCACAGAACAGCACAGAACAGCACAGAACAGCACAGAACAGCACAGAACAGAACAGAACAGAACAGAACAGAGCAGAACAGAGCAGAACAGAGCAGAACAGAGCAGAACAGAACAGAACAGAACAGAGTAGAGCAGATGAGTGCAAAGCAGAGCAGAACAGTGCAGAACAGAACAGAAGAGAGCAGAGCAGAACAGAGCAGAGCAGAACAGAGCAGAGCAGAACAGAGCAGAGCAGAGCAGAACAGAGCAGAGCAGAGCAGAACAGAGCAGAGCAGAACAGAGCAGAGCAGAGCAGAGCAAAACAGAACAGAAAAGAACAGTGCAGACCAGAGCAGAACAGACCAGAGCAGAACAGAGCAGAGCAGAGCAGAGCAGAGCAGAGCAGAGCAGAGCAGAGCAGAGCAGAGCAGAGCAGAGCAGGACAGAGCAGGACAGAGCAGAACGGAGCAGAACGGAGCAGAACAGAGCAGAACAGAGCAGAACAGAACAGAGCAGAACAGAACAGAACAGAGTAGAGCAGATGAGTGCAAAGGAGAGCAGAACAGTGCAGAACAGAACAGAAGAGAGCAGAGCAGAACAGAGCAGAGCAGAACAGAGCAGAGCAGAACAGAGCAGAGCAGAACAGAGCAGAGCAGAGCAGAACAGAGCAGAACAGAGCAGAGCAGAGCAGAGCAAAACAGAACAGAAAAGAACAGTGCAGACCAGAGCAGAACAGACCAGAGCAGAACAGAGCAGAGCAGAGCAGAGCAGAGCAGAGCAGTGCAGAGCAGAGCAGAGCAGAGCAGAGCAGAGCAGAGCAGAGCAGAGCAGAGCAGAGCAGGACGGAGCAGAACGGAGCAGAACGGAGCAGAACGGAACAGAAAGGAACAGAACGGAACAGAACGG